>NW_027170247.1:82500-395000 GCF_036898095.1 Palaemon carinicauda | reverse complement strand
TTTCCATGTGTTGGGGTCTTTGTCAAGGAGGCACTCCTACCTCCTAAAGTGTAAGTCTCCTAAGAAAGTGTTTCGAGGTAAGTCTCTGTGTTGGAACAAATCACAAATTATTAGTAATTTGTATTTTTCCTAACATACTTACCGAGAAAGACTTTCGAGTTATGAACCTCCCATCCTTCCCCCATGTGCCTCACTGATCTTTAGTATTGTTACTTACAAAGAACTTACTGAAGCCTACGACCTGGGAACATGTGGCCTGCCTTGGTATTGCCCTCGGGGTACGTATTCCTCCACTAGGCCTAACATTATAGAAAATGGGAGTAGGGTAAACTACACAAAACTCTGGTCGTTTGAGAGGAGGTTCCAGGTAACTCCCAAGAAAGTGTTTCTCGGTAAGTATGTTGGGAAAAATACAAATTACTAATAATTTGTGATATTTATGTGATTTTCTTGATGTAATCTATTTTATGGTCTTAGTGATTAGTTTAGGTTATATAAGTTTCATTGGATTGTCCTTGAGAGGAGATTCTTGATTAAAATATCAAAATATTTGGTTTCTCTTTCATTTCCACAATTACACTTCTCAAACATTTCAATCTGCATTGGTCCCTCTGGAGAGAGAGTTTCTCATCAAATCATTTTACAGCATTCTTAGTACAGTACTGTATTCAGGTTTCACAAGAATGAAGTTAAGATTTGAAGATATTTTGCTGAGTAATATTCCAAGTCCCAGGCCTGGGTAATATCCATAACCCAATTTATTCAAGAATAAATTCTACAGGTTTCAGTATTAATGTGAGTTTACAAAATTGAATATCTGATGTTAATTAAGTATACAGCATATTGATTGTATTTGTGGTACAGTGCAGTAATCATGTCCAGAGGCTGTCATGGTTTGTTTTTGGAAATTCAGTTTGTTTGGTGTTTGCATATGGAAAGTAGAAATCTGAAGGATTAAATGCAATATTTTTTATGTAACTTTTAAGAAATATTTTTTTTTTATGTGACTTTTAAGAAATGTTTTTTGTTCCATCACTTTATACAAACCTTCGCTATTTATAGGGTTATTACTTGCGGCGAGGCTTTAAAATGAGCCATAAGACTTTTAGCGAGGGTTAACTACCCATTCCGGAAGTTAGTGGGGGTAGGGGGGATAGCTTGCTACTGCTCTCCCTTTAACACACCGGGGATTTAGCTCTCTTTGGTTGTGGCTTGTTGTCGTTCTTCATCCTCACCAAGTTATATTTGTTCCGTAACCGAAATACAAACCATGCTATTTAATATGGGTATTACTTTCGGCGTAGCTGAAATGACGAGCCATTAGAATTTTAACGAGGGTTTACTACCCCCTTGCTAGTTAGCGAAGGGGGAGGAAGGGGTAGCTTGCTATCCCTCTCCCCCTCACACATCTGTGACTAGCTCACTTTGCTTTTGGCTCTGGTGACTATCAGACGTGTCTGCTCCCACCCTCGCCTACTCAGATAGCCTTTGATCTTTGTTTTTGCTTTTGCTTTTATAGAGTGTGTTTGGAAGTTGGCCTCTACCATGCGGAAGTGTCCCGGATTACCTGACCGCTCTTGTGGTACTTATATGTCGGCAGTCGACACGGACCCTCACACCTTATGTTCTTTTTGTAGGGGCCAACGGTGTGACAGGAATAAAGTATGTGGTGAGTGTTGGGAGTGATTTACCTCCCAGTGGGAGAAGTTTTCCTGGCGCCGGAAGAAGAAGTCCAAACGGGATATTTCTCCTTCAGTGGTTTCCTTGCAGAGAGAAAATCCCAAGGATTCTTCTTCCGTAGCCCGATCCTCCTCCGAAGCTCCCACTCGATCGGTCTCTTCCGAGAGGCCGTCGAGTGGTAGTGTAGGCCGTACTTATGTTCTCCAACCTCGGGATTCGGGAGAGGGAGTTGCCTCCCATAGCGAGGCAGCTCCTCCTCCTCCCGCGGGGGAGGATATTTCTGATAATGTTTCTTAAAATGATTTGCTGCAGCTTTGGAGCTTCCTTGGGGCTTCAGGGTTTGCCCTCCAAGGAAGCCCGGTTTGACATAATCAGGTTGGGGGCTGCTGTCAAACAGTCGCCGATGGTAGCAGAGGTTGATCCTCTGTCTATCGTCGACGTTGTTGTGGCAGGGGCTTCCGACGAGTTAGGTCAAACCCCTGCTATGGTTCCTGATGTAGCTGAAGGCTTAGTTTCCCCTTCCGAGTATCCTTCGAGGGAGGAGCTAAGTCCAATGGTCTCTCCTGCAGGTGATTCTCCTCCTCGGGGGAGTTCACTGACAGAGACTCCTCTTTGGAGGACTGACGATGGTCTGCCTGCCGTCCCCAGAGAACGTATCAGACGAAAAGCTCGCCCTCCTCTTCGCCGTAGAGACCTTCCTTCTCCCCACAAGGGAGTTAGGAGGCGCTTCTTCGGTTCTTCGCTTTCGCAGTCCCCTACAGAGGATCCTCCTCGCCGAGCACCGACCGTTGCAGCTGCATCCCTGGACCTCTCTGCAGATCGTTCACGATCTCCTTCGCATGCCAGACCTTGGTACCTGCCGTCTCCGTTCCTGGCCGCTGACGCGCTGTGCTCCAGGGACAACGCGGCAGCGACCTCCTGCTGCTGAGACTACGCGCCAGCGCTCTCCTGTTAGCCAGCGTTCACCTGCACGCCAGTGATCTCCTGTACGCCAGCGATCTTCTCCTCGGCAGCGCACAAGTGCGCGCACTTATCCTGATGTATGTCACAAGTGCCCACGATCTCCTGCAAGCCCACCATCTCCTGCTCGCCAGCGCTCTTCACCTGCGCGCCAGCGTTCGCCTGTGCGCAGTCGAACATCTCTGGATCTGGGCGCAGGAGGGAAGAATCTTTCTTCTCCTTCCCGTCAGCGATCTCCTACGCGCCGTCGGACCTCGCCTACGCGCCATCGCTCGCAGTCACCATTGCGCGCACCTGTTCCAGATTCTGCTGTGCTCCCTCCTGCGCACCCACGCGCTAGGGGTAATTCCCCTGCGCGTGCTCGCACTCCTTCTAGAGCTCGCCGGGATCCTGCGCGCCTGCGCGCGCGCGAGTAATTTCCTCAGTGCGCGCAAGCGCTTGCACACCCCTCTTGGCAATCTCTGCCTTCACCAGATCGCGCACTTGCGAGGCACCGTTCACCTGAACGCCCGCGCTCTCCATCGCCTGCGCGCCCACTCATATTAGATCGCCCGCGCGCTCCATCGCCTGCGTGCCCACTCATATTGGATCGCCCGTGCGCCACCTCGCCTGTGCGCAGTCGCTCGCCTGCGTGCCATCGCTCATCTGCGCGCCATTGCTCGCCAGTGCGCCATCGCTCTCCTGCACGCCAGCGCTCGCCCGCGTGCAAACCAGGGAAAATCCTATGGCGTGAGCGCCAGCGCGATTTCCATTGGGATTCTCAGTGCGAGCCCCCGCACGAGTGTACAGGAATGAGAGCTTCCAGGTCGTCATCTTCACGTTCCCCCCCCCCCCTCCCCGCAAGCGCAGGCCAGCGTGCCCGCAGGAGGAGGTGAAATCTCCGGATAGATCTAGGAACCAACCATCTTCTTCCCTTTCTTTTCAGGCAGGCCCAGTTGTTGTTTCTACTCTGAAGGATCGCCCGATCCCCTTCCCTCCAGAGGGAGTCTCTGACACCGCAGCTTTCAGTAAGTAGCCATGGTTCGGGTCCCTCATCAGAGCTGTCGTGCAGGCTCTCAAACCTGCCTTCTCTGAGATGGGCCTCAAATCAATGGCAGCTCTGACTCCACTGAAGAGGAAGAGAGGAGTAGAAGTTGTGGTAACTTCTCCCGGGCCAAACTGGCTCCTCGGAAATCCTTGAGGAAGGCTCCCTCCAACCCCCCCCCCCCCCCAGACTTTCTCTTCCTCTCCTGTGGATGAGGATTTTCCATCCTCAGGGGAGTCTACCGAGGTGAGGCGTTCTTCCATCGCACCAATGGGAGAAACCCCACCTCGTGTAGGAGAATCGTCCCGGGTTGGGGCGGAGAAGAGCCCTCAGATGTCGTTGTTGGAGTCCTGTATTCCTCCCAGGAGGGAACCTAAGGACTCTAAGACAGTCCCCAAGTCATCCTCAAGGATTCACCCAGAGCCAACAAGACCCGCAGAGAACGTCCACGTGTCCCTCGAAGAAGAGCCTTTGGGGACGGGAGACTTTGCTGCCAGTTCTCCAGGAGGGGAGCCACAGGAGTCAGCGCATGCCCTTTGGCAGGTTCTGACCCTGATGAGGCATCTCAACGGGTTCCCGGATCCTGAGATTCCTCCTCGAGAGGGCAAGGACACGGTCATGGACCGAGTCTTTGGCACTCAAAAGCCCGCTAAGGCCAGTGCGGCTTTGCCCTTGTCCCAAGGGGTGAAGAGTGCCAAGGATGAGGTTGAGGGCCAGCACTCTGAGCTCGCCTCCTCCAGCCGTTCCACTGCTGGCAACAAGCTCCTCCCTCCTCCTTGTATCCACCAGAGGAGGTACTTTGAGATCATGGAGGAGTCTTGCTTACCTCTTCCCTTGCACCACTCTGTGGAAGAGCTTACCAAGGGAGTCCCTCTAAAGAGGCTCTCTAGCCGGCAAGTGTCTTTCTCGGCGACAGAGATCCTAAGTCAGGAAAAGGTTGCGAAGTGTGCCATGCAGGCTACTTTGTGGCTAGACGTCTGGCTGGGGTCTCTTGGCATCCTGTTGCGATCAGAAGACCTGTCTAAGGAGAGCACCAGGAAGGCCCTGGAGACCTTCCTCCTTTCGGGCACCCGCACCATTGAGTTTCTGGCCCACCAAGTCTCGAACTTGTGGGCCAATTCTATCTTGAAACTATGTGATGCGGTGGCAGAAAGGTTCCACACGAAGGTCCCAGCCGATGAGGTCAGCAGGCTCAGACATTCGTCCATTTTGGGAAAGAATTTGTTTGAATCTTAAGACGTGAAACAGGCAGCTGAGAGGTGAAGGAAGTCCAACCAGGACTCCCTCCTTCATAGGGCTCTTACATCAAAGCCCTATAAACCTTCAGCACCTCAACAACCTCGCCCGTCCAAGACGACGAATTCGGCAGTGGCAGCAAAAGCAACGGTGTCGAAGCCCTTTCCTGTCAAAGACAGGAAAGGCAAAAAGTCTTCCAGGGGAGGCAAATATCCTAGAGGGAGTGGCCGAGGCTGCAAACGCTAGGATTGGGAATCCCCCTGTATGTCCACCAGTGGGGGGATGCCTACAAAGTTGCTCAGACAGGTGGCAGCAACTCGGGGCCGATTCCTGGACGATTTCCATAATCAGTCAGGGATATCGCGTCCCGTTCATAACATCTCTACCTCCCCTTACAGCGGATCCAGTGTCGTTGAGCAAGGGGGCAAGCCCTACGGGCAGAAGTCGAGACCATCTTAACGAAGGGCGCTCTGCAAGAGGTCGTCGACGGTTTCCCAGGCTTCTTCAGTCTACTCTTTCTTTTAAAGAAGGCGTCTGGAGGCTAGAGACCAGTCATAGACCTCTCAGCTCTGAACAGTTTTGTCAAACAAACCCCGTTCGGCATGGAGACAGCAGACACGGTCAGACCTGCTGTGAGACCACAAGATTTCATGTGTACACTGGACCTGAAGGATGCGTACTTCCAGATCCCAGTCCATCCGTCTTCAAGGAAGTACTTAAGATTCAGCCTACACAACAAGATCTACCAGTTCAAGGTGCTGTGTTTCGGTCACTCCGCAGTCCCTTGGGTATTTACCAGAGTGTTCACCCTGATTTCTTTGTGGGCACACAGGATCGGCATCCGTCTCCTCCGTTATCTGGACGACTGGCTGATCCTGGCAGACTCAGAGTCGACCCTTCTTCGACATCGAGACAAGCTTCTGGGACTTTGCCAAGATCTAGTGATCATGGTAAACCTCGAGAAGTCTTCTCTGCTTCCAACTCAGCGACTGGTATATCTAGGTATGATCTTGGACACCAATCTCCACAAAGCCTTCCCATCAGACAAAAGGATAGCAAGGCTGAGGAGGGTCGCAGATCCTTTCCTCAGGCGAGAAGAACTCCCAGCCCAATTGTGGTTACGTCTCCTCGGTCACTTTTCTTCACTGGCCCGTCTAGTTCCAAACGGTCGCCTCAGGATGAGATCCCTACAATGGGGACTCAAGTCCCGGTGGAATCAAGGACACAATTCCCCGGACATCTTGGTCCCAATGGGTCCTGCGGAACTGACGGACCTTCAGCTGTGGGTGACAGACGACAACCTACGAAAGGGAATGGATCTTCTCGTCCTCCCCCGGGATTTGATGCTGTTCTCGGATGCCTCAAAGAAAGGGTGGGGGGCCCATGTTCTGAACCACAGGACCTCAGGCCTCTGGTCAGAATCAGAAAAGTGCCTCCACATAAACCTGCTAGAAATGAAGTCCGTATACTTGGCGCTTCAACACTTCCAGCAGTACCTGGCGGGTCACTCCGTGGTGGTGATGAGCGACACCACAGTAGTGGCTTACATCAACAAGCAGGGAGGTACCTTTTCAGAGCAGCTATCCCATCTTGCAGTAGAGATACTGAGATGGACCGAAGTCCACTCGATTCCACTATCAGCTCGTTTCATTCCAAGCAAGAGGAATGTGCTCGCCGACAGTCTGAGCAGGGCATCCCAGATAGTGAGTACCGAGTGGTCGTTGGATCGTCTAGTAGCCAACAAAGTCCTGACTTTGTGGGGTTCCCCGACGGTGGATCTGTTCGCGACAGCTTTGAATTCCAAGCTTCTGCTGTACTGCTCCCCAGTCCTGGACCCCAAGGCACTGTGGCAAGATGCCTTCCAACAACGGTGGGACAACATCAACGTATACGCCTTTCCCCCGTTCTGTCTGATGAGAAGGGTACTCAACAAGACCAGAATATCGGTCAACCTTTCGATGACCCTAATAGCTCCGCTATGGCATCACGCAGAGTGGTTTCCGGACCTTCTGCAGCTCCTGACGGAACTCCCGAGAAAACTTCCTCCACGACACGAGCTACTCAAACAACAACATGCCAACATCTTTCACAAAGCCGTAGCCTCGCTGTGGCTTCACCCCTGGAGACTATCCAGCAACTCTTCACAAAGAGAGGCTTTTCGCAACAAGTTGCTGAAAGGATGTCTCGACACCTGTGAAAGTCATCCGCAGGGGTCTACCAGGCAAAGTGGAGAGTTTTCTGTGGTTGGTGTCGTGGAAGGGGTATCTCTCCACTCGATGCCATTATACCAGCAATAGCGGAGTTTCTCGTGTATTTGTGGGATGTTTCGACACCTGTGAAAGTCATCCGCAGGGGTCTACCAGGCAAAGTGGAGAGTTTTCTGTGGTTGGTGTCGTGGAAGGGGTATCTCTCCACTCGATGCCATTATACCAGCAATAGTGGAGTTTCTCGTGTATTTGCGGGAAGAAATGCGCCTTTCCGTCATGGCAGTGAAAGGCTATCGCTTAGTCTTAAGTCACGCCTTCAGACTCAAAGGAGTGGACATTTGCTCTTCGCTGGAACTTTCTCTACTCATACGAAGTTATGATCTTACCTGCCCTCAGTCGGAAGTGAGAACTCCTCCATGGAACGTGGTTCGAGTTCTCAGGTCTCTTAAGAGACCTCCCTTCGAACCATTACGCCAGGCTTCTGATCGCCACTGTCTCCGTGTTCCTACTTGCTTTGGCCTCGGCCAAGCGAGTCGGTGAACTTCATGGTCTCTGGTATGACATCGCCCATTCAAGGGGAGGTAACATTCAGATTCGTCCCTGAGTTTGTTGCTAAGACTCAAAATCCAGGATTGCCGGACCCTCAGTTCGACTCTTTCCGGATTTCGAGTCTTCGTTTTGTAACAGATGACCCAGACCATCTACTGTGCCCAGTAAGGAGTCTGAGGCTATATCTTAAGAGAACAGCTGCAATTCGTCCTTGGGTGCAGGCATTGTTTGTGAGCACGGGAAGGACGAAGAGGATGGTCACCAAGAATACTATCTCAGCATGGATTCGCAGGGTTATCCATCATTCCCTGAATCCCGACCCGCCTCCGTCACGTCGCCCTAGAGCACACGATGACAGGGGCATTGCTATGTCCCTAGCATTCAAGAAGAAATACTCGGTGACGCAGGCTTTACAAGCAGGGGTTTGGAAGCATCGTACGACCTTCACAGCCCACTACCTGCAAGACTTGACCCACAGGAGGCTTGATACGTTTTCTATTGGCCCTGTGGTGGCTGCACAACAGCTGGTTTAAACCTCAGGCTCTTTAATGGACAAGTAGCAGAAGGTTGAGGCATTGTTACCCGGTTTTAGTCTGCATGAATGAAAAGATATGCCTAGCCCTTATTCTTTTCTTCATTCTCCCCTCTCTTGGGGAAAGCAGCATCCTGGGTTCTCTGCACAGCTGACCTCAAACCACTGCAGGTAAACCATGTTTCCTTGTGTTTCTAGTATTAAGATAATACTGTCACGTCCCCATACCCTTACGAGGTGGTATTGGGAATGTCCTATCCTAGAATTCCATCTTAAAGACTTCAGGTCAACTTCCTAGGACGAGTCACACTTCATTCCTTAACACACAAGCTTACGTAGGTCGCGGTCCTTGCAGAGCAAGGCACTTGCGAGGGGCAGGGACTCCTTATCTTTGAGTACTGACACACTCAGATACGGAGTCCCCGGGCAACAAGCCAAAAGCCAGTAATGGCTGGGACTTACCACCCTACCTAAGGGTTAAGTCACCCTTATTAAATAGCATGGTTTGTATTTCGGTTACGGAACAAATGACAAATTCGTAGATAATTTGGATTTTTCCCAACTATACAAACCCTAGCTATTTAATCAAACTTTCCCGCCAGCCCTGTCCCCCAGGAAGACCTACCTCCAAGCAAAGTGAGCTAGTCACAGGTGTGTGAGGGGGGGGGGAGGGGTAGCAAGCTAGCGAGGGGGTAGTAAACCCTCGTTAAAATTCTAATGGCTCATCATTTCAGCTACGCCGAAAATAATACCTATATTAAATAGCTAAGGTTTGTATGGTTAGGAAAAATACAAATTATCTACGAATGTCATTTTGGACTGCCATTAATGGTTTTTGTTAGTGCTTTATCTTTAAGAGTATGTGTTTATGTTGACTTTTGGCACCATACGTACCTGCCCTGAACTTGAAGGCTGGCCCTGCGGTACCTTCACGTCGGCCGTGGACACCAACCTCCAAACCCTCTGTCCCACCTGCAGAGGTCAATGGTATGATTGTAGTAATATCTGTAATGAGTGTCGGGAGTGGTCTGCCTCCCATCGGGAAAGGTTTGGGCGACGGCGGAAGAAGTCAAAGCGGGATATTTCTCTTTCCAAGGTTCCTTTGAAGAAAAAAAAAAACACAAGACCTCTTCTTTTGCCTCCCGACCTTCCACCGTTCTGTCCATCCTTCGAGGGGGAAACCAAGTCCATCATCTGTCTTCTGTGAGTGGCTCTCACCATCGAGTGAGCTCTCTCATAGAGACTCCTCTTCGGACGATTGCTGGTATAGGTGAGCTTGCTGTTTTCCACGTCTCAGAGCTCACCCTCCGCTTCGCCTAAGAGGTTGCCTTTGACCATCGGTGAAAAGGCGCTTCTTTGGCCTTGTCTTTGCAGCCGTCCCCTGCAGAGGAGCCTCTGTTTTAGTCGTCTTCTGGCCTTCAACCTTCGCCCATTCCTGGTCATTATCCTGACAATGCTGCTGCTAGTCCTCGGCCGTGGACTCTTCTGTGGATCGTTCGCGATCCCTATCAATGGATATTCACCCTTCCAAAGGGCACTTCCCAGGTCCAGTTTGACCTTTGTGCTGACCTGCTGTCATCCTTCCTGTCTCCTGTACATCATCCGGATGTTCTTCCAAAGCGTTCAGCTGCACGCCAACACTCTCCAGCTCGCCAGCACCCTGCAGTGCACCAGTGCTCTCCAACAGCATGTCAGCGCCAGCCTGTATTAGATCTAACGCTTTCAGAGCGTCTTCGCTCTCCAGTGTTTCGATGTTTGCCTGACCGCCAGCCTTCTCCTGCTCGTCCTCAGCACCCTCCAACCCACCTGCAATCTACCAATTGCTAGCGCTCTTCAGCGTAGCCCGTCCATTCCAAAGTGCAGCATTTGCCACTGCTTACCAGCCAACCTACACTCGCCAGTGCAACAGCGCTCCCCAGCTCAAGCTCATCAGCGCTCCCCAAGACATCAGTGCTCTCATGCGCAATCGTGGTCTCCCGCTTGCCAACACTCTCCTGCAGGAAAGCGCTCTCTCCAGCTCATCAGCACCTTCCAGCTCGCGGCATTCTCCAACGCCCACCTGCGTGCCAGTGCTCTCCTGCGCACTCCTGTGCAGTGCCTTACTGCGCCCCAGCGCTCTCCTTCCTGCCTCCGCTCCTGCGCACCACTGCTCTTCTGCACACAAGATCTCTCTAGCCCACCAGTGCCCGCCTATGGCCTGTGCTCACCGGCTTACTTGCGCCATGGCCATGAGCAGGCTCTACAAGCTCCTATGTTTATTGAACATCAAATTGACAGGTCACCATTGCCTCATTCCCATCCCCACAAACACATTACAGTGCTACCGGCGGGGAAAGGGGAAAGACTCACAGAAGGCTTCAGGATCCCGAAGTTGCCTTCCTCGATGGTGGACCCATCAACAGCAGAGACTCTTGACAGGGAACCTTTGGTCCCTTTCCCTTGAGGGGATCTTTCTGACAGTGCGTCGGTCAGTTAGCAGCCTTGGTTCAGGGCTATGGTCAGAGTAGTGGTGCAAGCCTTCTCTGTCTGCCAGCTCTTTGGAGCATCCTTATAGCTCCAGCAGATGTACTGCAAGGAACCATGGCTTCTTGTTCTCCCCTGTAGAGGAAGAGAGGAGTCTCAGATGCGGTCACTTCCCTAAGGGCAAAGCTGACTCCTGTTAGGCCATCAAGGCCTGCTTTTCCTGCATCTTCCACCAGACACACTCCTACCTCACCTCTGCCGAGAGAGTCGCGTGAAGGAGGGGCTTCCTCCCTTCTACCTTCGGAGGAAGTTTCCCCTCACACGGATAGTTCTCCACCACCATTGGACTCGAAGACTCTTTCAAAGTCCTCTTCAAGGACCTCTAATTCTACAGATGCAGCCAGTCACTCAAGGGATGTCCGCAACCCATTCTGAAAAGAGCTCTTGGGTGTGAAAGAAGGAGACTTCGCTGCAAGTTCAATGTCGGAAGGAGAGCAGAAAGTGTCGGGACATGCATTCTGGCGGGTTCAGACTCTCATGAGGGTTCTCAATGTGTTTACCAACCTAGAGATATTGCCATGAGAGGGCAAAGACATGGTCTTAGACCATGTCTTTTAAACCCAGAAGCCCGCAAAGACCAGTGCCGCCTTGCGTTGGTCTCAGAAGATGAAGGATGCCAGGGCTAAGATTGCCCTACAGTCTTCTGTGGTTGGTGTTGTGGAAGGGGTATCTCTCCTGTCGATGCCACCATTCCAGCAATAGCAGAGTTCCTCGTGTATTTGCATGAGGAATTGCGCCTCTTAGTCTTAGCGGTAAAACGTTGTCGCTCAGCCTCAAACCTCGCCTTTAGACTGAATGGAATGGACATTTCTTCATCGCTAGAACTTTCCTTACTCATACGGAGTTATGAACTTACCCATCCTCAGTCTGAAGTGGAACCTCCCCCATGGAACGGGGTTCGAGTTCTCGGGTCTCTAAAGAGACTTCCGTATAAACGCTTATCACCACCTAACCTGGGAGATGGTGTCCTGATAGCTTTGGCTTCGGCTAAGCGAGTCAGTGAACTTCATGGTCTCTCATACAACATCTCCCATTCAAGGGGAGCTGGGAGAGGTAACGTTCATCTTTGTCCCTGAGTTTGTTGCTAAGACTCAGAACCCGGGAGAAGCGGATCCTCGATTCGATTTTGAGTCTTCGTTCTGTAACAGATAACCCTGATCATCTCTTACTCTGCCCAGTGAGGAGTTATAGGCTGTACCTTAAGATAACAGCCGCAGCTCGTCCCCGTGTCTGTACTCTCGTCAGCACAGGGAGGACCAAGATGAGGGTCACCGAGAACACCATCTCAGCATGGATTTGCAAGGTCGTAGATTATGCACTAAATCCAGACCCTCTTCCTTCACGTCGCCCCAGAGCTCATGATGTCAGGGATGTAGCTACGTCCTTGGCATTCAAGAGGAACTTCTCAGTAACAAGTTCTTCAGGCTGGGGTGTGGAAATGTAAGAGCACTTTCACAGCCCACTGCTTCAAGACATGATCCACAGGAGGCTAGATATGTTTTCTACCGTCCCTGTGGTGGCTGCACAACAGGTAGTATAATACCTCAAGCTCCTTATTGGATAAGTAGCAAAAAGTTTAGAGCACTGTTTACCCAGTTTTAATCCTGTGGGAATGAAAAGGTTTGACTGGCTCTTATTCTTTCTTCATCGTCCCGTATCTTGGGGAAAGCAGCATCCTCGGTTCTCTGCATACTCTGACATCAAACCACTGCAGGTAAACCATGCTCCATTGTGTACCTAGTATAAAGCTAATACTGTTGCTTCCCCATACACAGGCAAGTTGGTATTTGGAAGGTCTTGGTTACAACAGTTTTTGCTACAAAAGACTCAGAATAACTTTTACCTGGACGGTCGCACTTCTAAATATCTCAACATAGGGCTTGTGTGGGCTGCGTTATGATCAGGGCAACATGTTGGGAGTGGTCAGCCTCCCAGTGGGAGAGCTTTGGATGCAGGCGCAAGAAGTCTTAAGAGTCATAAAAGCTAAATAACTTTCCCCGTAGGGATCCAAAACATTTACAGCTGAACCAAACTGCAAAGAAAGGTTGGTACTCAACTTAGACGAAGAAGAGGAAGCCATCATACGAAAAAAAATCTTCAAAATAAGCTGATAAAGAGCACTCAACGAAACAGCACAACAGTAGATTGAAGCTGCGACAAAGGAATCAGGCGCCAGACGTATGGGGGCACTGTAAGGTGAGAGGATATGTAACGGCTCCTCACTTATCCTTACCCTTAGTGGATTAGACTGGGTAAAGTCTATTGGTGGTGCAAATATTTATGGTTATCTTAGGATACGTCCCTGATTATACACGATATCTTCGGATAGTTGTTCTGGGGGTTGGAACCCCGTGATACCTGACGGTAATTCTGTTGTGATATCACTTGCAGAAATAATATACAGTAGGAAGTAGCCAAAGGGAACTTCCATCAGGACGACATGGCTCGAGCCCAAAAATAGATTTTTCCTACGTCAAAATCCCTTTCTTGGCCTTTGGGGTCTTCCTCGAAGTCAGAGAAACCTCTGACTTCATTGACCCCCTGATCTCTTGCCGAATCTCTTACTCGAACAGTCTACTGGGGAACAGTCATGCAAAAGCATTGACCATTTAACACCAGGTCAACTTTGGGGTTCGAGGGACAGAATTGTTTCCCCTGGAGAAGCAATTCTGCCCTCCCATTTGGCAGTACCTGTTCTTTTTCTGATATTTTACAGGTGTAGCCATCGCTGGGTATGGCTGGTCCCCTGTCGACCGAGGCATTGTTGGAGCTTGTCCATCTAGGTGCTGAGAGTACGTGGACACTGGGTTCCTCAGAGGTGGATCCGTCGCCTATGAGTGTTGTCCTTGGCTACCCTGGAGGTTCTGCCACCTTATCCCCAGAGGAGTCTTCCCCTTTGCCTTTGCCTGCTGTGGAATTATGAAATGAGACATAATTCTTTTTTGTTTCACAGTTAAGCAACCGTTTTCTTGCCAGTTATCACTAGCTGGACCATAGAGAATGATTGCATAGCATTCATTACCATAGTGTTTATTGTTTCTGTGTATTTCACAGACCATAAGTGGACCCTTCAGTGAAAATAGGCTAAAGGCTGGATACGATTTATCATTTATTATTCCTATATCATGATTATTTTTATTACTTTCAGCCGTTTTCCCATCATAATATAATTGCCTCATATATATTGACAGATTTTCCATGGGTAGTGTTTCACATACAGTAAACGTCCCCAGAAACAAGTGACCATAAAGTGGTATAGAAAGAGTTCAGCAGCAGTCAAAGTTAAGGGTTGTCAATGACCAAACCCTGCTGACTCCTTTTGTAGATAATGAACCATAAAGTAGCGTGGTTCTCCTTTAAGCTTGAAGCTTTCTTATGCATCAAGCATGGAACTTTCATATGTCAAAAGATTAAAGCTTTTTTTATGCATTGGAACTTTCTTGTCACAAGCATGAAGCTTTTTTATATCACAAGCTTGCAACTTTTTTATGTTCTAAGCTTGAAGCTTTCTTAGGTCACAAGCTTGGAACTTTATTATGTCACAAGCTTGGAACTTTGTTTGAATACTTTGACCTTGGCCGAATAGGCTCTTTCTTGGAGTTAATTGCTAAGAAATTTGCATCCTAAACCTAATGAGACTGTATTTTGAAAAAGAACTTTTATATCTCATATCTTATTTTTGGGTGTGTGGTGTCCTAAAAAAACCCAGGTACTTGTGTTTTTGTATTGATATAGGGGTGCCCAATCAGTGGGAGGCTTTTTTTGCAAATAATTTTTCATTCTAGTATTGTTTTTCAGTTCTTATTCCAAGTCATAGGAATGAACTTTTGTTGCTAAGTCGTCTTCCCTTTGTTCAAGGATCGCCAGTACATGTGGACAAGATCAGGAAGTCTTCAAGTGTACAACTCCTCCCTCTCTCTGATCTGGGTGTCTTATCAAGGCAAGGGAAACCAGTCTTCTTTCCTTGGCCCTCATCGCTCCCTTTTGGTCTTAGTGGAGCCTTCTGTATGATTGCTAGAGAGATCAGATCTACACGAACAGCCTCACTTTCATCGTTTTCATCAGGGCCTCCACATGCTTCATCTTCATGCTTGGAGCCTGTCTGGAGGTTCTCAAGGTAAGAAGGCTTTTCATCTAATTAGCCTAAACCATGTGATGCTCTTCATGTCGAGTTTATCAAGTCAAATGGGCAGTTTTTTTACGCTGGTGCTAGATGGAAGGTCATTCTTCTTCCAGACCCTCTCAGCCTAAAATTGCAGAATTCCTGGTCCATCTTCACAGGGATGGAGGGTATCTGTTGTTCTAGAGAAGGTACTGGACAACACAAAGGCAATCAGAAAGAAACAACTTACCAAGTGAGTAATGTTAATTTGCCATAACAGTAGAACCAAAGCAAAAGGCAGAGGGAGTGATATGGAAGAGTTTGTGGTAAATGTTCCTGTCTGTGCAATATTTCTATAAAGCATTGTGCTATTCATTATTCTGGAGGAAGGCTGAGAGGTGCATAGCAGTATTAGCAAGAGAATTTTGATGGTGACTGGAGAGGAAGTACAGTAAAGGAAATAAGACAATGGATGAAACGTCCTTGTCTTTTTGAAGAGCAAGGGGAAAACTATTTAGAGAATAAAACCAATAATGTCAGAGGAAATACTGTGGAATCTACAGAGGATATGAGATTTAGATGCCTAAAATGTGTAACAAGAACAGATAGAACACATCAAAGACTGTGGTTTGTACATTATGGAAAAATGCAAATTACATAACTTTATGAATTTATTTTATTTTTAGAAAACTATTTTCATTGCTTTAGTCTTCTCCAACTAATTGTAGTTTTCTATTATTTCAGACATTTCATCTCAAACGAAGGAATCATCCACCTCTTTCCGCTAAAGCTTGTAAGCTAATGAAGGTATATGCGAGAGACATAAGACGGAAAAAGAAAGGATCATGTCGGAAGTTTTTGTTGTACAGTATGATGTCCGAGAATAGGAAGTTTAGTCTTAATTTCCTCTTTGAAGTCTGTTGAAAATAATATTAAGGGGTTTGTCATCTTGTGATCGGGAGAGGATGATGAATTCTGAACCACCATTTGAATTTTCAATGAAAAGGGAAATTGAAGATCTATTTTCACCTGCCGTCGATCCTGAAAATTATGACACATCTGGCAGTGTTGCCCTCTTTAATGATGGCGCTCTTTTCTTGGACCCAAAAATGGAAGTGAAAGTAGAGCCAGAAATATTTGATTCTAGCGAAAGCAACTTGAAAAATTCCTACGAGTACGATGCATCAGTGAGTGAAAACGGTTCATTAAGTTTTAAAGGGGATGTCGATAATGAGGAAAGTGTAGACACTTACTTAGGGACAGTTAAGGAAGAGGATAAAGGAAAAGAAAAGGGAAGACTTTCATGTGTAATCAGTGGAAGAGAATTATTACAGAAAGAAGTTTTGAATCAAGAGGTGAATCAAATAAATGAGAAGCAGATAAAAAAAAAGATCTTTGGTAATGTTAACTCCAATGCTCTAGCTAGAAAGCGATGCACATGCAGTGAATGTGGGAAAGCTTTTCGTGATAGATATAGTCTTTCATTACATTCAAGAATTCACACGGGAGAGAGGCCATACAAGTGCAATGTCTGTGGCAAAGCATTTACTACAAAAGAAATTCTCTCTAGACATGTAGGAATTCATATAAAAGAGAAGCCATACAAATGTAATGTCTGTAGCAAAACATTTACTTTAAAATATGATTTCACTACACATTTAAGAATTCACATGGAAGGGAATCCATATAAATGCGATGTCTGTAGCAAAACATTTACTACAAAAGCACATCTCATTGTACATTTAAGAATTCATATGGAAGAGAAGCCTTACAAATGTAATGTCTGTAGCAAAACATTCAATATAAAAGGACGTCTCACTGAACATTTAAGAATTCACACGGGAGAGAAGCCACACAAATGTAATGTCTGTAGGAAAACATTTGCTAGACACTCAAATCTGACTATACATTTAAAAATTCACACAGGAGAAAAGCCATACAATTGCGATGTCTGTAGCAAAACATTTATTACAAAAGCACATCTCACTAGACATATAAGAATTCACACGGGAGAGAAGCCATACAAATGTAATATCTGTAGCAAAACATTTACCCTGAAACAAAGTCTAACTGTACATTTAAGAATTCACACGGGAGAAAAGCCATACAATTGCGATGTCTGTACCAAAACATTTAATACAAAATCAAATCTGACTAAACATTTAAGAATTCACACGTGAGACAAGCCATACAAGTGTGATGTCTGTAGCGAATTCTATACTTCGAAAAACTATCTCACTAATCATAAGAAATCACATGAGAGATCTATTCCAGTGTCATGAATGTGGCAAAACATGTACTTTAAAACAGAGACTCGATAAATGTTTAAGAACTCACATGGAAGAAAAACCATTCATGTGCACGGACTGTGGTAAAGCATTTTGCTCTGAAGCTTTCCTTAAAGAGTCATCATAGAAGGAGCTGCTATAAAATCTGATATTGTGATCTGGAATAAAGGAGAAAAAACAGCAAGGATTATAGATGTAAGAGTTCTTACCCCTCCGCACGATTGCCCAGGCCGTTAGCTCTCAGAGTCGACGAGGTGACATGATGCCTCCAAACAGCTCATGCAAAGCACAGAGTAACCCCCCAGGTCAGGCACTAGCCAGTTAGCTTTTTGGACTTACACCCACCTAACGGTCAGTCTCCACTGTAAATATCGTAAGGGTTTGTATGTAGTGCAGTAATAAACGACAAATTTGGAGATAATTTACATTTTCCTTATGTATACAATCCTGGAGCTCTTAACACATACTGGTCCCGCCATCTCCTTCCCCCAGGAAGTTCTGCCACAATTGCACATTGACTTTCAGTTACAAGTGGTGGTGTGAGCAGAGTGGTTGGTCCAACTCTCACTCTCCCTTCGCTAAGTAGCTGAAAGTTTTACAGCTAGTTCCAGCTGTTGCCAAAATGCATCTCCGCTGTAAAGAGCTCCAGGTTTGTATAGTTAGGGAAAATACAAATTATTTCCAAATTTGTCATATCAGCATAATTATTACTATTAGAAGCCAAGGTGCTAAAGCAAATTGCCACTAGCCCAAGGGACCAAATAGTTGACAGTCTGGTGCAGTGAAGAAATAGGAATGTAAAGAATAAACTATATAAGAGAAAAATGAGATTATTTTAAGATAGATAACAATGTTTGATAAATAAGCATTATAAAAACCAGGAAATGAAACTTCATCAACAGAAAAATCATTTGTACTAAGTTTGAACTTGGAAATATCTGCTGATTAGTTTCAGCTCCAGTAGTTGATTGGCTTGGTCACATCCTAAATAAAGCTTAGAGAATGACATACAGCAGAAAGCCTTTTGAAACAATGTTGGTGACATTGTCTCTTTTTGAAAGTAATACTGGATGATTCTACCTGCTTCTTGTACTGTATGGAAGTTATGAATGTTAGCAGGAAGGAAGAATCAAAATCCAGTCTACTTGTATCTGAATATGAAGCCATGATATATTTAGAAGTACTTTTGTACGGAAATACCTTTTTTTTGTTTGTTGAATATAAGTATAGTTATAAGGTAGAAAAGTAACATTATTTTTTAAGAATATTGTGATTTGGTTGATGTAATCTATTTTATGGTCGTATTGATTAGTTTAGGTTATATAAGTTTCATTGGATTGTCCTTGAGAGGAGAATCTTCATTAAAATATCTAAATATTGCGTTACACTTTCATTTCCACAATTGCGCTTTTCAAACATTTCAGTCTGCATTGGTCTCTCTGGAGAGAGAGTTTCTCGTCAAATGATTTTACACCATTCT
The DNA here is from genome assembly GCF_036898095.1 of Palaemon carinicauda. NCBI lineage: Eukaryota > Metazoa > Arthropoda > Malacostraca > Decapoda > Palaemonidae > Palaemon > Palaemon carinicauda. The sequence goes on along the minus strand of NW_027170247.1, from coordinate 376,419 downwards.
TAGTACAGTACTGTATTCAGGTTTCACAAGAATAAAGTTAAGATTTAAAGATATTTTGCTTAGTAATATTCCAAGTCCCAGGGCTGGGTAATGTCCATAACCCAATTTATTCAAGAATAAATTCTACAGGTTTCAGTATTAATGTGAGTTTACAAAATTGAATATCTGATGTTTATTAAGTTTACAGCATATTTATTGTATTTGTGGTACAGTGCAGTACTCATGTCCAGAGGCTGTCATGGTTTTGTTTTGGAAATTCAATTTGTTTGGGCTCATAGCTCACCCTAATGTTAACTGTACTAAATTTAATCATTGGGTTTAATTACGAGTCAAGTTTTGTTTTTGGCGTTAGCATATGGAAAGTAGGAAACTGAAGGATTAAATGCCATATTTTTTTTAGTAACTTTTAAGAAATATATTTTTGTTCCGTCACTTTATACAAACCTTCGCTATTTATAGGGATATTACTTTTGGTGAGGCTGGAAAATGAGCCATAAGACTTTTAGAAAGGGTTAACTACCCATTCCAGTAGTTAGTGGGGATAGGGGGAATAGCTTGCTACCGCTCCTTTTAACACACCGGTGATTTAGGCCACTTTGGTTTTGGCTCGTTGTCATTCTTCATCCTCTCAAAGTTATATTTTGGACTGCCATTAATGGTTTTTGTTTGTTCTTTCTCTTTAAGAGTATGAGTTTATGTTGACTTGTGTCACCATTCGTACCTGCCCTGGTCTTGAAGGCTGGCCCTGCAGTACCTTCATGTCGGCCGTGGACACCAACCTCCACACCCTTTGTCCCACCTGCAGAGGTCAATGGTGTGATTGTAGTAATATCTGTAATAAGTGTTGGGAGTGGTCTGCCTCCCAGTGGGAAAGGTTTTGGCGACGGCGAAAGAAGTCAAAGCGGGTTATTTCTCTTTCTAAGGTTTCTTTGAAGGGAAAATAACACAAGACCTCTTCTTCTGCCTCCCGACCTTCCACAATTCTGTCCATCCTTCGAGGGGGAAACTTAAGTCCTTCATCTGTCTCCTGTGAGTGGCTCTCGCCATCGGGGGAGTTCTCTCATAGAGACTCCTCTTCGGATGATTGCTGGTATAGGTGAGCTTGCTGTTCCCACGTCTCAGAGCTCACCCTCCGCTTCGCCTGAGAGGTTGCCTTTGACCATCGGTGAAAAGGCGCTTCTTTGTCCTTGTCTTTGCAGCCGTCCCCCGCAGAGGAGCTTCTGCTTTAGTCATCTTCTGGCCTTCAGCCTTCGCCCATTCCTGGTCGTTATTCTGACGACGCTGCTGCTAGTCCTCGGCCGTCGACTCTTCTGCGGATCGTTCGCGATCCCTATCAGTGAATGTTCGCCCTTCCAAAGGGCACTTCCCTGGTCCAGTTCGACCTTTGTGCTGACCTGCCGTCATCCTTCCTGTCTCCTGTATATCATCCGGATGTTCTTCCAAAGCATCCAGCTGCGTGCCAACACTTCCCAGCTCGCCAGCGCCTTGCAGTACACCAATGCTCTCCAACAGTATGTCAGCGCCAGCCTGTAATCCAACGCTTTCAGAGCGTCTTCGCTCTCCAGTGCTTCGATGTTTGCCTGACCACCATCCTTCTCCTGCTCGTTCTCAGCACCCTCCAACCCACCAACTATCTACCGATTGCCGGCGCTCTTCAGCGTTTACTTGCCAGCCAACCTACGCTTGCCAGTGCAACAGCGCTCCCCAGCTCAAGCTTGGCAGTGCTCCCCAAGACATCAGCGCTCTCATGCGCAGTTGTGGTCTCCGGCTTGCCAACACTCTCCAGCAGGAAAGAGCTCTCCAAACCAGTGTGTGCCAAAGGTCTCTCCAGCTCATCAGCACCCTCTAGCTCGCCGGCGCTCTCCAACGCCCACCTGCTTGCCAGTGCTCTCTTGTGCATTCATTGGAAACTGCGGACCAGCATCCTCCTACGCAGTGCCTTACTGCGCCCCAGCGCTCTCCTGCGCGCCACCGCTCTTCTGCACACAAGATCTCTCCGCCCCATCAGTGCCTGCCTATGCGCACTTGTGCCATGGCCATAAGCAGGCTCTACAAGCTCCTATGTTTATTGAACATCAAATTGACAGGTCACCATTGCCTCATTCCTTCCCCACAAACACATTACAGTGCTACCGGCGGGGAAAGGGGAAGGGGTCTTCAAAGAAGGGTTCAGGATCCCGAAGCTGCCTTCCTTGATGGTGGACCCATCAACAGCAGAGACTCTTGACAGGGAACCTTTGGTCCCTTTCCCTTGAGGGGATCTTTCTGACAGTGCGTCGGTCAGTTAGCAGCCGTGGTTCAGTGCTATGGTCAGAGTAGTGGTGCAAGCCTTCTCTGTGTGCCAGCTCTTTGGAGCATCCTTATAGCTCCAGCAGATGTACTGCAAGGAACCATGGCTTCTTGTTCTCCCCTGTAGAGGAAGAGAGGAGTCTCAGATGTGGTCACTTCCCTAAAGCTGACTCCTGTTAGGCCATCAAGGTCTGCTTTTCCTGCATCTTCCACCAGTCACTCTTCTACCTCACCTCTGCCGAAAGAGTCACGTGAAGGAGGGGCTTCCTCTCTTCTACCTTCGGAGGAAGTTTACCCTCGCACGGATAGTTCTCCACCACCGTTGGACTCCAAGACTCTTCCAATGTCCTCTTCAAAGACCTCTAATTCTACAGTTGCAGCCAGTCACTCAAGGGATGTCTGCAACCCACCCCGAAAAGAGCTCTTGGGGGTGGAAGAAGGAGACTTCGCTGCAAGTTCAATGCTGGAAGGAGAGCATAAAGTGTCGCAACATGCATTCTGGTAGGTTCAGACTCACATGAAGGTTCTCAATTTGTTTACTAACCCAAAGATACCCCCACGAGAGAGCAAAGATTACACCCAGAAGCCCTCAAAGACCAGTGCTGCCTTGCGTTGGTCTCAGGAGCTGAAGGGTGCCAGGGCTAAGATTGCCCTACAGTCTTTTGTGGTTGGTGTTGTGGAAGGGGTATCTCTCCTCTCGATGCCACCATTCCAGCAATAGTAGAGTTCCTCTTGTATTTGCATGAGGAATTGCGCTTGTTAGTCTTAGCGGTAAAAGGCTGTCGCTCTGCCTCAAACCTCTCCTTTAGACTGAATGGAATGGACATTTCTTCATCGCTAGAACTTTCCTTACTCATACAGAGTTATGAACTTACCTGTCCTCAGTCTGAAGTGAGACCTCCCCCATGGAACGTGGTTCAAATTCTCTGCTTTCTAAAGAGACCTCCCTATAAACCATTATTGTCACCTAACCTGGAAGATGGTGTTCCTGCTAGCTTTGGCTTCGGCCAAGCAAGTTAGTGAATTTCCTGGTCTCTCATACAACATCACCCATTCAAGGAAATGGGGGAGAGGTAACGTTCAGCTTTGTCCCTGAGTTTGTTATTATGACTCAGAACCCGGGAGTAGCAGATCCTCGATTCGACTCCTACCGGGTTTCGAGTCTTTGTTCTGTAACTGATGACCCTGATCATCTCTTACTCTGCCCAATGAGGAGTTTGAGGCTGTATCTTAAGAGAACAGCCGCAGCCTGTCCCCTTCGCCAGCTCAGGAAGGACCAAGAGGTGGGTCACCAAGAACACCATGCGCTGAATCCAAACCCTCCTCCTTCACGTCACCCCCAGAGCACATGGACATCAGGGGCGTAGCTACATCCTTGGCATTCAAGAGGAACTTCTCAGAAACAGGTTCTTCAGGCTGGGTTGTGGAAACGTCAGAACACTTTCACAGCCCACTGCCTGCAAGACGTGACCCACAGGAGGCTCGATACGTTTTCTATCGGCCCAGTGTTGGCTGCACAACAGCTGGTATAATACCTCAAGCTCTTCATTGGACAAGTAGCAGAAAGTTGAGGGCACTGTTTACCCGGTTTTAATTCTGCATGAATGAACAGGTTTGACTGGCTCTTATTCTTTTCTTCATCGTCCCCTCTCTTGCGGAAAGCAGCATCCTTGGTTCTCTGCATACGCTGAACTCAACCACTGCAGGTAAACCATGCTCCCTTGTGTACCTAGTATTAAGCTAATACTGTTGCGTCCTCATACATTAGTGAGGTTATATTAGGAAAATGTTGGTTACAACAGTTTTTACTACAAAAGACTCGAAATAACTTATCTGAACGGTCACACTTCTAAGTATATCAACATACAGCTTGCGTAGGGCGCGTTGTGCCCTGGATGTTGGGAGTACTCTGCCTCCCAGTGGGAGAGCTTTGGACGTAGGTGCAAGAAGTCTAAAGAGAGATTCTATGCCTTCGGGGTCCTTATTGAAGTCAAAGTGACCTCTGACTTCCTAATTGACCCCCTGATCTCTTCCCGAATCTCTTAATCGATCGGTCTCCCGGGAAACGTTCAAGCAGAAGGATAGACCATTTAACACCAGGTCAACTTTGGGGTTCGAGGGACAGAACTGTGGTGATATTTTACAGGTGTGGCCATCGCTGGGTATGGCTGGTCCCTTGTGGAACAATGTGTCGGAGCTTCTCCATTGAGCTTCTGAGAGTAAGTGACACTGGCTTCATATAAGGTGGATCTGTTGCGGATGACTGTTGTCCTTGGCTACCCTGGAGTTTCTGCCACCTTGCCCACAGAGGGGTGTTCCCCTTTGTCTTTGCCTGCTGTGGAACTATGAAATGAGACATAATTCTTTTATGTTTTACAGTTATGCAACCGTTTTCTTGCCAGTTATCACTAGCTGGACCATAGAGAATGATTGCATAGCATTCATTACCATAGTCTGTTCCGTAACTGAAATACAAACCACGCTATTTAATATGGGTAATTACTTTCGGCGTAGCTAAAAGGACGAGCCATTAGAATTTTAACGAGGGTTTACTACCCCACCGCTAGTTGGGGGGGGGGTAGGGAGGGGTAGCTTGCTACCCCCCAGCCCCACCCCCTTCACACACCTGTGTGCTAAGCTCACTTTGCTATCGGCTCGGGTTCTAGACGGACGTGTCGGTTGTCACCCTCGCCTACACGACAGCCATTATTAATCTTTGGTTTTGCTTTTTCTTTTTCTAGAGTGTTGTGAAGTTGGCCTCTATGATGCGGAAGTGTCCTGGGTTGCCTGACCGCCCTTGTGGGACCTTCATGTCGTCAATAGACACCGACTCACACACCTTATGCCCTTATTGTAGGGGTCAACGGTGTGATAGTGGTAACGTATGTATTGAATGTAGGGAGTGGTCTACCTCCCAGTGAGAGAGGTTTTCCCGGCGCCGGAAGAAGTCCAAACGGGATATTTCTCCTTCAAAGGTTTCTTTGAAGAAGGAAAATCCTAAGGACTCTTCCTCCGTGGCCCAAACCTCCTCCGAAGCTCCCACTCGATCAGCTTCTCTCGAGAGGCCGTTGAGTGGTAGCGTAGGCCATATTGTTGTTGATCGATCTCGGGGTTTGGGTGAGGGAGTTGCCTCCCATAACGAGGCAGGTCCTCCTCTTCCCCCGGAGGAGGATTTAATTGTTTCTCCGAATGTAAATGTGAGTAATAATGATCTTTTACAGCTTTGGGCTTCCTTGGGGGTTCAGGGCTCACCCTCCAAGGAAGCCCTGTTTGACATGATCAGGTTGGGAGCAGCTGTCAAACAGTCGCCGACGGTAGCAGAGGTTGATCCTCTGTCTATTGTCGAGGCTGTTGTGGCAGAGGCTTCCAATGAGAGTGTTCAAACCTCTGCTCCTGTTATAGCTGAAGGCTTAGCTCCCCCGTCTGAACACCCTTTGAGGGACGAACTAAGTCCAACGGTCTCTCCTGCAGGTGATTCTCCCCCTCGGGGGAGTTCACTAACAGAGACTCTTCTTCGGAGGACTGCCGATGGTCTGCCTGCTGCTCCCAGAGGACGTATAAGACATAAGGCTCACCTTCCTCTTCGCCGTCGAGGTCTACCTTCTCACAAGGGTGTTAGGAGGCGCCTCTTCGGTTCTTTTTCCTCGCAGTCCGCCGCAGAGTAACCTCGTCCTTCATCGACTGTTCCTGTTACTTCTTTGGACCTGAACCTCTCCGCAGATCATTCGCGATCTCCTTCTCCTTCCAGACCTGCTGACCTGCCGTCACCCTTCCTGGCTGCAGATGCGCTGTGGGCGCCCACCCATCCCGTTATCCAACGGGCAACGGTACCTTCGGGGCAAAAGGGGCTTTCACACATTGTGTGTAAGTCCCTTAAGCGCCAGGTATCCCTGTGCGCCAACGTTCTCCTGCGTGCCAGCGCGCTACTGCGCACAAGCGCTCGCCAGTTGCAGACACGTCTCGCCAGTGCTCACCTGCATGCCCACGATCTTCTGCTCGCCCGGCGGTTCCAGAGACAACGCGCCAGCGCTCACGTGTGCGCTCACGATCTCCTGCTCGCCAGCGCATCACTGCGCGCCCTCAGCCTGATGTGCGCCATACACGCCCACGGTCTCCTGCTCGTCAGCGATCTCCCGTGCGCCAGTACTCTCCTGCTCGCCATCGCTCTTTTGCTCGCCAGCCTGCGTGCCATCGTTTGCCTGCCCCTACCCAGTAAGCTCAGGACAGGGCGCTCAACAGAGGGAGGGAAGTCTCTGGACAGGTCCAGGAACGTTTCTTCCACAGCTTCTTCTTTTCAGGCAGACCCTGTTGTAGTTTCCACTCCTAGGGATCTTACGATCCCTTTACCTCCAGAGGGTATTTCTGACAGCGCTGCTGTCAGTCGGCAGCCCTGGCTTGAGTCTTTGATCAGAGCGGTTGCGCAGGCTTTCAAGCCCATTTTCTCTGAACTGGGCCTCAAATCAGTGGCAATCTTCTCTAGCCGTTCCTGTGCTGGAAACAAACTCCTCCCACCTCCTCGTGTCCATCAGAGGAGGTACTTCGAGAACATGGAGGAGTCTTGTTTAGCTCTTCCCCTTCACCACTCAGTGGAAGAGCTCTCCAGGGGAGTCCCTCTTTAGAGACTCTCCAACCGGCCAGTGTCGTTCTCGGCCTCGGAGATCCTCAGTCAGGAGAAGGTAGCGAAGTGTGCCATGCAGGCTACTTTGTGGCTGGATATCTGGCTAGGGTCTCTTGGCATCCTGATACGATGCGAAGACTTGTTTAAGGAGAGTACCAGGAAGGCCTTGGAGACCTTCCTTCTTTCAGGCACTCGTACCATCGAGTTTCTAGCCCACCAAGTCTCAAACTTCTGGGCTAATTCTATCCTAAAACGTCGTGATGCGGTGTCTGAAAGATTTAACAGAAGGTCCCCAGCACCAAGGTCAATAGGCTCAGACACTCCTCCCTTTTTGGGAGTACAGTGAGCCCTCGTTTATCGCGGTAGATAGGTTCCAGACCCGACCGCGATAGGTGAAAATCCGCGAAGTAGTGACACCATATTTACGTATTTATTTAACATGTATATTCAGACTTTTAAAACCTTCCCTTTTATGTAGTACTGTTAACAAACTACCCTTTAATGTACAGAACACTTAATGCATGTACTACAGTACCCTAAACTAAAACAGGCACAAATATTAAAGGCGATTTTATATCATGCGTTTCCTAAACACGCCAAAAAGCACGATAAAAAATGGCAACCAATGTTTTGTTTACGTTTATCTCTGATCATAATGAAGAAACAAACGCATTTAGTGTACACATCTGTGTATAGGTTAGTTTTTGCATCGATTATATTGATTATACAGTATGTTGATTTTGTTATTACCAATATTTTACTTAATTTTTCTTAGGACTTCCAAATGAAATGTTTTTCTTTATGGGCGGCGTCATAAAGTACGCTCCATCTTCTATCGTAATAAACAAACGAAGGCATTTAACGCGCATGATGAAAGTGATAAATAATGATATTACAGTAAAAGCTTTTAGAAAATATGTTATTACAAATATTATTTACCGTATCTATATAAAATCATACATACGTAGCAAAGCAGGAAAACAATTTACGAGAGAGAGAGAGAGAGAGATTTGTTTTACGTACGTAAATGTAAATTTTAAGCCAAAAAAAAAATAGCCCCATTTCATATAAAATAGGTTATTACAAATATTTTACTTTATCATATTACAGTAGTCTGTATGATACTGTAAAGTTCAGTACAGTATGTTGTTGTTAGTCGTGGCGATGAAATTCTCACGAAACAAAAACACGTCATTCGATTACAACAGCTGATTCATCTCTCTCTCTCTCTCTCTCTCTCTCTCTCTCTCTCTCTCTCTCTCTCTCTCTCTCTCTCTCTCTCTCTCTCATTTTATTCTAGAAAATTGCTACTCTTTAAATAGTAAATTGCACATTAAGAAAGCATGTACTTTTGTTTTTAAATTTCAGGTGTGTTTTAAAAATCGAGTATTGTTGACTTCTTTTTGTTTTACTTTTGGCTGTGATCAGATCAGCTGATGTCTAGCTGCCGCTCTTGAGAGCAAACGAATACACTAACAAAATATCGTTTATACCATTTCTTAACTTATTCAAACCGTCTATACAGTTGATATTACATAAGCACCGATGTTTTATAACCTATCAATTTTATTTGTTTATTACATTTAAAACAACACTCTCTCTCTCTCTCTCTCTCTCTCTCTCTCTCTCTCTCTCTCTCTCTCTCTCTCTCTTATTACATTTAAAACAACACACACACACACTCTCTCTCTCTCTCTCTCTCTCTCTCTCTCTCTCTCTCTCTCTCTCTCTCTCTCTCTCTCTCTCTCTCTCTCTCTCTCGTGTTAATGTAAAAACTCTTTTGAGACAGCATCTTAAACGTTATAATCACCTCCAGATAAATAAAATTGATGCAATAACTCTATTGTGACAGCATTAGAAACGTTATAATCGCTTTCAGATGAATAAAATAGTGCAAAAATTCTATTGAGGCAGCATTAGTTACGTTGAAATTGCTTCCAGATTATTAAATTTAATGCAAAAACTCTATTGAGACACCACCTGAAACGTTAAAATCGCCTCCAGATGAGTAAAATTGAATCAAAAACTCTATTAACACAGGATAAGAAATGTTAAAATCGCCTTCAGATGAATACAATTAATGCAAAAACTCTATTGAGACAGCATATTAAACATTAAAGTTGCTTCCAGATGAATAAAATTAATGCAAAAACTCTATTGAGACAGAATTTGAAACGTTAAAATCGCCTCCTTATGAATAAAATTAATGCAAAAACTCTATTGAGACAGCATTAAAAACATTAACATCGCCTCCGGATGAATAAAATGAATACAGAAACTCTATTGAGACTGCATTAGAAATGTTAAAATCGCTTCCAGTTGAATAAAATTAATGCAAAAACTCTATCGAGTCAGCATCTAAAACGTTAAAATTGCCTCTAGATGAATAAAGTTAATGCAAAAAATCTATTGAGACAGCATCTGAAATGTTAAAATCACCTCCAGATGAATAACATTAATGTGAAAACTCTATTGATATAGCATCTAAAACGTTGAAATTGCCTCCAGATGAACACAATTAATGCAAAAACTCTATTAAGACAGCATCTTAAACGTTAAAATCGCATCCACATGAATGATATTGATACAAAAACTCTATTGAGATAGCATCTGAAACGTTAAAATCACTTCCAGAGGAATAGATTTCATGCAAAAACTCTATTCTGACAGCAATAGAAACGTTAAAATCGCTTCCAGGTGAATAAAATTAATGCAAAAACTCTACTGAGACAACATTAAAAACGTTAAGTTCGCTTCCAGATGAATGAAATTAATGCAAAAACTCTATTGAGACAGCATATGAAACGTAAAAATCGCCTCCAGATGAATAAAATTAATGAAAAACTCTATTGAGACAGCATTACAAACATTAATATCGCCTCCAGATGAATAAAATTAATGCAAAAACTCTATTGAGACTGCATTAGAAATGTTAAAATTGCTTTCAGATGAATAAAATTAGTGCAAAAACTCTATTGAGTCAGCATCTGAAATGTTAAAATTGCTTCCAGATGAATAAAATTAATGAAAAAAATCTATTGAGACTATCTGAAATGTTAAAATTACCTCCAGATGAATAAAATTAATGCAAAAACTCTATCGAGATAGCATCTGAAACGATAAAATTGCCTCCATCTGAATAATCATAATGCACTAACTATTGAGACAGCATCTAAAACTTTAAAATCACATCCAGATAAATAAAATTAATGCCAAAGCTCTATTCTGACATCAATAGAAACGTTAAAATCGCTTCCAGATGAATAAAATTAATGCAAAAACTGATGAAACAGCATTAGAAACATTAAAATCGCTTTCAGATGGATAAAATTAAAGCAAAAACTCTATTGAGACCGCATCTGAAACGTTAAAATCGCTTCCGGATGAATAAAATTAATGCAAAAACTCTATTGTGACAGCATTAGAAACGTTGAAATGGCCTCTAGATGAATAATATTAATGCAAAAACTCTATTGAGAGCATCTGAAACGTAAAAATCACCTTCAGATGAATGAAATTAATGCAAAAACTGTATTTTGACTCCATTAAAAAACATTAAAATCTCTTCCATATGAATGAAATTAATGCAAAAACTCTATTGAGACAGCTTTGACGGCGCCGAGTAAGGGTGTGAACTCAAAGGCAGATTGGAAACGACTGAGTTATATTATTGTGGAACACTCTCCTTATATACAAAACCTCAAGGCAACAGGACATAACAAGTTCAAAAGACAGACAATATTACAGAGGAAAAACCAGACAGGAATTTTCATGTTTGTTTTAGTGCGAGGGAAGAGCGAAGATACAAGCATAATATATACAATATGAATTATGTACAATTGTGTGAAACACGGTTGGTACATGGCTCCCCCCTAAAAATGACATACCGTACATGTTAAATAGGGCGCCCTGATCTAGAGAGGCGAACTGTAGGCGGGTCATCTGGCAGAAGATAAGCAGGTTTTAGACGATCAATGGAGACCCAGTCTTCTTTGCCCCGAATGTTTAGGCCTGGACTGGAACAGATGGTCCAAGATTTACCTGTTCCCTCCACCCAACCTTCTGGTGAAAGTCCTCTCCAAACTGAGAACCTTCAAAGGGACAACAGCCCTAGTGGCTCCCAAGTGGCCTTAGAGCAACTGGTTCCCCCTAGTCCTGGAGCTACAGCCCAAGCTGATCCCCCTGTTGAGCCCAGTTCTCTCCCAACAGGTGCAGAAGTCGACTGTCTTCGCTTTATCAAAGAAAGTCAAGGACCTTCATCTCATATGTTTTTATCTCCCTAGCCGTGAAGAAAAGGTTTGGGATCTCGAAGAAAAGTTTGGACTTCCTAGAGGAATACAAAACAAAGTCTACCAGAAGGCAATATAAATCATCCTGGAAGAAGTGGGTATCCTTCGTCAAGGCAAAAAACTCTACCGAAATCTCCATAGATTTTTGCATGTTCTTTATTCACCTTCATGGACAAGGCTTAGCAGCCAATACGATTTCCACCTACAAACCGGCCTTGAATAGACCACTTCTGTACGCCTTCCAAATAGATTTATCCAGCGTAATCTTCAATAAACTCCCGAATGCGTGTGCTAGACTCCGTCCAGCACCTCCATCGAGACCCATCACCTGGTCCCTGGATAAGGTGCTCCATTTTGCCTCTAGCTTGGACAACGAATCTTGCCCTCTGAAAGACTTGACTCAAAAAGTTCAGCCGGCCAGGCCCCTCCCTGCTATACTGTATCGCAGAGGCTGGTTGGAAGCTAGACTTCAGAATGAGGACAGTTTGTTCACGTTACGAGTACCGTAATAGTAACGAAGAAAGGGTAATTTTGGAACGGCTCCTCAGTTACCTCGACACCTCTCCCCCTCGAAGCGTAAACGCTAGGTGGGGTGCATATAGCCATGTGGAGTGTTAATGCATGCGTCCCCTGTTGATATACGATGTCCTAGAGGGAAACCTTTAGGGTACTTGCGCCAGAAGTTAGAATTCTGTGAAAACCTTTAGTTTAATTCTCTTGGAATATTTATGGTAGTCATATATATCGAAAGGAAGCTACTGAAGGAACCTTCCATCAGGACGACATGGCCATCTCACTCAAAAACCTCCCCACTCTGTCCTTTCGTGATGGCCCAGCCATCACAGCCCTTTGGCCGTCGTCCTGCAATCTCGCCGCTTGCAGGCAGGTTGTAGGGCCGGCTCGAGCTTCTGCCTGCATGGTCTAGTCGCTCAGCTTTCCCTTTGGGACACAAAGCTCTGGGATAGCTGTGTCGGCGGAACCAGCTACCGGCATAAGATCCCTTTACTATAGATTGTTCTTCAGTCCTCTCTTGAACTGCCATTCACATCCTGTGTACGGCAGTGACCGACAATGGAGGTGGAAGCCTGAATATCTTATATTCTCCCCTTCCATTCGAACCCCCATTCCGGAGGAAGGAAGTGAGACAAGGCTCTTAAATCATCCTTCACTCCTTGCTTTTTCTCTCTCTTTCGGCTAGTGCCGCTAGGTACTAACCTAACTGGCGGCTGCCGGCCACTACCCTAACCGGCAAGGTGCTGGCTAGATTTGTGCGCTGACAGCCAATGATCCACTGACACAACTGACTTAGCCGGCAAGAGCCGGGGCTTTACCTCCTGAACAAGCGTATGAGGGCCTATCTTCTCCCTAAAGCATCTGCGGATACTGTTATTCCACAACCTCACCCTGAGATCCCTTGTGTCCAGATTTCCGTAGATACGGATGTCTCAGATGTGATGAAGGACATCCATCTAAATGACGAGAGGATGTCAGAGGTGTCAGGAAACACCGAAAAGGACCTTCTTGCGGAAGGTCAGGAAGAGGAGTCTACGTTGACTCCGGAAACGGAAGAGGATGAAGTCGAAATGGAGTGCGTTTCGTCGGTTCCAGCCCAAGAACCAGTGCCCTCTACATCCACTGCTCCTCCATCTGATCCATCAGAAAAGACCCTGCCTGCCATCATGACTATGATGGAGGCGTACCAAAAGCGAAGTGAAGAAAGGGAAGCTGCATTGAGGAAGGAGATTCATCAGCTTGCAGCGTCCCTGGTGTCTCATAAGAGACGCAATGTCAAAGATCTTCCCTCGTGCTCTGAGACAAACCCATGAAGGCATGCAGAGTACATGCCAATCATGAATGGGAGGATCTTTATCTCAGAAAAGCTGAGAGCTGTCCTTATTGAGGAAATCAAGTGTTGGCCCAGCTTTGAGTCTTATACAGACTGCTTTGTTCGTCTAAAGGCGGAACTAGTATCCAAAGAGGAGACAGAGCCGAATGAGGTCATAGCGCTTGACCTTACAAAGGCTCAAGCTTTGTTGGCTAGCAATCTGAAGGACAGGGGCTTCACAAATTCAAAGATGCCAGCCCTGAGTAAGAAACACCCTTCCTTTCTTGCTCCAGCAACAATGGCCTTCCCCTCTGCGGAAAAAAGGTTCAAGGCGGTGATGAAGGCAGTGGAAGCTGGGAAACTTAGCCCTACACTGGAGGAGTGTAGGGCCCTTTCCCTAGCTCTGCCTACTGATCACAAGGACTGGAAGGATATACAGCTTACCTTCTCAGTCGGGAAGTTGGAGGCGGATATCGCTGGACGTCAGTTCAGTGAAAAACTCCCAAGTTGTCAGATTTTCTCCTGCGTAGGGAGCAGAAGACGAAGGAAAGGCTTGCTGACACTCTGTCCCTCCAGACCACCTTAGAGGCAAAGGTTAGTGAGCACAGATCCCCAGATATGTTCATGGTCATGGCCAAAACACATTTGGCTACCCTGATCAAAGACCTTTATTGCTTTGTTAGGGCTAGAAGGGCCTGCAGGGAGTTCGTGTTTGCCTCGGCTGCAGTAAGACACGAACCCAGGAAGTTGATATCTTCCAATATCTGGGGAAAGGACCTCTTCCCTAGTGAAGTGGTCAAGGAGATAGTCGACAAGGCCGCCATGGAGAACAGGAACCTTTTCCAAAAGTGGGGCATGTCGGCTAAAAGGAAGTCTTCCCAGGATGAGGGTCCTCAACCGAAAAGGAAGATGAAGAGGCCAAGGTTGCCCTCTCGCCCCACAAGACAACAGCAGCAACTTCCCATGACCGCAGTGCCCCAGATGGTGGCACAGCCCCAACCCACATACCAGATGGTACCACAGCAGGTGGTGACTCAGTCACCAGCCTTCACTCCCGCCTATGAGAGGCAGACCACTATCTTTCACCCTAAAGGTAGAGGGTCAAGCAGAGTTTGCTCTAGACGTCCTTCAGGAGGAAGAGTGGGTAAGGGAGGATGCGGTGATGGAGGCAAGTCCTACGGACACCAGAAGCAATGAGATGCTTCCAGTAGGAGGAAGACTCCAACTATTCCGGGATCATTGGACCTTCGATCCCTGGGCCCACAGCCTGATCAAGAACAGACTAGGTTGGAGCTGGAAAACAGCTCCACCATCATTTCCAAAATTCTTCTAACACTCCACCCCCGTTCTTAAAGAATATACCCGAGAACTTTTGAGCAAATGGGTGATAAGGAAGGGTAAGTCGATCAAATTCCAAGGACGGCTGTTATGTGTTCCAAGAAGGACTCAGAAAAACTCAGAGTCATTCTGGACTTGTCGCCACTCAACAAGTTCATAGAAAATGACAAGTTCAGGATGCTGACCCTTCAACGCATAAGGACACTATTGCCCAAAAGGGCATACACAGTCTCCATAGACGTGGCAGATGCCTACTGGCACATTCCGGTCAATAGCAAACTCTCCTCCTACCTTGGATTCAGGCTACAATAAAGAAAGTACGCTTTCAGAGCCATACCCATTGGATTAAACATAGTCCCAAAGATCTTCACGAAGCTTGCAGATCCAGTCATTCAACAACTAGGCATAGAAAGTGTCCAGGTAATGGCCTACCTGGACGATTGGCTGATGTGGGCAGCATCTGAGACGGAATGCATGCAAGCATCCAAGAAAGTGTTCCAGTTCTTGGAACATCTGGGATTCAAGATCAACATAAAAAAGTCTCGACTATCTCCAGCTCAAAATTTTCAATGGCTAGGTATACATTGGAACTTACAGTCACATCACCCCTCCATTCCATTAAAGAAGAGGAGAGAGATAGCAGGAACTGTCAAGAGACTACTAAAATCCGTCAGGATATCAAGACGCCAACAGGAGAGAGTGCTGGGCTCCCTTCAGTTTGCGTCAGTGACAGACCCAGTGCTAAGAGCACAGCTAAAGGATGCGTCAGGAGTCTGGAAAAGATACGCATTAAATGCTCAAAGAGATCTAATAAGACCGATACCGATCCGACTACGATCGCTTCTCAAGCCATGGTCGAAGGTCAAGAACCTAAAGAAGTCAGTGCCTCTGCAACCGCCTACACCATCAGTCATCATCCACATAGACGCATCAAAGAAAGGATGGGGAGGTCACGCTCATCAACGGAAAGTCCAAGGAACTTGGTCCTCTCTATTCAAGACCTTCCATATCAACATTTTGGAGGGCATGGCAGTCTTCCTCACACTGAAGAAATTGTCCCCTTGCCCTTCAGTCCACTGGTTCTGGACAGCGAGGTGATAATGAGATGTCTGAATCATCAAGGTACAAGATCACCTCAATTCAACCAAGTGATGTTAGCATCTTCCGCTCAGCGGAAAAGAAGAGATGGCACTTATCAGCAGTTCACCTTCAAGGTGTCCGTAATGTGACGGCAGACGCTCTATCCAGACTAACGTCGATAGAGACAGAATGGTCCCTAGATGCAAGATCATTTTCCTTCATCTCATATCAAGTCCCAGAACTGCAGATCGACCTCTTCATGACGAGTGACAACAAGAAACTAATTCGTTATATGGCCCCATACGAGGACCCTCTAGCGGAAGTAGTGGACGCCATGTCCCTCGACTGGAACAGATGGACCACGATTTTTCTGTTCCCTCCAACAAACCTGCTGATGAAGGTCCTCAACAAGCTGAGATCTTTTCAAGCAACAGCAGCCCTAGTGGCTCCCAAGTGGCCCCGGACCAGCTGGTTCCCTCTAATATTGGAATTGCAGCTGACGCGGACTCCTTTGCGGGACCCAGTTCTGTCTCAACAAGTACAGAAGTCGACTCTCTTCGCTTCATTACAGAAAACCCGAGACCTTCATCTTATGACTTTCTCTCCTTAGCAGTAAAGAAAAGGTTTGGAATCTCGAAAGAAAGTATAGATTTCTTACAGGATTATAAGTCTAAATCAACCAGAAGGTAATATGAGTCATCTTGGAAGAAGTGGGTTGCTTTTGTCAAGGCGAAAAAACCAAAAAAAATCTCAACAGATTTCTGTTTGTCCTTCTTTATTCATCTTTATGAACAAGGTTTAGCAGCCAACACAATAACTACGTGTAAATCTGCCTTGACTAGATCCTTACTTTACGCCTTCCAAGTAGACTTTTCTAATGAAATCTTTAACAAGATTCTTAAGGCTTGTGCCAGGCTTAGGCCTGCAGCTCCTTCAAAGCCCATCTCATGGTCCTTGGATAAGATACTACACTTTGCCTTAATGTTGGACAATGAGAATTGCCCTCTGAAAGATTTAACTCAAAAAGTTATATTCTTGTTTGCTCTAGCCTCAGGGGCTAGAATTAGTGAGATAGTGGCCCTTTCAGGGAAGAGGGCCATATTCAGTTTACTGAAATGGGAGAACTGAATCTCTTTCCTGACCCAACGTTTCCCGCCAAGAACGAGCTACCACCAGGTGGTGGGGTCCCGGGAAAATCTGCCCTCTGAAGGAAGATATCTCAGACTTCAGGGGAGGACAACTCTTTAAAGGGGAAACATCGGGCTCAAACTTATCCCTGAAACAACTAAGAGCGAAGATCACCTACTTCATTCGCAGAGCGGATCCTAACAGTACACCCGCAGGTCATGATCCTAGGAAAATTGCTTCGTCATTGAATTTTTTTCAGCTCATGGATTTCGAGCGTCTTCGCTCGTATACTGGATGGAAGTCGTCCAGAGTGTTTTTCATGCACTACCCGAAGCAAGTGCAAGAATTAAAGAGATACGTGGTGGCAGCAGGTAGTGTTTTAAACCTGTTGTTTAGTGCTGTGAGGAACAGTGAATTATTTGGGACTATAATTCTATAGTGTTTACATGTTGACACATTACAGTGCAACATGTTAAGTGAAATGTCATCAAGGTGACATTATGGACTGTTCCGGTGTCTAAAGGTGAAGAAACATAGAATTAACACTAGTGCTGTGTGTTTTTTACGCTGTTAGTGTTTTTTCCTACATAAAAGCACCCTAAAAGAGGTATTTAAACCTTAGATTTACAAATACATACGGTGTAAGGGTGTCATGAGTTGCCAGCGGCCTCTGATTGTTGCCAGAGTTTTGAATAGAATGTTCCAGCTTTATACTCCTATTCATTTTTCCCACTCCTTTTCGTTATATTTCTTGCTTTCTGTTTACTTTTTTGTTCTTTGTATGACCTTGTGTAACATCGGCCTTGCTATAAAATTCACGAGGACGTTGTGAAAACACAATGTACAAACGAAATATAAGTAAACAAGCATATACATTATAACTTCTATACATCTTTGGAAACTCTGGCTGATCTTCTTGTAGCTCGTAGTTTTCGTTCATATACCCTTTACCAATGCCTTCCATTTCAGCAAGACGTAAGAGATTTTGAAACATAAGTGAAAAGTTTCTATATATACACACACATATATATATATATATATATATATATATATATATATATATATATATATATATATACCGTATATACTCGTGTAATGTTCGATTTTTGAAGGCCTATTTTTCAGTTAAAAAAGTAAGGGTCGAACATTACACGAGATATATATTTGAAAAAGTAAAAATTTCTGGCCTACCGGTAGGTAAACGTAAGCTAGGCTTACGCGAAAATTACCCTAGGCTATGCTACCTACCGGTAGGTAATCGTAGGCTATGCTTACACGTATATAAGGTTACCTTCTGGTAGGTAAACATAGGCTAGGCCTATATATACAGTACTAACCATGTTCATTTAACACCAGACATATTATTAGCATGGATTTTATTTCCTAAACAATCATAAATAGTTTTTTTCTGCTAGGAGTAATGACTTTACCATAACGCAGCAGGTATGAAGCTAGCAAACTGTCGGGTTGCGTACGTTATAACGTGATATGGTTAATGAAAAAATAAGGCTCATTTTATTTTACTTGGTATTGTATATTAATTGATATTAATAATAAACCGCAAAAATTTTTCTTAATTGAATCCACATTTTTTTTTCTCCAAGTTCGAACGCTAGTTTCGGTAACTCCAAACATTTTTACGGCTTGAACGTTATTTGTCGTTTCAGCGGACAGCGGCTGCAATAATTTGAAGCTTGAATTTTGCAGTAAATTTTTTATATTTCTTGGTAGACATCTTGATGGGTTATGAGTAAATTCTTATTCATATATATTGTGAGGAAAAAAAATGATTAGCATAACGGGTAATTATAATCACCGTAATTACCTGCAATTACCGGTAATGGTAATTTGTTACTCAAAACGATGAACTAATTTTGTTTGCTACTTGAAGTGTTTGCTTGTTTTTGAAAGCTATTAGGCGGTGGTGATAATCGTCTACTAAAGTGTTCGCTATAAAATGTACGCTGAATACTCAATTGTTATTGTAAACAGATGTTAGTATTTAGGTGTTGTTCCGATTTGTTTTATACATTTGTTTGTCGCACTTAGGCATAACCCTTACTTTGTTGGTAATTATGGTATGCTGGAGATAAAAGACATCTAGCCTACTGCCAAAATCAAGACTCGAACATTACATGAGGTATATGATGAATTCATGATTTTGAAGGCAAAATAGGGGGGTCGAACATTACACGAAGTCGAACATCACACGAGTATATACGGTATATATATATATATATATATATATATATATATATATATATATATATATATATATATATATATATATATATATATATATATATATATATACATACATTCATTTCAATAGGGAGGGTATAAATTTGGAGAGGCACATAAGTGCCTCAATAAGGTAGACCTGAAAAACTGCAATAAAGTAATAGGGCAAATTATAGGATGAGAGGAATCACTAATAGCCAAGTAAATGAATTAAAAAGGTAGAGCCGTCATCAACTGTTCAGTCGGTAAAGCAGATAACATATAAATTAAAGAAAAATGTAAGATAAGGAAATATATATGGCCCCTAACTTTGTTGTATTGTGACTGACAAAGTGAATAGTATTTGTATTATAAAAAATTGCGTTGATAAGGAATATTGAAATTAGATAATTGATATTTGGAGATGATGATATGTTTCCCACAGGAAGGAAAGAAGTTATAGAATCCGCTATAAGTAATTGTCATAGTTTGGAGATCTTAAAGAAGTTCACAATCAACACCAACTCAAAAAAATCAAGTGTATTGATAATTAAACGAAAGAAAGAATAAGAAAGAAGAATCAGCCAGTAAGTTTAGGTAAGTAATAAAAGTAGGCTATCTGGGTGAGTGATACACTGAGAAAGGAAACAAAGAAAAGAGTGTCAGTAAAAAAAGCCAGAGGGTCACATATATGACCATATAAATACAAAAATATGTAGATATGGGAAAAATAGGAAAATGGCACTAGAAGTGAGAAAGAAAATATATGAAACAGTAGTAGTACCAACGATATTTACTTTTTTGGGCTCAAGCCATGTCATCCTGATGGAAGTTCCTAAAGGGTAGCTTCCTTGGGTATATATAACTACGGCAATATTCCCAGAGAATTTACCTTAAGGTACCCAGAATTTTAACTCCTGGAGCAAATATCCCTAATAAAAGAACCAGGGATATCGCGAAATATCAGAGGACGTATTCTTGACACGCCACATAGCAATCTGCACCCCGAACAGAGTTAATACTTCGAAGGGGTCAATTGGCAAGAAAACGAAAACGAGAAAGAAAGGAGAGCCGCTCGCAAGGTATCTCTCCTCTCCTGTTTCGTAAGCGTGCATTGCACCGCTCCCGGCGCCACTGTATTCCTTTTTGCGTAGCTCAAGAATTCGGTGTTTTTTCCCTGTGTTTCTCGCTATTCTTGGATTTTTTCAACTCATAATGCTTTCTCCAACTTCTTCTGCTTCTGATAAGTTGAGTATTATTTCTTTTATGTATAAATGTAAGCTCTTGGTAATTTTAAAAGTGATTTGATAGTGGTATCGTTGTTACAAGAGCTGTTGCCTACCGGAGGCGTCCTGGACGCTGTCGCTCACTAGGTAGCCTATGAGTTATTTAGTTAGCCAGAGCAACGTTCCCGGGTGTTTCGCTTTAATAATTTTAGCTGTTTAGCGTTACATAGGATTTCTTTACATGATGCTTTTAGACTTTTTGTTTTGGCGAAGGATTTGCCGATTCTGGCCTACGCTAGACCTTGTAGCCTAGTCGTTTGGCCCTAGTACTTTCCTGCATGATATTCAGTTTTCCGAGTGTTTTAAAATTTTATTGAAGCTTTGGGCAGTTTTATACATTTAAGATAATGTTGATTTTCTTCCAAGATAGTATACGAGTGAGTTTCGGTGATTTAGGTAATCGATTCTCTTTGCGCCTAGGCTAGTTGTCTATGGGGCCTTAGTATACTTTTTCACTCCCCGGTTGCTCTCTTCTCTTCGGAGAAGGTGTGCAATCCCTTTCCCTCTGTTTAAGCATTGGTCTTAACCCTAGTGGTTTATCTGAATTGACTTTAGATACAACTATATTAGGGTGTTTCTGTTCCTTCCTGTTTCTAGTAAGTCTGGCTTCAGGGAGGGGGCAGGACATCAGAGTTCTTAGTCTGAGTCTGTTTATGTCTAGCTTGTGGTTGAGATTCCCTTGCTAGACTGACAACAGACATAGGAGGCTTAGCCTCCTTAGTTCACTTTCGAAAGTTTCTGTACGAGATGATTCCTTCTTATTGTGATCTAGCAGACTAGTCCATTGTTGTTGTTCTCGGTGTGGAGGATAAGATCCTCTTTTCCGTGAATAACAACGCCTTCCTTGCTTTGGTTCTGTGGGAGTTGGCAAGTATTGCTGGCCTCCTTCCTCGGATCTCCCCTAGGCTAAGATGAGTTTTCTTGGCTGCAGGTGATTCATTACGAGAGCAAGGTTGGCAGGACCCTCTTCTCCCTTTCCCCCTCTTTCCTTTGTAATGGCCTAGCCAATGCATTCCTGTCCGTCATTCTACATCTGTACCTAGCATAGGTTAGGATGTGGGGTTGACTCAGTCCCTTGGCGGCCGGCAGTGCGTGCCGGCCGGCAAGGGTCTTCTGCTTTGAGTGCTGCCCGGACCTCCCTTGGTCTCTCATCCATGTTTGTCTGTAGAGCCAGATGGCATTGGTCAGGAAGCCTGAAGTTATATTATCCCCTTCCGTATGTGCACTCTTTCGGGTTGCCGGGTTATGAGGTAGTACAGTCTCTTATCCCGGCATCCATTCTGTTTTTCTGCTAGTGTTGTACCCTAGCCCGGCTGCCGGCCTGAGTGGCCGGCAGCCTGGCAGTCGGAGTTCTCTGGTTCTTTTGCTGCCGGCCGGCATTGGTTGTATACCTTTGCCGGCCGGCTATATATCACACCATTGTCTGCTGGCCGCTACGATTAGTGGCCGGGAGCCAGGTGTGGTTGTTGTTTAGCTGCCGGCCGGCAGTCACTGCCAGCCGGCACATGCATTCGAACCAGCGTTCTTCCGCCTTATAGTTTATGAGTAGTATACTTTGGAACTAGTTAAGGTGTGTGCCGGCCGACAGATTACCTTCTATTCTGTAGCCAGTATTTTTCAGTATAGTATATACTGTAGGGAGAAAACTATAGTATAGTATTTGTTACAACACTAAGTTTTTCTAACACTTTTGAGTTATCTTGCACAGCCCTTTGGTGTAACCTTACAGATTAAGAAAGTGAGTTCTTTCTTGTCTACTATCCAGCATTTTAAAATCACCTTTCTGGGTGTGAGATACACCTGTTTCCTCTGGAAATTATTCGTTGGTTGCTCTAGTACAGATTAACCATACGATTTTATTATCTGGTAGGTTGCAGCAATTGACTGTGCGAGAAATACAAGTGTGTGTCTTTCCTTTCTGGTTTAGTTATGCTAAGCTATGTATATCCAGTGATACGTAGTTCACTTGATACTCATGGAATTTTCTTTTCTTTACAGGAGGACCATCCGAAGTGTGGAAGCGTTTTCTGCAACATCCGCAGCAAGAACTTCTGCGGACATGATTTGTGTAGGAGGCACGCAGCATGCGCAGTCTCCAAAGGTGATCTCCGGTATTGGGACCCGCAGGTATGTACCGTGTGCACAAACCTGATTACTGAGGCTTTTGATTCCCCTAACTCGGCGGAGTCAAGGGACGCAGCAAGGGAAAAGCTTCGTACCTGGGTAAGGGGCTTTCAGAAGAACACTTCTGGGCCCTATCTTCCAAGTGAGAAGATGAGGGCTTACCTTTTCCCCAGGGCGTCAGCTGAGGCAGTGATTCCCCAGCCTCAAGTGGAGATACCAGTGGTTCAGATCCCTGTGGATGCTAAAGTCGCGGACGCCCCGCAGGACATCCAATTGGACGATAGGATGTTGGAGGTGTCCGAGCGTCTGGAAGATGACCTTCTGGCAGAAGACCAGGATGAAGAGCATGCTCCAGAAAATGAAGAGGAAGAGGTCGACGAGGTATCGGCTACTCCGGTTCAGGCCCCTGAACCTATTCCCTCAACATCGTCCTCTCTCCCAGAAGAGCTGGGAAAGACCCTTTCCTCCATCGTTGGAATGATCCAACAGATGCAGAGGGAGAATAATGAGAAGGCGGCTGCAATGGAGCTGGAGATGCGGAGACTTGCAGCATCACGTGGGCCCCAGAAGAAGCTCAGCGTGAAAGACCTTCCCTTGTGCTCAGATGCTAACCCTTGGAAGTATGCTGAGCACATGCCTATGACGACGGGAAAAATCGTCATTTTGGAGAAGTTGGGCTCAGTCCCCCTTGAGGAGGTGGAATTCTGGCCCAGCAAGGAGTCGTATCCGGACTGTTATGTCCGTCTAAGGAAGGAACCAGCCTCAAAGGAAGAAACAGAGCCGAAGGAGGTCATAGTTTTGTACCACGCTAAGGCTCAAGCTTTACTGTCAAGCTCGATGAAAGAGAGGGGCTTCACAAACTCAAAGGTACCTGCTTTGAATAAGAAGCACCCTTCTTTTGTGTCCTCTCCTTCTAGAGCCTTCCCCTTTATGCAGAAAGGGTTTACGGCTGTGCTGAAAGCAGTCGAGGCAGGTAAGCCATACCCCTCCTTGGAGGAGTGTAAACCTTTGTCTTTGGCCCTACCCATGGACCACAAGGACTGGAAGGACGTCCATCTTACCTTCTCAGTCGGGAAGTTGGAGGCTGATATTGCCGGACGTCAGTTCAGTGAGAACCTCCCCTGGCTGTCTGACTTTCTTTTGCGAAGGGAGCTTGAGACAAAAGAAAGACTGGCTGCCTCAATGTCTCATCAAACGACTCTGGAGACAATGGCAAGTGATCCCAAGGTCCAGGAGATGTTCATGGTAGTGGCTAAGACACACCTAGTCACAGTGACGAAGGACCTTTACAGCTTTGTCAAAGCTAGGAGGGCTTGTAGGGAGTTCGTGTTTGCCTCGGCTGCGGTGAGGCAAGAGCCAAGGAAGCTAATCTCCTCCAACATTTGGGGCAAAGACCTCTTCCCTAGTGAAGCGGTCAAGGAGGTTGTAGATAAGGCCACCACGGAGAATAAAAACCTTCTCCAGAAGTGGGGCCTATCTCTCAAGAGAAAGTCTTCCCCGGATGAGGGTCCCCAACCAAAGAGGAAGACTGAGAAGACTAGGCTACCCTCTCGGCCAGCCAAGCCATTCAGACAGCAGCAGCAACAGCAATTTCCTATGCCTACAGTGCCCCAGATGGTGGCACAAACCCCGACCACGTACCAGTGGGTACCCCAAGCCGTGTCGACGCAGTCTCCGGCATTTAACCCAGCGTTCGAAGGGCAGTCAACTACCTTTCGAGCGAAGCCTAGAGGAGCAGCCAGAGGCTCGTCTAGACGCCCCTCAAGGGGGAGGGGATTCAGGGGTGGTCGCGGTCAAGGAGGCAAGGCCTCAGGGCAACAGCAGTCAAAGTGAGATGATACCGGTAGGAGGGAGACTTCAGAATTTTCGGGATCGGTGGACCTTCGATCTCTGGGCCCACAGCCTACTCAAGAATGGACTGGGTTGGAGCTGGTACAGCACTCCACCCCCGTGCCCTCGATTTTTCCAACACTCCACCCCCGTTCTGGAGGAGTACATTCAAGAACTGTTGGAGAAAAGGGTAATCCGAAGGGTAAAGTCCATCAAATTCCAAGGGAGGCTGTTTTGTGTTCCCAAGAAGGACTCAGAAAAACTCACAGTCATTCTGGACTTGTCGCCACTCAACAAGTTCATTGTGAACTGCAAGTTCAAGATGCTAACACTGCAACACATAAGGACCTTACTGCCCAAGAGGGTATTTACCGTCTCCATAGATTTGTCAGACGCCTATTGGCACCTTCCAATCAATCGTCAACTCTCCCCCTACCTAGGGTTCAAGCTACATCGAAGACTCTACGCCTTCAGAGCCATGCCATTCGGGCTAGACATAGCCCCAAGGATCTTCACAAAGCTTGCGAGCGTAGCTCTCAAACAATTACGCCTAAAGGGAATCCAGGTGGTAGCCTACCTGGATGACTGGCTAGTGTGGGCAGCATCCAAGACAGAATGTTTGCAAGCTTCCCTACAGGTGATCCAGTTCCTAGAGTATCTAGGCTTCAAGATCAACAGAAAAAAGTCTCGACTTTCTCCATCTCAAAAGTTCCAGTGGTTGGGAATCCACTGGGACCTAGTGTCACACCAACTTTCCATCCCGGCGAAGAAGAGGAAGGAGATAGCGGGGTCTGTCAAGAGACTTCTGGATTCCGAAAGGATATCAAGACGCGAACAGGAGAGAGTGCTGGGCTCTCTCCAGTTTGCCTCAGTAACAGACCCGGTGCTAAGAGCACAGCTAAAGGATGCAACTGGAGTTTGGAGAAGTTATGCATCAAACGCGCGAAGAGATCTGATAAGACCAGTTCCGCTTCGTCTACGTACGCTTCTCAGGCTTTGGTCCTAAGTCAGGCAACTAAAGAAGTCGGTACTTCTTCAGCTACCTCCCCCCTCGTTGACTATTCACACAGACGCCTCGAAGGAGGGGTGGGGAGGTCATTCTCATCGGAAGAAGGCCCAAGGAACTTGGTCCAATCTATTCAAGACATTTCACATAAACTTTCTGGAAGCTATGGCAGTACTCTTCACCTTGAAGAAAGTCTCCCCTCGTCGCTCGATCCACATATGGTTGGTGCTGGACAGCGAGGTGATTGTGAGATGCCTGAATCGACAAGGATCGAGGTCACCACCACTCAACCAGGTGATGTTGGCCATCTTTCGACTGGCGGAAAAGAAAAAGTGGTACATGTCGGCAGTTCACCTTCAAGGAGTCCGCAATTCGACAGCGGACGCTCTATCCAGGTTCACAACGATAGAGTCGGAATGGTCCCTAGACGCAGGATCATTCTCCTTCATCTTGAGTCAAGTCCCGGAACTGCAGATAGACCTCTTTGCGACGAAAGACAACAAGAAGTTACCCCTTTACGTGTCCCCGTACGAGGATCCCTTGGCGGAAGCAGTGGACGCGATGTCCCTCGACTGGAGCAGATGGTCCAGGATTTACCTGTTCCCTCCTCACAACCTTCTGCTGAGGGTCCTCAACAAACTGAGATCTTTCAAGGGAGTAGCGGCAATAGTGGCTCACAAGTGGCCGAACAGCATGTGGTTCCCTCTGGCATTGGAACTACGGCTGAAGTGTCTACCATTACCAGATCCAGATCTGACCCAGCGAGTTCAGAAGTCGACTGTCTGCGCTTCATCACAGAAAACCCGGAACCTGCAGCTCATGATTTTCTCTCCCTAGCGGTGAGAAAACGTTTCGGGATTTTGAAAGACAGTATAGACTTCCTAGAGGAATATAAGTGCAAATCTACTAGAAGGCAATATGAGTCATCTTGGAGGAAATGGGTGGCCTTTTTCAAGGCGAAGAATCCGAAAAAGATCTCGACGGACTTCTGCTTATCTTTCTTCATCCACCTCCATGGTCAAGGGTTAGCAGCCAACACAATATCAACGTGTAAATCTGCTTTGACAAGACCCATCTTATATGCCTTCCAGGTCGACCTCGCTAACGATATTTTTAATAAAATTCCGAAAGCCTGTGCTAGGCTCAGACCATCAGCACCTCCAAAGCCCATTTCATGGTCTTTAGATAAAGTTCTTCATTTCGCTTCGCTGTTGAACAATGAGGAGTGTGCTTTAAAGGATCTGACCCAAAAAGTTATTTTCCTATTTGCACTCTCGTCGGGGGCCAGGGTGAAATTGTAGCCCTCTCGAGAGAGGAGGGTCGTGTTCAGTTCTTGGATGGGGGAGAACTGAACCTGTTAACGGATCCTACGTTTCTCGCCAAGAACGAGTTACCCACTAACAGGTGGGGTCCCTGGAGAATCTGCCCTCTGAAAGAAGATGCATCTCTATGTCCAGTGGAATGCCTAAAGGTCTATCTTTGTAGAACTTCAGACTTCAGGGGTGGTCAACTATTCAGGGGAGAAACATCAGGCTCAAATTTATCACTGAAACAACTTAGGGCGAAAATCGCCTATTTTATTCGCAGAGCGGATCCAGACAGTACACCCGCACGTCACGATCCGAGGAAAGTTGCCTCATCCTTAAATTTCTTTAATTGTATGGATTTTGAACATCTTCATTCATACACTGGCTGGAAGTCTTCCAGAGTGTTCTTTCGTCACTATGCGAAGCAAGTGGAGCAACTAAAGAGGTCTGTGGTAGCAGTGGGTTGTGTCGTTAACCCTGCTGTTTAACTCTGCAATAAACAGTGGATTTAATTGGGACGATTAATTCCGGGTTGAGTGTGTAGTTACGAGCTGTTCTACAAACTAAGTGTGAGGGCACTGGGTTGCCCATATTGACTGTTCCACTTTCAAAGGTGAACCTAGCATAAGTGCAGACATGTGTGCCGAGCGTTTCCAACGCTAATATAACTGATTAGTAATACAGACTTTTATAATTTTGATACCTCGGTATGTTAAAAGTGGCACTAATGTTTTTCTTTCAGATAAACAAGTTTCTGTTTACTATCATGCTTATGCTTATTTGTTTGTTATCCTCCTCTTATATTTATATAATGGTTGTTTAACCTGTTTTATTTATTGTTTGTCAATAAACTAGTTCTTGTGAACCTTGCGTCTCCTTCACCTGTGTCAATTTATTTGATATAATTTTGCATTACGTTCTATGTATATTTATCTGGGATAATTCTAATAGATTGTTCCTTTGTGCAAGCATTCTTTGCATTGGTTTATGCTTTCCCTTGGCGGGAGAACTCCATGCCCTGAGGGGACGGTGGCGGATATGCAAGTTTTCTGCCTACTCGGATATAAACCTTTGTCCAATCCAGTATTGAACGGAGAACTGGTCGATATTTCATATTGCCTCAGTGGTTCTTTACAAACTATGCTTTACATGATATAGGGTGAGACCACTATATTGGCTTGTCTGTTATTCATACATAGGTATATGTACTCTTTGAGACTTTTCCAGAGTCTAGTAGGACTCTTCCCTGTAGGGGGCAGGAAGCACTAACATGGTCTATGGTTAGTTGAAAAGATGTATGACGGTAACATCTTAGGTCTCTAGGTCTAGTTTGCCCGGAAATACCTTCGGGGAGTACGGCACGTTTTGAGAATCCACAGATACAGTAATGCTCTGGTATACTTCCATCAGGACGACATGGCTTGAGCCCAAAAAACGGATTTTGAGCGAAGCGAAAAATCGATTTTTGGGTGAGATGGCCCTGTCGTCCTGATGGACCCGCCCTTCCCTTTCTTTTATAGGGCTGTAGGTCCCCTCCCTACATACAGTATCTGTAGCACCTCGTGTATCGCTACAAGGAATAGCCTACAGATGGCGCCGTGAGCGGCGCAATGCACGCTTACGAAACGGGAGAGGAGAGATACCTTGTGAGCGACTCTCCTTTCTTTCTCGTTTTCGTTTTTTTGCCAATTGACCCCTTCGAAGTGTTAACTCTGTTCGGGGTGCAGATTGCTATATGGCGTGTCAAGAATACGTCCTCTGATATTTCGCGATATCCCTGGTTCATTTATTAGGGATATTCGCTCCAGGAGTTAGAATTCTGGGTACCTTAAGGTAAATTCTCTGGGAATATCGCCGTAGTTATATATACCCAAGGAAACTACCCTTTAGGAACTTCCATCAGGACGACATGGCCATCTCACCCAAAAATAGATTTTTCGCTTCGCTCAAAATCCGTTATATAGACACCTGGAGTATAATGGGAGATAAAGATTTGTAAGATCTGGAAAACCTCCAATATTCGATACTGGGGTAAAGTTTCATTTGAACGTTTTGAAGGTTTAAACCGGCAGCAAATGGCCGTTTTTGAGCTATTGGTCTCCAAACTCCAGCCCCCCAAAACCACTATTTCACACAAAAACACCTATTATATGGTAAACACGAGAAAAAAGGTATGTTCATGCCCCTCCCCCTGCTAGGAAATGGATGTTCGAATGTTTATGATGGTTTAAACTTGCGGCAAATTACCGTTTTTGAGTTGTAGGACTCCAGACTCCGACACCAACAAAAAATCCCTTATTTTGTACAAAAACGGCTATTAATTTGAAAACACAAGAAAAAGGGCATGTTTACCCCCTCTGCCCCACCCCAACCAGGAAATGGCGTATTCATAGCTGTTTGCCGCTATAAGAATCGATTCTCCAGCCACCCTTCAAAACACTAAGTTTACGGAAAAAGAAATTATCGGGAAAACACGAGCCTTTGTAGTTTGTTGGGACAGGCTTGGGACCAACAGAAATTAGAGTAAGAAAGGTCAGAAATCGGCTCTTTTTCAAGGGAATGATCACAGAATGAAAAAGCAATGATTTCACTAAATTTGTAAAAGCTCGACCCAACAATCTACTTACAAAGACCACTCAGCACATGAGTGTCAGAAACGTGCAAAAAAAAAAAATGGACAACAACTAACTCAAACTTTCTCCCCTAACCTGACCTACATGCCGTGTCCTTACCTTCTTCATGACCTAACGGGGTGCTAACATCCCCATGCGACTCCCAAACACTGTCGCTATCATACAAATACCACAAACCCACCTAACCTAACCTACTAGTTTCCAGGTCACAACCTCTAGGCGGGGGACAGCCCTGATCATCCTTCCTAGATCTCTCTCCTACACAAAAAGCGATGGGTAGCACTCTAAATTATATCTTAACCACATTGTAAAATTAAAAAAGTTACTCAGGATTCTCTAATATTCGTAGTCGCTAAAGTCCCGTAGGTCTATATACCTTATTGTCCTCTATGCATCAAGTTGATCTATAAAAGTAGTAAACTCAAACATATATCAAAGAAAAACTATAGGGAATAAATATGTCCATTATGGTGGTTAGCGTTGGAAAGGTCAACCTCGTTCAGGTTAATTTCGGGTCTCGGAGGGGGGTTGTTAAAAATTCTTTAAATATCGCGACAAACAAAAGTTGGCCTAATAGCGCATGGAATTAAAAGGTTAGTTCGGATGGATTGTTTGACACTGGCTCAATCTATTGAATCATCTTAACTAGACGTTGGTTAACCTAACCTTAGGTCGTATATATAACAAATTAGTGTTTGGTATAATTTCAGGACGTGCCCCAACGAGATACAATCCAATTCGGCAGTTGGAAATGTATATTGTTGGGAATAGCTTAAACATAAGTCCAAACATTAATAAATGTTCAAATTAGCTCCACCCACAAATAGCCGAACGGAGCACAGACCTATGGGTATTATTATAGTCAGGCAGGAAGCAGAGCTTGGGGGAAATTTTACGATCGAGGAACTTGGCCGTGGCTTCAACGAACGACGCATCATAACGACCTTTCCCCTACCAAGTAAGTACGAATGTATTTTGATGGGACAGCTTAAAATGGAAAAAAAATGAACAATTTTCAGCCCGGAACGACACGGGCTCTATCTATTGGGAAAGTTCGGAAACTAAGCAGGAGCTACCCGTGTCATGGTGCGGATCAAAAAGGGACTTCGAAAATTTCAGAGAGGTAAGTGATAAATTTTTTTTTTATTTTAGAACAACGCATCAGATTTAATCGTTAAAACTAATGAACTAGAAAGGATTAATTGATCTATAATGATTAAAATCATGTGGGGAACATTATGTTGTTGTAAAATAAAACACATATTGTGGCCTCTTTGCAGAATCTGGTATATAGCCAGTGTCTTACAGAATAGAATATAAAAAAGAAAATAATGCTCTTCCATAACCTTCTAAACTCTGAAGAATAAAGACCAGTAAAAGAGATGATATACTTAATGGTTCTAAATAAATCTTGAAATAGTCACACCACCGTTCCCATCACGTTGCAACAGAATTTGGCTCCGCAACAATGCTAAAACGTTCAGGATGCTCAATATCAAGTGGCCTTTTCAATTCTACCTGGATTAGCTTAGGCTACTGAACTCAACAAGTCAATTCCAACCTATTTCTAGTGTTGTTAATTGCACTTTTCGATATAATGCAAAAAAAAAAAAACAATTAGTTAGTTTATGTTCCCTTATGCAAAACTGACTCTGGCTTAAGGTAAATAAACCTAAGCACCCAATGCCTACTTGTAACGAATTTCCTCCATACCTTATTTTAATATAAATAAAAAAGAAATATTGATTTTATTTTATGTAGCCTTCTTTTTTAACATCGAACTTCATTGTAGCTTAGGGTAGCTGGCGTTCCTCTGTTTAGCTAGTGCTCTCTATTGAGCTTGCATTCCACTAGTTGGCTCTTATGTATGAGTTTGGTTCAGTCCTGATCGTCCCTAATACAGTATAGACTACAGTATCATTACCATTATTGTAGTAACTCATTCACCTGAAATAGGCAATGGTTGTTATAGTTTTCTTAGTTCCATCATTTATTCTGACTCATGCTTAGCTTAGTCTTTAGTGATATATTTGTATTATAGGAGTGTCTAATGTCCTAAAGTACCTTTACTGCGCTCTTTACAATAGAACCTTATGCTCAGAGTGAGTCTTCACTAGAATCATGTAGCCTAAACAGTCTCCTATATAATAAATAAGAAAATAACAAATGAGCATCACCCTTAGAAGATTGGATCCTACTGCAATACAAAAATAAGAAAAATCACATCCTATCTTTGAGGTAACTTTTACAGGATTTAAATCTTGACAATATACGCTACTAATACCAATAATTAACGTTCAAATATGTTCTAGTGATGCAATACTATGCAACATTGCTTTCAGTACACATAGCACTTGAGGTATTACGGTAAAAATTTCATACAATGTATAAAGCGAGTTTGAAACAAAAAAAAAAAATTAACTGAAGAGACACAAAACATGTCTCTTCTCCAGTCAAAGACAATGAGGGTTAAAACTCATAACACAGACTTGTTGATGCAGAATAGAGTCTGACTTTAGAAAATAGAGACAAAACTTTTGTATTCTAATTTTATGGTATTTTGGAGAAAAACATCTCTCATTTTAATTGTGGAGAATTTTTTATGGTTATGTTCTGAGTGGGAACTTAGTCCGGGAAAGTCTCCTTAAAACAGTTACATAAAGTTCAACAGGGGAGGATATGAGCACTTACTCTCGGGGCACAAACACCCTGCTAATACTTTACTGTCACAATTCACTAACCATCACTCTTTAAATGCAAAAGGCAAATTTACTGTCCAGAGGCCGGAGTACTCCACACGTAGAAATGTCAATAATTTATGGCCTACTCTAGCTTTGTCAGGTCTATAGTCATCTTATTCTCAGGCTCTGTTCCGGCTCCGTCCCAGCTACCCCAATGAAATGCTGGACAGGTATTTTACGTTAATGTAATCAGACAAAATCCAAAATGGGAGCAGTGATGTAAAGTAGTTTAAAAGTTTAAAGATAAGGATCTTTACCTTTGAAGCAAATATATTAATGCAAAGCACCTCGCTGTTACCACGTATAGACTTACTTAGGTTTTCTCTTTAAATATTGGGTACTTTGTCCCGTGATCAACTATTCATTTCACACATTAAAATAAATGAGGGAGCAAAAATACTGAGGAGGTTTAATTAACCTAATATTGATTTATTCACAAATATACATTAAAACAAAACGGACATCTTAACAACACAAAAAATGGTATCAAAAGAAATGCAATTCAAATAATGAAAATGATGGGTTAGACACGTGGTCTGCAACAATAAAAAATCATATGGGGTCGGACACGTGGCCCGTGTGACCCAGAGACTGTGTTAGTCTCAAAAGGCAAAAAATTGTATAGAAAAAAATATATACACACAATCCCACCGCACACAGTCCGAATAGTGTAATTAGCCAGGTTCCCTATCAAGTTAAAATTAGTCTAAGCTAATAAAAATGGGGGAAAACTAAATGGCCATTGATGTAGTACCTGCACTCCTTTAAAGATTAGTCCTATGCCCGTGATAGCTGTTGACCTGGTTGTTGCACTAATGGGCACGTTGCACTCTTGCCTGGCTCACCCCAAAAATTCTCACTAGCTGCAACTAGGTACACCAGCAATGTTTTGCGAGTCGAGTTTTGGGAGAGAGAGGGATGGGGGTGAGCCAGAAGAGCACGGATTAACTGACCCAGCAGATCAGTAGGCCAGGGCAGCTTTTCGTTGAATGGCCTCGACTCTACGGTCGAAGAGATCACCTGGCTTCACCTTTCCAGACAGGTGAGGAGCTTGATGCGCACAGTAATCCATTGGGGTTGCCATATCGGGACTTCGGGACAGGGCAATATATTGTTGCAAGGAGTGCAGAGGAGGCAGGATTTTGTACTAAATACTCAGATAAATCTTGCTGCTCTGAGGGAGGTTATATATACAGCAATCCTACCTATTCTGGCTTGCTAAAAATAATATTTTAAATGATTAATTAGCAATGGACTGGTGTGATGGGCATACATCTTAAAATTAACAAACCTTAATTGGTATTGAGAAATATAAGATGCATTAATTCAGCAGTATTGAAATTGATATAAAATGTCCAGTTTCGGAATTTAATCTCGACCCATGTAGTTTAAGGAAAGAACCAACATACGCCGGGGTTACAACTAAGGCCCTCTATTGTGCGTATCTACGCTGTGACGTCACGAGCATGGCGTGCGCCACTGTCAACAAGTTTAAGTTTAGAATAGTCCTTCCTATGTTTCGTTAAAGAAAACTAGATGTAGGAGAGAATGTTTAAGGGGTAGCTATAGTATTAGTAGAAGAGAGCTAAAAATACGATTGAAAGAAGAAGAGTGAAGAAAATTCTTCACATTAATACATATCTTAACAAAAAAATTATACAATAAAACTTATATTATTTTTTAACTTTTTAGAAAGATTAGTCAAGAAAATTGTCATATCCTTATATCTATTCATTCCTCAAAGCAACAATTCACTGGAGTCAAACTGGTTGACATCATATCATTCCATGGGTCAAATGAGAGTATCTTTCAACATGACACAAAAAACATCAATAAACATTAGGAAATTAGCCCTGTTATATATCATTATCATCTATTCTGGGGATATATGTATGATAAAGAACCGGAAGCACAACCCCCTTCTCTTCAACGTATCGCACACTTGTCTGGAAGGGAAGATTTTCATGAGTACTAATGAATTATAGCTATTTAGGCAAAAATATACTAATGAAGATAAGATCATGCACGTAGATTTCCTCTTCCTTAAATGTACTGATCGTATACATTAGAGTCTTGGTGATATAGCGTAGCCGAGATCTCGTCCCGCGCTAGGCTAGCAAAGCCTAGGCTTATGCGCTTTAGTTTACTTTCGTACATTATTCCCGTTTACCCTCGTGTATCGTTTTATCAATTCAACAGGAAATAGTATATCTCCTAGAATTATTTACATAATTCGCTACTCATCTCTTTTAGAGATTTAAGGGTAAGACCTTCCTCCCCTCTGATTGTCGCCATTAGGCAACAACCATATCTTGGTCTTGCCATTGAGTAGTTTACTCCTGCTTGACTAGGCTAGTGTTTCTGTCTTCCATCTTTGCTGGTGAATATCCCAGCTTTGATCTACGTTAAGAGTATTCAGTCTTTATGCCGGCCACTCGGCTGCCGGGAGAGTAGTTACTCCCCTGCCTGCTTACAGTTGCAGACATAGGAAGCCTGGCTTCCCTAGCCCGCATCAGGAGTGGTAGTACACTGTCGCCACCTTCTCCCTTGCGGCCTAGAAGACGAGTCTTGTGTCGGCAAGGTCCTGGGCTTAAGAATCAATATTCTTCTGCCACCCATGACCCTTTCCCTGCCCATGTCTGTTCTTGAGCGATAGTTTAGCTATCACCATGTCTTTGGCCAATTTCCTACAATCTCCTCGCTTGCTGAGTCGGTTGTTTTGCCGGCCGGGCTCCTACATAGGCGGCTTGATTGTCGCTCTGACCTTCCCCCTACGGATGCAAGGCTCTGGGAAAGGATGTTCCGGCCATGACGGCTGCCGTTGGGAGACCCTGATGTGGCTGGGTGGAAGCTAGAATGATTCATTCCCCCATCCATTTGAACCCTCATTCTGGAAAAAGGCAGTAGGGACAGTAGTACCTACACCCTAATCTATTGTACTAAACTATAATAATAAGGTAGCCCTTCTCTCCATGCTTTCTCTCTCTTGCTCGGCTAGTGCCGCCAGTTACTAGCCAAGCCAGCAGCATGCCTGCAGAACTACAGTAAAAGATTATACAGTAGCCAGTATTTCTGCAGTATAGTACATACTGCAGGCAGAAAACTATAGCATATATGATACAGTAGTTTATATTTTCCAACATATTCTGTGTGTCCTCTCACAGTCCATTGTTGATACCAATTATAATATTGAAGTGAAGTATTCCTTCACTACCCTGATGAGCCATAGGTAATCAGAACTTATATTTTTACCCTACAATATTAATGTTCCTTTATGAAAGGGTTAGTGCTAGTATACACTAATTTTAGCTCTAAGGATTAGACCCCTTCCACTCTAGTTTTCCTTAAATAAGGAAATTCTAAAAATTAATATTGAGGGAGGTGACAGCAATTGGCTGGGCAGGAGGCACAAGTATGTGTCTTTCATATTTTCTTTCTAGCTTACTATCCTAAACTATAATGGTAATGGTAATTTAGAGGAGGAGTGGAAGTTGGCAAAAGAAAATTTTGTTGGGATTGCAAGTGATGTATGTGGCATGAAGGTTGTTGGAGGCAGCATGAGGAAGGGCAGTGAATGGTGGAATGAAGGAGTGAAGGTAAAAGTGGAAGAGAAAAAGAGGGCTTTTGAAGAATGGCTGCAGAGTAATAGTATAGAGAAGTATGAAAAATATAGAGAGAAAAAGGTGGAAGTAAAGCGCAACATACGTGAGGCAAAGAGGGCAGCTGACCTGAGGTGGGGTCAGGGACTGAGTCAGTCATATGAAGAGAATAAGAAGAAGTTTTGGAAAGAAGTGAAGAGAGTAAGGAAGGCCGGTGCAAGAATTGAAGAGACAGTGAAAGATGAAAATGGAAGGTTGTTAAAAGGAGAGGAGGCAAGGAAAAGGTGGGCGGAATATTTTGAAAGTTTGCTGAATGTTGAGGATAATAGGGAGGTAGATATAATTGCTGTTCCAGGTGTTGAGATGCCAGTGATGGGAGATGAGAATGAGAGAGAGATTACAA
Source organism: Palaemon carinicauda (assembly GCF_036898095.1). Classification (NCBI taxonomy): domain Eukaryota; kingdom Metazoa; phylum Arthropoda; class Malacostraca; order Decapoda; family Palaemonidae; genus Palaemon; species Palaemon carinicauda. The sequence goes on along the minus strand of NW_027170247.1, from coordinate 340,703 downwards.
TAGAGGAAGTGAGGAGAGCACTAGATGAAACGAGAGTAGGAAAAGCATCTGGTATGGATGGTGTGAAAGCTGAGATGTTGAAGGAAGGGGGTGTGACTGTACTTGAATGGTTGGTGAGATTGTTTAATATGTGTTTTGTGTTGTCAATGGTACCAGTAGATTGGGTCTGTGCATGTATTGTACCACTATATAAGGGTAAGGGAGATGTGCATGAGTGTTGTAATTCAAGAAGTATTAGTTTGTTGAGTGTAGTTGGAAAAGTGTATGGTAGAGTACTGATTAATAGGATTAAGGATAAAACAGAGAATGCAATCTTGGAAGTACAGGTTGGTTTTAGAAGAGGTAGGGGTTGTATGAATCAGATTTTTACAGTTAGGCAGATATGCGAGAAATATTTAGCAAAAGGTAAGGAGGTGTATGTTGCGTTTATGGATCTGGAGAAAGCATATGATAGAGTTGATAGGGAAGCAATGTGGAATGTGATGAGGTTATATGGAGTTGGTGGAAGGTTGTTGCAAGCAGTGAAAAGTTTCTACAAAGGTAGTAAAGCATGTGTTAGAATAGGAAATGAAGTGAGCGATTGGTTTCCGGTGAGAGTGGGGCTGAGACAGGGATGTGTGATGTCGCCGTGGTTGTTTAACTTGTATGTTGATTGAGTGGTGAGAGAGGTGAATGCTTGAGTGCTTGGACGAGGATTAAAACTGGTAGGCGAGAATGATCATGAATGGGAGGTAAATCAGTTGTTGTTTGCGGATGATACTGTACTGGTAGCAGACACAGAAGAGAAGCTTGACCGACTAGTGACAGAATTTGGAAGGGTGTGTGAGAGAAAGAAGTTGAGAGTTAATGTGGGTAAGAGTAAGGTTATGAGATGTACGAGAAGGGAAGGTGGTGCAAGGTTGAATGTCATATTGAATGGAGAGTTACTTGAGGAGGTGGATCAGTTTAAGTACTTGGGGTCTGTTGTTGCAGCAAATGGTGGAGTGGAAGCAGATGTACGCCAGAGAGTGAATGAAGGTTGCAAAGTGTTGGGGGCAGTTAAGGAGTAGTAAAAAATATAGGGTTGGGCATGAATGTAAAGAGAGTTCTGTATGAGAAAGGGATTGTACCAACTTTGATATATGGATCGGAGTTGTGGGGAATGAAAGTGATGGAGAGACAGAAATTGAATGTGTTTGAGATGAAGAGTCTGAGGAGTATGGCTGGTGTAGCTTGAGTAGATAGGGTTAGGAACGAAGTGGTGAGGGTGAGAACGGGTGTAAGAAATGAGTTAGCGGCTAGAGTGGATATGAATGTGTTGAGGTGGTTTGGCCATGTTGAGAGAATGGAAAATGGCTGTCTGCTAAAGAAGGTGATGAATGCAAGAGTTGATGGGAGAAGCACAAGAGGAAGGCCAAGGTTTGGGTGGATGGATGGTGTGAAGAAAGCTCTGGGTGATAGGAGGATAGATGTGAGAGAGGCAAGAGAGCGTGCTAGAAATAGGAATGAATGGCGAGCGATTGTGACGCAGTTCCGGTAGGCCCTGCTGCTTCCTCCGGTGCCTTAGATTACCGCGGAGGTAGCAGCAGTAGGGGATTCAGCAGTATGAAGCTTCATCTGTGGTGGAAAATGTGGGAGGTTGGGCTGTGGCACCCTAGCAGTACCAGCTGAACTCGGCTGAGTCCCTGGTTTAGGCTGGAGGAACATAGAGAGTAGAGGTCCCCTTTTTTGTTTCTGTTTTGTTTCTTTGTTGATGTCGGCTACCCCCCAAAATTGGGGGAAGTGCCTTTGGTATATGGATGGATGGATGGTAATACCATTTTATGCATATATATATATATATATATATATATATATATATATATATATATATATATATATATATATATATATATATATATATATATAGTAATAAATTTATGAAGTGTGATAAATTACTGCATACTTATTTTTTTTTTCTTTCTTTACAGGAGGCGCCAAAGGTGAAAAGCAAGGTGATGTACTGTAACCACAAAAGTAGGAACATTTGTGGTCACACTATGTGCAGGTCTCATGCCGCCTGCTCAGTCGCAACCGAAACCTTGAGGTATTGGGACCCCAAGGACTGCAACGTCTGCTCGGCATTGGTGACCGAGGGTTTCGTCGATCCCAAGTCGACGGAGTTGAGGGACGCTGCGAGGGGCAAGCTTCGGAAATGGGTACGAGGGTTCCAGAAGAACTCTCCCAGACAGTACTTTCCAAAGAACAGGATGAGAAGCATGCTGTTCCCCGAAGGCAACAGCTGATGCCGTCGTACCCAGGCACGACCAGGGTCTCCTCTTGTCCAGATCGCAGATGAGGCCGATGTCAGTGTAGCTTTGCAAGGCATGGACATCCTTCAGGAGGAGAGGATGTCTGAAGTGTCCACGGACACAGAAAAGGATCTCCTTCAAGACAATCCTGAGGAAGATGTGGCCCAACCACCAAGAGGAGACGAGGATCTAGACTCAACAAAAGCGGAGGATCACCCTTTGCCTGTATCAGCATTCCAGCCGACACCGTCTACATCTTCGTCTTCTGCCCCTCCATTAGACTCACTTGGTCAAGCAGTTATGGCCAACTTTACTATGCTAATGGACGCTCTACGTAAAGGAAATGTAGACATGAAAGAGAAGATGACGTAGGAGTTCAGTGAAGCCACTCGGATCGTTACTTCCTGAGGGACTCACGAGCAACCCAAAGTGAAGGACCTGCCACCCTGCTCCGAGACGAATCCCTTGAGGTATTTAGAGTTTATGCCGATTACCAACGGCAAACTCTACATTTCGGAGAAGATAGGAGCCATCCACCTGGAGGACATCGAATTTTGGCTAAACTTTGCGGCTTACCCCGGAGTGTTTCATCCGGCTGAAGAGTGAGCCAAAGGAGGTCATGGTGTTTGACCACGACAAGGCGCAGGCTCTCTTGAAGAGTAGTCTGAAGAAGGCAGGGTATACTAACTCGAGAGTTTCTGCACTGAGCAATAAACACCTTACTTTTCTTGCTCCTTATTCAAGAGCCTTCCCCTTCTTGTCAAAAGCTCTTCAAAGTGTGCTAAAGGCTATCAATGCAGGCAAACCATGCCCTCCACTAGAGGAATATAGGCCTTTGTCTCTGTCCTTGCTCACAGATGAGAAGGAATGGAAAGAGGTCTGCCTAACCTTCTCAGTCTCGAAACTTGATGCAGACATCGCAGGACAGAAGTTCAACGAAAACCTACCAAAGCTATCAGACTTTCTCTTACGAAAAGAACAGGAGACAAAGGCGAGGCTAGCCGCTTCTCTTTCCCTCCAGAACTGCATGGAGATGTGTGTAGGCCATGGTCCTAGCCAAGATGCACATGGCTACCCTAGTCAAGGACCTGTAGGCTTTCCTAAAGGCCACGAGGGCCTGTAGGGAGTTTGTGTTTGCCAATGCAATGGTCAAACACGAACCCAGGAAGCCGATTACTTCCTGTATCTGTGGCAAGGACCTCTTCCCAAAGGAATTGGTACAAGAAGTAGTCGAGAAAGCCACCACGGAGAATAGGAACCTTCTCCAAAAGTGGGCATTTCTTCAAAGAGAAAATCTTCCCCGGATGCTGGTCCCCAACCTAAGAAGAAGACAAAGAAGCCAAGACTACCTTCTCTGCATGTACAGCAACGTCCCACGGCCACCAAGTGGTCGCTCAACCACAGACCACCTTCCAAGTGGTGCCTCAGCAGCTGGTAGCCCAGTCACCAGCCTTCAACACAGGTTTTGAGAGGCCCACCAGTACCTTTTGCCCGAAAGGAAGAGGATCTCGACGGGGCTCCTCAAGAAACCCTTCACGAGGAAGGGGAGGGCGTGGTTAGGGTGGCAAACCCTCAAGAACATCTAACAATTGAGATGCTCCAGGTAGGAGGGAAACTCCACCATTTTCAGGATTGTTGGACCTTCGATACCTGGGCCCACAGCCTAATCAGGAATGGAATAGGATGTTGATGGAACAGATCTCCACCTTCATTTCCTCAGTTCTTCCAACACTCCACCCCCTTACTGGAAGAATATACCTTAGAACTCTTGAGCAAAAAGGTTAAGGAAAGCAAAGTCCATAAAATTCCTCGGAGGGCTGTTCTGTGTTCCCAAAGAAGGATTTGGACAAACTCAAAGTCATTCTAGACTGGTTGCCACTCAACAAATTCATTGAGAACAACAAGTTCAGGATGCTAACCCTTCAACACATAAGGACCCTGTTACCGAAAGGGGCATACACAGTCTCAATAGACCTGGCAGATGCTTACTGGCACCTACTTAGGATTCAAATTAGAGGAGACAAAGTATGTCTTCAGAGCCATACCCTTCGGACTAAACGTAGTCCCAAGGATCTTCACGAAACTTGCGGACGTAGTTGTACAATAACTACACCTAGAAGGTGTTCAGGTAGCCGCATACCTGGACGACTGGCTGGTGTGGGCAGCATCCAAGACTGCTTGTCTGCAGGCATCTAAGAAAGTGATCCAGTTCCTGGAACATCTGGGATTCAAGATCAACCACAAGAAGTCTCGCTTCTCTCCCGCTCAGGAGTTTCAATGGCTGGGAATCCATTGGAACTTGCAGTTACACCGTCTCTCCATTCCACCAAAGAAGAGGAGAGAGATCACGGGTTTTGTCAAGCGATTCCAAGACGCCAGCAAGAAAGAGTACTAGGCTCTCTCCAGTTTGCAGCAGTAACAGACCCAGTGCTAAGAGGACAGCTGATTTTGAGTGGCTAATGATATTATTCCCTTTCAGGTGATAAATATATATACCTTTTATATGTTGGATGTATAATACTAATTCTAACTTTATTAAACTAGTTGTTACATTTATGTTGTCTATTCAAATAAATGTCGAAGGTGTATTTGCGTCTTGAATGTTCATATACATGTGAACATAATTATTGAATGATAATTATATTTGTTCCAATCTATATATATATATATATATATATATATATATATATATATATATATATATATATATATATATATATATATATATATATATATATATATATATATATATATATATATACACCATGCTGCTTGTATAGTCCTGATGGACCCACCCTCCTTTTCAAAGAAAAGGATTGTACGTACGCTACAATCCCCACCCGAAACTACTCTATCTGTAGCCACCATGCTTAATTGCTACAAGTAATGTGTAGCCAGCCATATTGGACCCTGTAGTAGTATGGGAAGGGAATCCACAGGATAACCTTGATGACAGCTCCCCCTTCAATTTCGCCGCTTTTCCCCCTCAGAGCGAAAACTCTATTTGGGGTGAAGATTGCCATGTGTCGTATCATGAAATATGTACCCTAATATTATGCGTTATCCTTAAAATTCTTATGGATAATCGCGCCAGGAGTTACAGTTTTGGAGACCTATGGTCAATTCTCTGGGAGTGTCACTGTAGCCAAATATCCCTTAGAAAGCTGCCTAAAGGAACCTTCCATTAGGACGACATGGCCATCTCACCCGAAAATAGTTTTTTCGCTTTGCTTCAAAATCCGTTTATTACAATGCGATATCCAGCATCTTCATCCTCTGGAAAGTAGAGTATTTAATCTTTCCGGTGTATAATTTTTGGCTCCCTTCTCACCGGAGGCGGCCCTTTTGGACCGCTGTCGTACGCCATAAATGCTTCATTTAATTAGTAGTACGACGTCCCTGGTATTTAGCTATAATGCATTCTAGCTATTTAGGCAAATTATACTAGTGAAGATAAGATTTACTCATGTCATATTTCCTCTTCTGTTAAAATATTTCGATAGTATACGTTAGGGCCTCGGTGATATAGCGTAGCCGAGATCCCGACTCGAGTTAGGCTAGCCTAACGCGTTTTAGTATACTTTAGTAACATTATCCCCGTTTATCCTCTCGTATCGTATCATTAATTCAATCGGAGTTAGAACATATCCTAGAATTACTATCATAATTCGATACTCCTTTTTTTTAGAGAAATAAGGATAAACCCTTCCTTTCCTCTGAGTGCCGCCACTAGGCTTTGAAATACGACAGTAACTCGGAGTATTCAGTCTTGTTGTTGGCAACACTACCTATGGGGGATTAGTCATTCCCCTGCAGGTTATACGGTTGCTGGCAAAGGAAGCCCGGCTTCCCTAGTCCACAACTGAAAGTGGTATTACAGTTGCTGCAACCTTTCTCCCTTGTTGACGAGAAGACATGTCTTATATCCTCAATGTCTTAGGCTAAGGAATCGTTATTCCTCTGCCGCCCAAGACGGCACCGGCATGGGAAAATATGTTAAATTAATTTGCAGCTGAAAGCAGGAGGCATACCTGCCGCCTTCTTTCTGTACAAAATATAGGACCCTTTCCCTTCCCTTTCAGTCCTTTAGCCTGTTAGATTGCTGTTTCGACCTTTCCTCTAACGGAAGCAAGGCTCTGGGAAAGGTTGTGCCGGCCATGACGGCTGCCGGTCGGAGACCCATTAAAACTTTGAGTATTCTTCAGTTCTCTCTTGGACTGCCATCCGCATGATATAATATGCAAGAGGTTGCAGTGATTAAAAGACAGGTCTTGTTGGCTTGGGTGCTGGGTGGAGACTGCCCTTTATTCATAGCTACATGGGACTACATGATACCACATACCCCTTATCACATACAAAGTATTGATTACACATAATAACAAACTGGCATATAAGTACAAAGAAATAAACGATGAAAGTTCCATATTCAAACGTATTCCATTGTTTTCATCCCTTCACAATAAACATGCATAGTACAATTTGTGATTGTGGATAGTAATATAAACATAATAGCTATTATCTTTGCAGACTTTGGTCCGAATAGTGTTGGTTACAGCAGGGCAGTCATAAATATGAAAATAAATGGCAAATTATAATTTTTTTTTTTTTGGATGCAAAGAACAACAACACCCAAAATATATTGAAACAAAATGGAAACCTGATACACATGTAACGAGTGTTTGAAATGGAGCCTGTTCTCCAGCCAGAGACTCGTAAATTTTCAAATAAAATTCATTATTCTGGATCACTTATCAGTCCTGAGACTGATAACTTTTCTTGAGTTTCAAACTCTGGTAACGACCTCTCAGAATTTTCGGTCATGAAACGAGGTGGGGGGAGAGTTGTATATTATTATTTAACTTAACACTTGATGGGAATTTACGGTATGTGACCGCGTTACTTTCAATATATCTGGATGGGGTTTTCACCAGCCGGCCTGACTTGGTATACACAGCTGTCGGGTCTGTAGTGCTATCACTAGTTGCGGGTCTTTGGTGTGTTATTTCGGTCTCACTAAGTGGCGGCAGCGATATATCGGCGGGTCGTGGTGGAGGCTGTGCTGATGATGTTGGAGCCTGCTGCCGGGTGTTGGGCGGCTCTGTGTTTGTCGCGAGTGGTGTCGGATGGATGTGGGACCGGTTCCTCCTGAGGCACGCTCCGTTTTGGGCTTCCACAATGTATGATTGGGGTTCTTCTGACTTACGTACCACTCTGCCTGGCACCCATGTGTGGCAGGCCTTGTCGAATATTTGGACTGGTTGTTCGGGTTGGATGTCTATGAAGTGCCGTTGTGTCCGATTTGGTCCCAGGCGGTCCTGGAGGTGGTTGCGGGTCGTGATGTGTGCGAGATGTGGTTCGTATCTGCCTGGTAGGTCAGTGGTCACATTGCGACCAAACATGAGCTCTGCGGGGCTGGTTGTCTTATTGTCGATCGGGGTGGCCCGTAAGTGGAGTAATGCAGTATGCATATCACCGCCTGTCTCAAGGCATTTTTTGATAATCACCTTGCATGTTCCATTTGCGCGCTCCGCGAGGCCATTGGACTGAGGGTAATGTGGGCTTGATGTGATGTGCTCACTACCCCAGGCTTTTGTAAAGTCCTTCATGGCTGCTCCCGTGTATTGAGGTCCGTTGTCTGAGACCAGGGTTTTGGGGCATCCGAACAGCGAACACAGGAATTTGAGGTGGTTGGCCACACTTTCAGATGACAGGTTTTTTAGTTCGGTGACTATCGGGAATTTTGTGAAATAATCAGTTGTGATCAGATATGTCTTGTGGCCAATTTGGAAGATGTCCGAAGCGACTTTGAACCAAGGCATTGGGGGAATGTCATGATGCGTGGTTTCACTAGGACTTTGCTGGGGCTGGTACTTCTGGCATATGTCACATGCCCTGACCTTGTCCTCTACATCCTTTGCAATGTAGGGCCAGAATACACACTCCCGTGCCAGGGCTTGTGTTTTTGTGATCCCTTGGTGGGACCGGTGGAGTTGGTCCAGTATCCGGCCTCTGACCTCTTTGGGGATGATAACTTGTCGCCCTTTGAATATGACTCCGTTTTCCACGGCAAGGCATTCTCTGTATGAGAAAAACTGGCGGATATCGGGGTGACAGCCTTTTACTGAGGTAGGCCAACCCTTGATGATAGTATGCTTGAGAGTGCGCAGCACTGGGTCGGTGTGAGACCTATGGCGGACCTCTTCCAAAATCTGGGGGCCAAATTTTATGAGTGCAACTGATATCACGTCTATGTCATATAGTTCCAGTCCGTCCACTCGTGTATCCAAAGGGATTTCCTTGTCATTTTGTGGGTTAGAAAGGCGTGATAGGGCGTCGGAGAGTACAAGAGTACGTCCTTCCTTGTACTTGACCCTCATGTCATACCCCTGCAGTTTCAAGAAGAGACGTTGTAGTCTAGGTGGGGCACTGATCAGTGGCTTCTCCCAGATATTAACGAGGGGTTTGTGGTCAGTGACCGCTTCAAAATCTCTTCCGTATAGGTAGGTATGAAATTGTTGCACGCCGTGTACTAGTCCAAGGGCCTCTCGCTCGATATTGCTGTAATTTGCCTGCGTTGGTGTCAGGGCTTTGCTGGCGAAGGCTATTACCTTCCCGTCTTGGATGAGGGCCGCCCCGAGGCCTTTTTGCGATGCATCGACTTCAAGAGTCACGGGTCGAGTTGGGTCATAGTAAGACAGTGTGCTTGATGGTGCTATTTGGCGTTTCAGGTGTTGATAGGTGGATTCATGGTCTTCTTCCCATTGGAAGGGCACATCTTCCTTGACCAGATCTCGAAGTCTTTGTGACTGAGCTGAGTAATGTGGTACATAGGGGCTGAGGTAAGTCATTACTCCCAGGAATCTCTGTAGTTCCTCTTTATTGGAGGGTGACGGCATGCTATGCAGGTCGTGTACCTTTGACGGGTCTGGCATCATGCCCTTGCTGGTATAGCGTGTTCCGAAAAACTCGATTTCTGGTTTTGAAATGGAGCATTTCTTCGAGTTTAGGCTGAGTCCGTGTTGGGCTGCACGCTGCATGAACCCCATCAGGTTTTTGTCATGTTCCGACTGGTCTTTCCCACATATTGCCACGTCATCAGCGATGCCAACAACACCTGGGAGATTCTCAATGATGGAGTCCATCCTGGCTTGAAATATGTCCTGGCTTACATTCAGCCCGAATGGTAGCCTTGTCCAACAATACCGGCCGTGTGGTGTTCAGATCGTTGTCAGTAGTTGTGAGTCCTCATGTAGCGGTATACTCCAGTAGCCTGCTTTGGCGTCTAGCTTGGAGAACACTTTCGCTTTGGAGAATACCGGGTTGATCTCTTCTAGAGTGGGAATCTTGTGGGGACATCTTTCGAGGTTTTGGTTGAGCCGCTTGGGGTCCAGGCAGATCCGTAGGCTTCCATCGGGTTTTGTGACATACACAAGGCTGCTACACCAGTCTGTGTGTGCCATTACGCGTCTGATAACCCACTCTTTCTCCATAGTGTCAAGCTCGGACTTGATGCGGGGCTTCAGGTGGATACTCACCTTACGGGGCGGATCACAGAAAGGTATCGCGTCATCCTTGAGGTGGAGCATCGCGGGCTCTTTTAGTTTGCCGATACAGTCAAACTGTGCTGGGAATTACGCTTTTAGTTGTTCGACTGACCTAATAGGGCCTTGTTGGCTTGGTTGCTCAAGTATTCCAGTAACGTCGTGGACATTGATATCCACAATACCGAGTTTTTGGCATGAGGGAAGGCCAAGTATGGGTGGACCAGACACATCAACCACGAAGAACTTTTCTTGCGAGAATGCTGGGTTGCTGAGTTTGCGGACGCTGAGCATTAGTGACCCTAGGCAGGGAATATTGTTGCCACTGTATGATGTTAGTCTTACTGACGGTTCTGGGGATAGTACGAGGCTGGTGGGTGCATCACCAAACATTTGCTTGTATGTCCGCAAGGGCAGCGTATTGCCACCGGAACCTGTGTCGATTTTGAGTTTCAGGGGCCCATAGGCTAGGGGGTTTTCATGCTTGACCATGAGCTTTGAGAATGCTTCTCGTTTCGGTGCCACTCCTGTGTCGGATATCGTTATCATGTCGAAGTTTGGCATATAATCTGTTTCTTCATCAAGATTAGGGTTTTCATTAACCATGACTTCGTGTTGCCTGTGGTTAGGAGCCCGATTCGGCCGTCGGTAGGAGCCCCCTCTTGTCTTGCTCTGACGTTGTGTCTGCTGCATGTTGTCTCCTGGCATTGTTCTGCCTCCATCAGTTTTGTGGCACATCTTTTTCCAGTGCCCCTTGATGCCACAACCACTGCATCTGTCATTGTAAGCGGGGCATGACCTTATGGGATGGCTAAGCCCACAGTTCCAGCAGGGGTTGTCCGTGGTTTGTAGTTTGTTCCGTGGCTCGTTGCTTTCCCTTCAAATTGCATCCACGTTGGTATGGCTTGTACTTGTGTTCTCAGAGCTCATCTGTATGGAGCGTAATGATGCCGTGGAGGCCGCAATGGCCTCGTATTCCTGACCTCTCTCTAGAACGTTGCTTACAGCATAGCCCTTCGGTTTAGTTAGGAGTTCTTTCCGAAATTCTTCGAATTGTGTTCGTAGTATGGTCATTTCGATAAGTCGTTCGTTGAGTTCTCTGTCTTCAAACTCGCACTTTGTCGCTTTTTCACGGAGTCTGGCCAGGAATTGACTGATTGTTTCAGCAGGTTTCTGTTTGGTATTTGCAAATTCGAGGCGGTGAACTCGGAAATTTATTTTGACCATTGAATCAACCTCACTTTCAATAAGCCTCCATATGTTCTGCGGCACACGTTGCTCCTGTTCAGTGAGGCCGCTCGCCAAGATACGCCTCATGCCCTCATCGCCGAGGGCAATTTTAATTTTAGTTGTTTCCTTGCCCGGGTCTGTGACTTCCTGGTCTTCGAGGTATAAGTTCATGCGCGCCTTGAATGCACGAAACGACTCGGCCAGGGGCTGGTGAGCCCAGTCCATACTAGGCTGGGCCATGATTGGATTTGGTTTCGAGTGTTACACAATAGATAGATAGTGATTGGATTAATAACACAGTTTACGGTTCACAAAGAGAGACATATAATAAGAGTATGGAAATCACTACAAAAATTTGTCACTGGTAGTTGGCACGGTTTTCAGTTTTGTTTACACTGCTGAATGTACGTCGTTGTTTGGCTCATATTGTGAAGTAGTGCGTGGATAACAATGGCCAAAATACTTGTAAGTAATCTATTCACAACTTTCTTCACTATTCTCACTGTAATCACGGTGCACTAATGTCCATTCTATGCCATATCCTGACGATATAAGTTATGTACGGTTGTTATCTGGGCCGGTATGACAGTCTTTGTCCAGTTGCCGTTGGGTGAAAATGGCGTCATCTGCGGCCGCTGGTAATAAACTTGGGCTGATTATGAGTCCTCTTCTCAGTTATTAAGGACAGGAGAGGTATGTAAAGTGTCTCTATGGTCAGGGTTTGTTGATGGAATGGCGTGGGTGCGTTACCACGCTGCCACCATGATATAATATGCAAGAGGTTGCAGTGATTAAAAGACAGGTCTTGAGGGCTTGGGTGCTGGGTAGAGACTGCCCTTTATTCATAGCTACATGGGACTACATGATACCACACCGCAAACCCTGTAACCGGCAGTGCAGCCAGCAACAGATATTGTGGCTGGATGGAGGCTAGAATTAATACATTCTCTCCCCTTCCATTTGAATCCTCATTCCAGAAAGAAGGCAGTAGAAACAGTAGTCCTTAAAACCCCAAGTATTGTACTAAACTATGATAATACGGTAGTACATCTCCCCATTCTTTCTCTCTCTCTGTCGGCAAGTGCCACCAGGTACTAGACTAGTCCGGTATTATACAGACAGAACTACAGTTTAACCCTGGATAGGTACGCTCCTCGGACACCCCTTTAAGGGTATACTCGGACGCGCGCGACCCCGACGCCAAAAAAAATTCTTGAAAAATCAGTTTTTGCAGTAACCTCCTTTTTTCTTTTGCCAAAAAAAACTTCAATGAAAGCTTAAAACAACTGTAAAGATAAATACTACTCATCTGCAGAAAAACTATTTATTATAAATATTTTAAAAAATTAAGTAGAAAAAAAGACCTTACATAAAAATTCATAAAAAAAAGTTTATACATATATACACAAATCCTTTTAGGAATTGATTCTTGAATGTTTAGGACACATCTTGATGTATTTTGGATGAAGTCAGACCCATGGAGGTGAAGATCTGAAATGAGAAAAAAAAGGGTAACTTTTTTTGTCCAAAAAAAAAATTTGTCCAAATTTCATGAATTTTTTGGGGGTACCCAAATGAAATAGGAAGTGGCTAATTTTTTTAGGGAATAAACATATGTTATCCTAAAATAGAAATATGTAAAAAAATCTTCATTATTTTGTAAATTACATATATATCAGGGGCCATATCTAAAGGTAATTTTTTGAGTACTTAGAAATTTCGTAAAAAAATACATATATTTAATATATAATATGATATTTATGCAGGTAAAAATATACCAAAATATCACAAATTCTATAGGGAACAAGAATATATATAGATAGGGCAACCTACGCTTCGGATATGTCCACAAAATGGCCTCCAACCACACTGACTCAGACTCCCCAATCTGCCACTTGAAATGTAGGAAGGATATGTCAATTTCAAGGTGTTATTTACTAATCTAATTATTCTTGGATATGCATAAAAATTGTATGGTGGGTTGCTGGATAATTGTCGATTATTTTACGACTAAAAAATTAAAATTCTGACCCAAAAAAATTTTTTTTGAAGGGAAATAAAATCGAAAAAAAGAAAAAAATGTAAAACAATATAATATTTTAGCTAAAAAAATTTGATGATATTCAATCAAAAAAGAAGTAAACAAAATTTTCCGACAAATAAACATCTAGATGAATCATTACTCTGAGATAGTTCCTTAGTAGGTAGTAATTTTGAAAGAAATGGGAAAAAACCAAAAAGTGGCAATCGCAGGAAAATCGAACACATACCTATATATACGCCATATCTGGCTAAAAATAAAGATAGGCATGGGTAGCCAGATCATCTAGAAACACTTTCCAATACTATAAAATACAAGTTTTGCGACACTACTTGCCAATTCCTTACGGTAACATGACTAAGCAAAAAAATGCAAAACAAATAAAAAGGGGCACTCGTGGAAAAATGGCCAACATTCTACTATACGGCATTTCAGAAAAAAAAAATTTCAGCCACGTACTAGGCAAACCAACAAGGCACATTTTCCGACAAATAAACATCTAAATGAATCATTACTCTGTGATAGTTCCTTAGTAGCCTACGTAGTAATTTTGAAAGAAATGGGAAAAAGCGAAAAAATGGCAATCACCGGAAAATCGAACACATACCTATATATACGCCATATCTGGCTAAAAAAAAGATAGGCATGGGTAGCCAGATCATCTAGAAACACTTTCCAACACTATAAAAATATAAGTTTTGCGACACTACTTGCCAATTCCTTACGGTAACATGACCAAGCAAAAAAATGCAAAACAAATAAGAAGGGACACTCGTGGAAAAATGGCTAACATTCTAATATACGGCATTTCAGAAAAAAAAATTCAGCCACGAGCTAGGCAAACCATCAAGGCACATTTTCCAACAAATAAACATCTAAATGAATCATTACTCTGTGATAGTTCCTTAGTACGTAGTAATTTTGAAAGAAATGGGAAAAAACGAAAAAATGGCAATCACAGGAAAATCGAACACATACCTATATAGCCTATACGCCATATCTGGCTAAAAAAAAAGATAGGCATGGGTAGCCAGATCATCTAGAAACACTTTCCAACACTATAAAATTATAAGTTTTGCGACACTACTTGCCAATTCTTTATGGTAACATGACTAAGCAAAAAAATGCAAAACAAATAAAAAGGGGCACTCGCGGAAAAATGGCCATTCTAATAATCGGCATTTCAGAAAAAAAATTTCAGCCACGTGCTAGGCAAACCATCAAGGCACATTTTCCGACAAATAAACATATAAATGAATCATTACTCTGTGATAGTTCCTTGTACGTAGTAATTTTGAAAGAAATGGGAAAAAACGAAAAAATGGCAATCACAGGAAAATCGAACACATACCTATATATACACCATATCTGGCTAAAAAAAAAGATAGGTATGGGTAGCCAGATCATCTAGAAACACTTTCCAACACTATAAAAATATAAGTTTTGCGACACTTCTTGCCAATTCCTTACGGTAACATGACTAAGTAAAAAAATGCTAAACAAATAAAAAGGGGCACTCGCGGAAAAATGGCCAACATTTTATTATACGCATTTCAGAAAAAAAAATTTCAGCCACGTGCTAGGCAAACCATCAAGGCACATTTTCCGACAAATAAACATCTAAATGAATCATTACTCTGTGATAGTGACAGTTCCTTAGTACGTAGTAATTTTGAAAGAAATTGGAAAAAACGAAAAAATGGCAATCACAGGAAAATCGAACACATAGGCCTACCTATATATACGCTATATCTAACTAAAAAAAAGATAGGCATGGGTAGCCAGATCATCTAGAAACACTTTCCAACACTATAAGAATATAAGTTTTGCGACACTACTTGCCAATTCCTTACGGTAACATGACTAAGCAAAAAAATGGAAAACGAATAAAAAGGGGCACTCGCGGAAAAATGCCCAACATTCTAATATACGGCATCTCAGATAAAAAAAAAGACATGCACGTGTTAGCCCAACCATCAAGGTACACTTTCTAACACATAAACATGAAAAAAAAAATCAATAATATACGGCAATTCCTTACTACGTAGTAAATTTTTACAAATATTGAAAAAAACAGAAATTGGCAACCGCAGTTAAATACCCCATATACCAATAACTACGTCGTATCTGACAAAAACAAAGTCACGCATGGATAGCCAGATCATCTAGACACACTTTCCAACACCAAAAAAGCAAAAGTTTTACGACACTATTTGGCAATATCTTACGGAAAAATGACTTGGCAAAAAAATGAAAAAAAATGAAAAAGGGGCACTCGCGGTAAAATGGTCATCGTGGTGATGAACGACATTTTAACTAAAAAATAAATCATGCACATGGTAGCCAAACAATCCACCAAGACTTTCCACAACTGATAACCTATACAAGTTGCACCATTCTACGACAATTTCATAATACATAATAACTTTGATAATTATGCAAATTACCTTAGAAGGGTAAACTCGGTCGCGCTCGACCCCGACGCGTCTCAGAAATCGGGGAAGGAGTACAGCAACAGCAATGCACATCTGGACACTACTAGAGCGTGTAGGGGAGACACCTACTGCAGGTCGATCACCCACAAATTCAGTCACGGGGGTGAGTCACGTGAGAAAAACCTATACAGACTATACAGTAGCCAGAATTCCTGGTGTATAGCAAATACATCAGTTAGAAAACTACAGTATATAACATACAGTAATATGATTTTCCAACATATTCTGTGTATCCTTTCACAGTCCATTATTGAGACCGCTAGGCAAATGTTGAAGTGAAGTATTCCTTCAACATTCTTATGTATCTTAGATCATCAAAACATAAAAATCTTTAACCTACAGTATTAATATTTCACTTGTGGGGGAGTTAGTGGTAGTATACATAGACTCCAGCTTTATGTACTAGAGCTATTCCACCCTATATTTCCCTAATAAGGAAATTTCAAAAAAATTATTATTGAGGGAGGTCACAACAATTGCCTGGACAGGAAACACAGATATGAGTATTTCCTGTTTCCTTTCTAGCCTACTATCCTAAGCTATGATTATAATAGTAAGAATTACTATTAATGCATGTGAATATATTTATCAGTTTGATAGATTACCTCATACTCATTTCTCTCTTTCTTTCCTTACAGGAGGAGCCCAAGGTGAATTGTGCAGTTATGCATTGCAACCACAAAAGTAGGAACAATTGTGTCCACAAGATGTGCAGGTCTAATGCCCCCTGCTCCATCGTAACTGAAACCCTAAGGTATTGGGACCCGAAGGGTTGCACCGTCTGCTCGGCCTTGATGTCCGAGGGTTTCGGTGATCACAGGACTGCGGAATCGAGGGATACTGCAAGGGAAACGCTTCGAAAGTGGGTAAAAGGGTTCCAGAAGAACTCTCCGGGACCTTACCTACCAAGCGAAACAATCAGAAGTCTTCTGTTCCCCAAGGAAACATCCGACACGGTTGTTCCTGCGGTAATGGTCAAGCCTCCCTATATACAACTGATGATAGAAGCTGACATTAATAAGGCTTTGGAAGGCATGGACATCCATCATGAAAGGATGTCAGAGGTGTCCTCAGATACAGGAAAGAATCTCCTTCAAGAAGACCCTGAAGAAGAGGTGGCCCAGCCACCCAAGGAGGAAGAATAATCCAGATCGACAGAGACGGAAGACCCTCTACTGTCTGTGACGGCATATCAACCTGTGCTGTTAACCTCTTCGGCCCCAAACCCTCAACAAGAACAAGTGTTCCCCAAAGGCGAAGCATTACTGGCACAGATCCAGATGATGATGGAAACTATGCACAAGGAATAGCAAGAAATGAAAAAGGAAGTCAGGGAAGCACACCACGCAGCCGCTTCTCTCTGCTCCCACAAGAGAACGCTGGGTCTCTGACTTATCCCAATGCTCCAAAACCAACCCCTGGAGGTATGTGGAGTTCATGCCCATGATGAATGGGAAACTCTATGTCTCAGAGATGATGGGGGCCATACCCTCGACGATCTCCAATTCTGGCCGAACTTTGCGGATCCCCCAGAGTGCTTCGTCAGGTTGAAGAACGAACCTGCGTCTAAAGAAGAGATGGAACCTAAGGAAGTCATGGTAGTTGATCATGACAAGGCACAAGCTCTCTTGATGAGTAGCGTGAGGAAAGCATGATATACGAACTCGAAGGTTTCTGCTTTTTGCAAGAGACACCCTACCTTCCTTCCTCCTTCCTCCAGAGCTTTTCCCTTTATGATTAAAGTTCTCCATTGCATGATAAAATCAGTTGATGCGGGCAAACCATGCCCTATGCTAAAGGAGTGTAAACCATTGTCTCTAGCCCCGCTTACGGGCAAGAATGACTGGAACGAGGTCCATCTAACCTTCTCGATCTCGAAACTAGATCCAGATATCGCAGGACAGCAGTTCTACAAGAATCTTCCGATGTTGTCGGACTTTCTTCTGTGAAGAGAACAGGAGACAAAAGAGAGACTAGCAACCTCTCTGTCTCTTCAAAACTGCATGGAGATGTGTGCAGGCATTCCAAATATCCCAGATATGTACTCAGTCTTAGCAAAGATGCACATGGCTACACTAGTAAAGGACATGTACGCTTTTGTGAAGGCCAGGAGGGCCTGTAGAGGGTACTTGTTTGCCAATGAAACGGTCAAGCACGAGCCCAGAAAGTTGATAACTACATGTATCTGGGGCAAGGATCTCTTCCCAGAAGAAGCAGTCCAATAGGTAGGCCTAGTTACTAAAGCCGCCAAGGAGAATAGGAACCTTCTCCAAAAGGGGGCCATATCTTCCAAAAGGATATCATCCTCTGACGCTGGTCCCCAACCCAAGGACAGGAAGATGAAGAAGCCATGTGCGCCTCATACCTGCACAGCATCCTACGGTTACCATGACCACAGTGCCCCAAATGGTTGCCTAGCCACAAACCACTTTCCAGATGGTGCCTCAGCAGTTAGTAGTCCAGTCACCAGCTTTTAACCAAGGCTTTGAGAGGCACACCACTACTTTTCGCCCAAAAGCTAGAGGATCCAGAGGAGGCTCCTCAAGAAACCCCTCAAGGGGTAGAGGAGGACTTGGTCAGGGTAACAAACCCTCCGGATCATCTAAGCAATGAGATGCTCCAGGTAGGAGGAAGACTCTTGTACTTTCGGGATCGTTGGACCTTCGATCCATGGGCCCACAGCCTAATCAAGAATGGACTAGGATGGAAATGGAACAGAACTCCACCTTCCTTTCCTTAATTCTTCCAACACTCCACCCCCTTATTGGAAGAATATACCTTAGAACTCTTGAATTAAAAGCTCATAAGGAAAGCAAAGTACATCAAATTCCAGGGAAGGCTCTTTTATGTCCCCAAGAGACTCAAACAAACTCAGAGTCATTCTAGACTTGTCTCCACTCAACAAGTTCATCGAGAACAACAAATTTCGGATGTTAACCATACAACACACAAGGACCCTGTTACTGAAAGGGGCGTACACAGTCTCAATAGACCTAGCAGAGGCTGTGGGCCCAGGAATCGAAGGTCCATCGATCCTGAAACTGTTGGAGCCTCCCTCCTACCTGATTGTCAGGAGGATTTACCTCCCTGACTGCGTCTTCCCTTACCTCGTGAGGGGTGTCTTAAGGAGCCTCTACTTTTTGGACGAAAGGTAGTGGTTTGCCTCTCAAACATCATACATAAAAACTAGATTAACAAGAATTAAAACAAAAACAATATATACAGAATTATAAATAAAGTGATTGATGAAGCCCATAGCCTGTAGTAAAAAGCCAGAAAATCTGCTCAACATGGAGGAGCCGTTACAACCTGCAAGGCTAAATACCCTCCAGGATAGCCATTTCAAGTGAAGGGAGAACAGTAAGGATGGTTTTGAGAAGACAAAAAATATGAAAAGGAAAAGACGACCTCTTTATTGAAGCCAGAGAAGAGTATCTGAGATATAGCTTTCACAATAAGACATAGAGTTTTAATAATGCAATTCAATATCATTGCCATTAATCTTACTCACAGCGAGTGGCGAGTCTTAAACAATACTGGGACCTGGTACTCAACTTTCCAGAAGAAGGCGAGGCTGAAGGTAAAGACATAACGGCGATGTAAGTCGATGAAAATCGCACAAAGGGAAATCCGACCAAAGCAAGGTGCTACAGGCTGAAGGATGAGGACGGACGTGACGTCATTTAGCAATGGTGCCCGTTTGTTTACGTTTCGAGTACCAAAAGCAGCCACGGATGAGTGTAACTGTCGAACGGCTCCCCAGTTATTCTCCACCTTTCCAGATCGAATTGTTAACTCTATATGGGGTGCAGATAGCTATGTGGCGTGTTAATACATACGTCCCTTGTTGATATACGATATCCTAGAGGGAAATCTTTAGGGTACTCGCACCAGAAGTTAGAATTCTGTGATAACCTGCGGTTTAATTCTCTGGGAATATCCCTGTAGTTAAATATACCCAAGGAAGCTACCGAAGGAACCTTCCATCAGGACGTCATGGCTTGAGCCCAAAAATTCAATATAGGAAGAAAAAATGGAATGTAGATAAATAATATTGAATGAGAATATAAAATGATATGATTTTAAAAGGTATACGATAATAAAAACGAGTAATTGGAGGAGACAAAGCTTCTGCGCAGGGGGCGGGGTTTTTGCGCAGGTCAAAAACTGGTATGCCCGAACGTACGTACGTATGGGTGCTAATGTTAGCAGGGAATACTAAGATTTGTTCTACATCAGATGTTGGTAGCACTGGTTACTGTATTTTTTCATGAAATAATCTTTGCAACGGCGCCTCCAAAATTTATCCAGATATACTGTTTTGTATTTTCCTCCGACTATAATACATTCAAGAAGGTAATGTATAGAGAAGAAAAGGCTTGTTTTACGATTCTATATAGTTTCCCAGGTATGTTTTCCCCACCAAAACCCCGAGTTCCCACTGGGGGTACCCCATTATAGTAGGATATATATATATATATATATATATATATATATATATATATATATATATATATATATATATATATATATATATATATATATATATATATATATATTTCTGAAACTATTCATTTGCGACGGGAACGAGTGTCATTTTCGAAAAGAGCGTAATTTTTTCTGTAAGAAAAAGTAGTTGTTTTCCTAGGTTACATTGCCCTGTAATACACTACAATAAAACATTTATTTCCATTTTAAAATGTGTTTTTTCGTGATAACTTGTTAAATGGGTGTCAAATTTCATAACTTATTGGTGAAGAACTACAATTTAAAGGAAGACAACCACAAGAACACCACCTAACCTAATAGCCATATTCTTAGCCTACCCTCAGACTAAGTCTCAACTCTGTTTCCTTCTCAACTGGCAAGGTAAATTTAAATCATAATATTTCTCAAATTGTAAAACTACAATAGCTTCACATCGTATTTCAGACCAACACAAACAACATTTCTCCATAAAGGAAATCAATTTGACAAGTCATAATATTCACCAAAAACTGACAAAGTCTTATATTACCTGTAGCTTAGTAACTAAGATTACCTTTTTCAGCCAAGATACAACAATGTCCATTGTGATCTTATACAACATGCTTTCTTGGAATAGGCCAGGATAGATCGTAGTTAGGCTATACATCAACCAAACATTTAAAGCGTTCTTTTTTAAGTGATAAAATTGACCATATGCCTTAGAAACCAATCAGAAATAGATCATGTATTCCAGTATTGGATGATGAAATGCTCAAATAATCTGAATAATACAGCAAACAATATTTAAGAGATATCCTTAATTCTCTTTGCACAGGATTTGATTAACACAGTAAATACTAAATATTAGATTTCTGTCTGTTTGTCTGTCAGATTGCCTTACCTTTGTGTAAGACACAGGCTCTTGCCTTACGCAGCCCGTAAGAGGATATTGTTTGAAGTGTTTTTGGTATATTAATATAGTAATATTATTGTGAATATGGTGTCTCTGGGTAAACTTAATATGAAAGGGATGCAATGAATAGTGTTCATAATTACTTTGTAGCTTAATATTTGGGTTACGTTAAATTTAAATAGCCGAGGCTATTTGGTGTAAGGCCAAAAGTGGTGGAAGTTTAAGTGAACTGCTTAACCTCATTAAGCAGCCTGGGATTGGTTTGGTTTCCCAGGTGGGGGTAATGGTAATATACCATGTGTCCCACGGGCTGGAATTTGCATAGCAGATCCCAAGTCAATTCGCCTGTATAACTGAATGAGGGGCAGTGCCCTTTCGCATCCACCACGCAAAGGAACAAGGGGGTGACAGGCATGACAACGGAAAAAGGGCCCGGTAGGGAGACTCCTTTTTAGGTCTACGAAAGGAAATTTGTTGATAGACAGAGTCTATCGAGTGGGAGAGAAAGTTTTATAGTAGCAAGTCCAAGGGAAGTAGGAGATCGTGGGAAGGAATGTAAAGCAATTTAGACGGAGGTAGAAGAAGGCACAATAAACTGTCCCAAGCAAGCTTAAGCAGTAGGGAGAGGAGATAGGCTGAGTGCTAGCTAAGAGTAAAGAGAGCTAGCAAAAAGTGGGAGAATAACAATAGTAATAGAATTTACAATAAAGTTAGAGTTAACGCTTAGAGCACACATGGTGGGATTAGAAGGATTGGAAGGATTGTGTGTGCAGGGAAAGGGGATGAAGAAAGGAGATAGGAAAATCAGGAGCTGTTTCCTTATGAGGAACACGGCCGAGTAATAACTATTCTCCAACCAACTATTCCCACTTGCCCTTTGGTAGGGAGTGTAGGGTTTAGGAAGGATAGGAAGGTTATGTATACTGCAAGCAAGGAGGAAAAAAAGGAAATAGGAAAATCAAGAGCTGTTTCCTTATGAGGAACACAGCCAAGAAATAACTATTCTCCGATCAACCTCTCCTACTATGCAAGTTGTATAGTGTGTTTGTTTATCTGTTGGGTAGGGAAGGGATGTGTAGGAAGTTATCCCTAATGAATAGAGGTAGGGATCAGTTTGTTATATGAATAATGGGTTTGCAATTCCAACAGTGATATGAGTTACCTAGCTATTAAATAAGAAATGAGTTTGCGTATGTGATAAATGTTTGGGTTAAATAAGGTCTCTAATTTAATCTAAACTCAAGATATCTGGAAGAGGGATAAGAGCATAGAAAGCCCGAAAGTGCTTGGGTATTTTCTAGTATGTGTTTAGTTACTTGTACAGCTGTGTAAGGAGGAGGGAGATTTATGGATTGACGGAGGGGGAAAGTTTCTCTGCAAGTTAAAAGGTAGTGTTCTAAGGGTTCGGTACCTGTGAGAAGATCACAATAGGGACATGGCCTATTTTCTATACTAACAATCTGCCAGCTGCAGAGATAGCCGAGACGTAGTCTGAAAAGAATGGTGGTTAGTTTTCTGCTGAGAGATTTAGACATATTATGGGGGATAATATTAGTTACCTCAGTGTACCACTTAGCAGAACGGGAACCCTCGTGCAAAACTTGTCGAATTAAGCTTTCCTTTTAGACATGACAATAATCAGACATTAACTTTTTGATATGTGAAAGAGAGGGTCTGCATGCTCTGCTTATAGTGGGACACCTAAGAGCACTGTTGGCAAGGCGGTCAGCTTCATCATTTCCATGAATACCTACGTGATTTAGTATCCAGTTGAGGGTAACTCTCCTGTTCCTTTGAGCATGGGCTGTAGCCATAGCCTTTATGTTGCTAATCAAATAGATATTCTCATTAAAGTTATGTTTTAAAATACTTTGTATAGCGCCTTGTGAGTCGGTGTGAATAGTAGTGTGACCATATTTTGAAAGGGAATTCTCCAATGCCTTTGCAATGGTATAGAGTTCTGCCTGTAGGATGGAAGCATGGTCAGAAAGCCTCCAACCACTGGAAAAGGTGTTGGAGAAGACAGCAGGAACAGCAGCAGGTAAATTCATGTCTACGGAACCATCTGTGTAATAAACATTATTAGCACTGGTACCGGCAATGGAGGCCAGAGCTGCACTCTTTAACTGTTGAGGAGAAAATTAAGATTTGAATGCTGGAAGAACAGTATAATTAACTTCAATTGGATCAGGGCTCCAAGGAGCTGGAGGGACATAGCTTGGATGAAATTTATCAAGCTTTACATTAAGTATGACTAGTTGGATGTTAACATCTCTAATTACTTGAATAAGTTTACCAATATAGTGATCAGGGGGTTCTAGGTCTTCATGCAAATTTATGAATCTGTTTATTTTAGTTTTAAGTGAGGAATTTCTATTAGCTTTTATAGTTTGATAATAATACAACACACACGCATTTTTATTCTATCTGCGAGAGGTAACAGGTTGGTTTCTTGCCTGAGAAGGTGAAGCCTTGTCCAAATAGGAGCACCAGTGATTAATCTCATGGCATTATTTTGTATAACTTCAAGTGAAGACAGCAAATTTGAAGGGAGGGAAATGAGAGCAGGGGAAGGATACTCAACAGCTTACACATAGAATAGTCTCAGTAAATGAGAAGAAACTCCTTTTTTAAAGTAGTTATTATTTCATTGCAGAATAACGAGACTTAACTTTATGTCTAGGTAATTTAACCTGTGTGTGGGGGAGAAGCTTATGGTTAATATTGACAAGGTAAATGAAATTTTGGACCCACTCAATGGGGTTGTTGCCAATAAAAAGAGGGGGAGGAGGCTCAACATACTTAGTAGCCATAGCCTTAGTTTTAAGGGGGTTAATTTTCAAACCAAGTTCATTACATTCATGGACAATGGCATTAAGAGCTCTTTGCATTTTTTGAGACTGAAATTGTAAACGAACAGAGTGTGGACATACAATACAGATATCATCTGCATATATGAACACCTCTATTCCTTGAGGGAGTTCTATAAGCAACAAGTTTTCAACAAGAACATTAAATAGGAATGGGCTTAATATTCCCCCTTGTGGAATGCCATTCTCCAGGGGGAGGAGAGGTGAAGTAGCACCTTGAAAAGTGACTGTACCCTTCCGGCCCTGAGTGTACTCTTGGATCCAGGACAGCAGGTGACCTCTAACTCTCTTGCAAACAAGAGAGAAGAGTATTGCAGCCGAACTGGCAAGTTCAAAAGCCTTCTCAAGGTCCAGGAAGACCACAAGTGAATGTGACTCATTAATGGTGGCCATAAGGTCTGTAATACATTCATGAGTGCCTACACCATCAGTGAATGCATACAGCCTATGGTGTAGTTTACCAATCTTCCATTTAAGTCGGTTTAGGACCATACGTTCTGCAGCCTTCTCTGTACAAGTGATCAGAGCTATAGGCCTGTAGGTGTTTTCCTCTTTTGGTTTGGGAACAGGTTGAGTATCCTGCTGCCTTCAGAGCCGAGGTCTAACCCTTTCAACATGGGTTTTGTTTATGCGTTTTGTTTATGAGTTGTAAGTATATCTCCTTTGCTGGGTCACCCATGCGTTTAAGCATGTTGTAGGTGATAAGGTCTGTTCCTGGGGCTGTGTCTTTTGTCTTAGAAAGGGCAACATTGAGTTCATCCATGGTGCACATTGCATTAGTATCATCCGATATGTTGCAAGCTGCAGTTACCATGTTCATCCTAATAGGGTTAAGGACCCCTTGTCTGTGTCTGGCCTCAGGAGCGAGGTTATCAGACTTAGATCGGTTGGCAAACTCTTGTGCCAGTCGTAGTGCCTGAGCTGGAGGATCTGGGTGAGACACCCTTATGGTTGGTCTCTTGCCAGAGACTTTATTGAACCAGCCCCAGATCTTTTTCAAAGGAGTGGTGGCATTGACCTCGGCACACCAATCATACCATTTTTCATTTTTAACTTCTGATGCCACCTGGGCAGAGTGTTGTGCCACTGCAACAAGGTTTTGATGAAGGGCATCAGTGTTGTATCTTCGGAAGAGTTTTCTGATACAATTGAGATGCTTATTCATGGATTTAATCCTGGAATTGTAGTACCAGGAGTCCTTATGATCCTTAGAAAAGGGTTTTTTCTTTGGCATAGAGGATGCCGCAGCCTCAGTTAGTTGTTCACTGAGTGATAGAAGAATGTTATCAGCGTCTCCCGGAGGTTCAGCAAAATATCTTTCAGCCCATGAAGTCATGTGCTGTTCAAAGAGATCCCATTTGGCGAAATCAGGGTTCCATCTCCTTGGAGGAGGGGGAGGGTCCGGCAATTTCTCCAACTGAAGAGAGAAAATAGTGCCATAGTGATCACTCGTGAGAACAGGATGCAAGTCTCAGGAGGAGTTGTTGCATAAGTCTTGGGAGACGAATGTAAGATCCAGACGTCCCCCAGCAATATGAGTGGGCATGTCTACATTATTGAGGAGTTTCACGCCTGGAAAATCCTCAAGTAGAGAATAGAGATGCTCTCCGGTGGCATTGGTGGGGGAGGTAGACTTTAGGAAGGGATGGTGGCCATTAAAGTCACCTGAGAAGACGGTACTCTGTGTCTTGGCATCCGCAAAAAGCGGATTAGCATCAATGTCTCTTGCAGGGCTTTTGTAGATATTATGTATTGTTAGTGTAGTGTTTAAAAGTGTGATTTGTACACTAAGTGTCTCTGCTTCGTGACAGTCAATATCAGTAATTCTTTGGGAGGGATTTGTGTTTTTTATTAATGTTAGCAAGCCACGACTAGTGTCAGTGAAGTGGGTTCTGTGTACCTTGTAATTTGCAAATTTGAAAGTGGTGTCTTCTCTTAGTAGTGTTTCCTGCAAGAGGATGATGTCTGGCTTCTGTATGGCTACCTGAGACTGCAGAATAGTGTACTTCGGCCTAATTCCTAAATGTTCCATTGTAACACATTGATATAGTTATTCTCCTGTGGTAAAGGGGAAGGGGGTAAACTCACATCACTGTCAGAGTCAGAGAAAATTAAGAGGAGAGAGAATGAGCTAGTGTGTCAACAATAAACCTGATAGTAGACTTCAGGGTCTCATCGACGACTAAATTGGGAAAGAATTTTTGTATAAAGGAGATGCTGGCTGGCTCCAGGAAACTAGGTTGCAGGAAAAAGTTGAGGATAGGATGGGATAGAGGAGATAGTGAGGCTGGAGGAGGAGTGTTTTGTTAAGGAAATGGAGGATAGTGAATGTTAGAGGATGTACTAGGGGGAGGCGGGGTGGGATCGCGAGATGTTGAGGGTTTGGGGGTATAGATTACTTCTGAATGAGTAAGGGGTGTTGTTTAGGAGCAGGATTGTGTTGAGGTTTAGGGGGGAGGAGTAGGTCTGGGGGATCTTGGTGATTTGGGTGGTCTCTGAGGTTTTGGTAGGGAGGCAGGGACAGGTTGTGAAGAAGGGGTTGTTTGTTTGGGAGTAGTTTGGGTGGTCTTTGGTTTGACAGCATTTTTAAGGACAGCACCATAGGAGGGGTAGGTTTGGGGCTGAGGCCTGGGTAAAGGGTTAGTAGGAGTAGGAAGTTGTTGTTGTTGGGAAAGGTGGTTTAGGATGGAACCAGCCGCGCCAGAGTTAGGGGGGTTTTGGCCCCTCCTCGCATGTTCTCTCGTGAGTCTCTCCGGGCAACGTTTATTCCACGAATGATGTGACTGCTTACATTGAGGGCATCGGGGATCAGTTGGCTCATCTGCCTTATATTTAGTAAGGCAGATGGAGGTATCATGTCTCTTAGAGCAAATACCACACACAGGATGGGTAGCATGGCAGTTATTTTCATGGTGACCATATCTCTGGCACCTGTGACATCTGAGGAGGGGAGGGTTATAGTCTTCTAATTAAAATTTTCCCCAGATACTTAAGTCTACACGTTCAGGAAGGGGGGCCCACAAAGGTACACTTTACTTTATTTGAAACACCCCCATCCTTAGGGGTGCACCTTTCAGCTTTTATAATTGAGGGGTGTTTCAGCAAACGGTCAGTGTCATACTTGTATGAGTAGCCGCAGACTACATAAATTCTGTGTAGTTGGGAGGAGTCCAGTTTAACAAGTGACTCAATAGAACTTAAAATGTCATTTGCTGCCGTGTCATGGGGAGAGAGAATCATGTCACCCTCCAAATTTGGTTTGACAGACATGTTTATATGGGGATATTTTTTCTCTATCCCCGCAACACGGGCATACACACTACACTGGGGTGTGCTATCTGCTTTAAATTTAAAGAATGTAGGAGTAGAAGGAGAAGGAACCTTAGGTTTCTTACCTCTTTTGTTGTTTACATTGATCCAGGGATGTTGATTGGAATCAGCTGGATCTTCATTGATGTTACTTGAAGTAGATTCCCCATCTTGTGTACGGGGAGTGGCGTTCCTTGATAGGGGGACAGGAAGTTCATTATCCTGTTCATCATCAGTGTTGTCAAGATTAAGTTTGAGAGAGACGTCTTCATTCCCAGAGAGGGTTTGATTTGGCTTCTTGGCAACCTGGAGGTCGGGTTGAGGAGACGAGGGGGGGCCACGTTTCCTTGTTGAGAGAGAGGTATCATTATCATTGATGTCTTCAATATTCATATCATCAGTATCACTGTATTGGACGGTCGAAGGGTCATCTTTTGGGTCGATATTTTCCATTTCTTGAAGGAGTTGACTGTGTAAAGGGTCAACGAGCTCCCCACTGTCAGGGATATTCACAGTGTGGGGAGAGGCTGGATCATCATCCCCTTCCACGGACGACGGGGAGTGAAATTTTGGTAGCAAAATCCGTAGATTTGCTCACTTTAGCACTTCCGAAAGGAGGTATGAAGACCCTTAGACTTTAGCGACAATAAGTGCAATTCCGTTGCCGATACACTAAGGAGCTCCTAGCTCAGAAGTCTTACTGCTATGGAAGTTGCAGAGACGGAATTTTAGAAGGGTGGCAACCGAAGGAGAGTACAGGAACTTCCTGTGTATATATTATATATCTCATTTAAGGGAAGAGACCTTTAAGTCTCCCTCTCAAAGATAGAATAACTTTAACAAAGATTGAAACCATGAAATTTATGAAAACGCGATGGATTGGAGAGTCAAGTCTCATAACTGGTGACGTAAAACTGATTAAACCTATTTTTATGGAATTGTTTTCTTCATAATCAATATCATAAAACATTATTTATCAGAAACTATAAAATATTAAATTTTACATTGTTTATCAATTCTATTTAAGAATATTATTTTATATCAATTATCATAACTACACTAAGCTTGTTCTTGGAAGCAGTTTCTCCAAAGTACAACTGGTGGCTGCAGAATTTTTTTTTTCTTTTTTTAGAGATTCTGAGAAAATCAAAACTATACGTTTTTGGAAACATTATTGCATATGCAATCAGAAAAGTATCTGTTTTGGTTAATTTATAATTTTGGAAGTTTGCAAGACGACGCAGGCCCTTATTCACAGCCCTATCAAAGCCAACAAAGACAGGAGCTTCTCAACATGATAGGGAAATTAACACCAATCAACATATTAGGAAATTAACATTAATTTGATTATTACTTTATCTCTATTAATGAAATCGTAGACCAAATAGCTGCATGGGTTATTATAACCTGAGAATTGAGACTTGGATTTCATTGCAGAAAATAATGTGGCAAAAAAGCAACACCAACCCACCACTACCTTGATCACTCCAACAGACAATTGTCTCCTCAACACAAACTTTCCCTTTACTTCATCTTACACCTGGACTCTTCTTCTTGCACAGGAAGCATATTGAAACTAAGAGTGGCCTTAAAACAATATTTCTTACAAGCTAAAAATAAATCCTCTTCCAAAATAATAATCAAACTGAAAACTAATCATCAGCTTAATATTAAAACACAGACAAAAATAAACCACAACACTCATTGTTATTGTAGCCCAATATATCACAGTGAAAACAGTGAAATATGCATATAAACATAATTACGTAAAATAATAATACCAATTCTCTCTTTTATTCTTCTCCTGTACTTCTCTTTCTCCCCATTTCCTTAATCTTTCCCATCCCGAGTACCTGCCTTTGAGCTATAAACTGGATTGTATCTAGGGGTACTCTTCCTTTCCCCATATTCCCCACTTCCCTATTCTTATTATCATTGGCAATTTGGCATAAGTGTTCAAGAGCCTGTGTTCAGCAATAAGGGCTGGACAATCTTAGCAAGCAAGATAAGTGTAACGGGTCTAAACTGATTTTGGACGTTGTCTTTGTCGGGTGAAAAGCACGATGTTGGGCGAATCATAATGGTATGATGTCAGAGCAAACTAGATTCCTGACTGTAATGTCATATAAAGGAAACGTACAAGTAGGTTTTGATATCAAATAGGGACACGAAAGTAAACATTGGAGACATCAAGTAAAAATCTGTACTTTATGGAAGTGTTGGCTCAGTGTAAAATCCGGACGTCGGATGCCGTCCGGGAGAATAGAAAAACGCTTGTATCACCGGGAAAGACGCAAAAATACACCTCGTCTGTTGGTCCAGGCGATGAGAGTTGTCGTCGATCCCGAGTCTAAAATGTCAGCAGCTAGCTTGCCTCTTAGATTGTCCAGTATTGTTTTGTTATATGGTATAAATATGTATTATACAATTTATTAGATATGTTATATGAAATCATTTTGGTTTTGTTTTGAGAATAACAGTCAATATTGATAATTATATCTTAATATGTCCTTGTTCCTCCAAGCTATATTTAAATAAAGTTATGCTCTGCAGGTTAACGAAACTTTTGTTTCACAACTTAGAGGTTTTTTAAAACATTAATGTTGTAATTACTATTAGTACATTTTATTGCCATTATTCATCTACTACACTACATATTCAGAAGCTCAATGAATAACAGATGAATCATCATGTGAGTCTGCACTGAAATCCAAGTCTCAATTCTCAGGGTATAATAATCCATGAGTCTATTAAGTCTACGATTCATTAATAGAGAGAAAAGTAATAATCAAATTAATGTTAATTTCCTAATATGTTTATTGGTGTTAATTTCTGTCATGTTGAGAAGCTCTTAGCTTTGGTGGCTTTGTTAGGGCTGTGAATAAAGGCTTACGTTCTCTTGCTAACTTTCCTTAATATAAATTAACCAAAATAGATATTATGTTTCTGATTGCATATAAAATAGTTTTCAAAAACGTATAGTTTTGAAACTCAGAATCTCCACGAAAAAAGCAGACAAAATTCTATTGATTGACTTTGGAGAAACTTTGCTTCGAGAAATGAGTATAGATATGAACTAATATTCTTATAGATATGGACTAATATTCTTAAGTATAATTGAATAATTAAATAATTGAATAAATTTTATTATTTCATTATATCTTATTAAAAATATGGTTTGTTATGGAATATTAGGAGAAAAATGATATAAGATTCAGATTATTTGTTTTATGTCATCAGTTACGACATATCTGTACTCAGTCCGTAGACAAATTAGCGTTCTACGGGCCAACCAAGGGAAAGGCCCGTGCCAACAACAAGTGTTGGCTTTAATACCCCAACAACAACAACAAATTAGCGGAGTTATTCTACGGGCCAACCAAGGGAAAGGCCCGTGCCAACAACAAGTGTTGGCTTTAATACCCCAACAACAACACGAATTAGCGATATTGTTGATTCCTTGTACCATATCTTTAAAAGGTTGAAGAGACTTCCTAGTCTCTTCCCTCCAGGGACACATCAGTATCACCGCGAGCATCTTCCATCCTTCCTCTCTTTCTCCTATCACAAGGTTGTCGCTCATTGTTCCCATTTAAGAATTCTAGCCAATGCAACTTCTGCATCAACCTTTGGATGATATTGGAAAACTTACCACGACAATGAATAAGTGGATTCGAAATTGGGAATGTCCGAACTCCTCTGTTCTTTCTATACCTTTTTCATACATTTGAAATCAATTTAATTATCTTTTTATTATTACATTATATTTATTATCAACTTATAGATGAAAAGGATGCCGACGATTAGAGGGATCTGCGGCCCTACAGTCTTGATGAGATGGGCAGACGGCTTGTGATTGGCTGATTCAAAGAGCTGAGGAGTGTAGGTACGAGTTGCCAAAGAGTCAATTTCATACAAGCATAAACTTGTTTACCACGAATACCTCAAAGTAGTGGGTTTAAAGATCCCGCTTGGGATATTTGGTCGTTAAAAGGTTAAGGCCTTTCTGTGCTAGTCCACACATTTCAATTTTGGTCTCTTGCCTTGGTGAAACACTTACTGTCTGACCTAAGTACATATATTCATTAACAATCTCTAGAGTTTCGTCCATAACCAGTATTTGTGATCTCTGCATTTTTATTGAACATTATTTTAGTTTTACACATTCCTTTTCAGTCCTATTATAAGCTTTATTCAAAGCCTCTATCATCTTTTGCAATTCCTCCCATGATTCACTTAAACACAACTATGTCATCTACAAATTTCAATTTTTTAAGGTATTTCATTAATTATATTAATTCCTACATTTTCCCAATCTAAATTTTAAAAAACTTCTATCCATGCTTTGAATAATTTAGGAGATATGTGGTCCCCCTGTCTAACTCCTTTCTCAATCAAAATTTTCTCTCTATATGTAATTTTAGAATTGCTGAACTTTCTGTATATATATCTTCAAGTGTTCTGACATAGAATTCCTTTATTCATCTTTGAAGGGCTTTCATTACTTCTGAGATTTGACAGCAAAAAACGCTTTCTCGTAGTGTATATGTTGCGACCCATCTCAGAATCTGCACCGTGTTGGAATATTCTCATTTGGCGCTGCGCAATGTGAAGATTCCCAGATCGCGCGACCAAGTTGGAATCGTATTTTGGTTGCTGTGGAGTGAAACAGGTTCACGTAAATACTCCAACTGTTTTTTTTACCTTATATGGCAATAGGTGTGTTAACAGTATTAGTTTATGGGGTGATCTCCTCGTCGTATATGCAGTGATCAGGCCATTATGTAAAGTCAGGTCATTATGTGTGTTTAATTTGTTTCCAAGGCGTGTTAGTTATTATAGTATGGAATTGCCACCCCTATCTGTCACTGTTTTTAGGCCACTTGAAATTGTTGAATGTCAGCCTCTAATTCACAAACAATGGGGAGGGTGTTGTAGTTAATTAACTAATATAATTTTTTATGCATTTGATATTTTTCAAACAGTGTGTATGTTAATTTTATAATGATTCAAAGCACCTTTAACACACTATCAATTGTAATAAATTACAAATAATTTTTTGTTGCAATAATAACCACATCTTGATGTAAAGGATATACAATCTGCTGGTAGTTTCTCACATTAAATGTAATACAATTAGTCGTTATAAACCAACAAACATCCATCACATTACAGCAAACATACAAGAACACTCTGATCATGCACATACAGCACAACCTCTCTTATTAGTTATTCCTAGACTAACTAACTAATTCAATGAGGATAAATTTGAAATAATGAGACTGGGGCCCAATACTGAACTCATCCACTCCACCGAGTTACTGACAAAAACACAGCAGCCCATCCCACCAAGCAATGCAGTCAAGTGCCTTGGCGTCCTCATGGACAATGATGCCACCTTCCAGCAGCACATCAAGGACACCGCCACTAGGGCCAGGGGCATGGTTGGCTGGGTTCTGCGTACCTTCCATTCAAGGGAGCAGGAGGTCATGCTGACACTGTGGAAGACCCTCATACAGCCAATCCTTGACTACTGTAGCCAGCTGTGGTCTCTCCATTAACAGGGGGACATTAAAGGAATGAGGGAGCTCAATTATTGGCAGTGCCTGCAAATGCTGGGACTCTACTCTCAACAGAGAAGAAGAGAGAGATATAGAATAATATACACCTGGAAAATCTTGGAGAGGCAGGTGCCTGACCCTACCCCTGACTTACTGAGGGCACGTGAAAGTGAACGTTCTGGGCGCTCATGTGTAAGACAAAGCCTCTCCTCCTGGACACCAGAGAGGATAAAAACCCTCCTTACCTCCAGCCTCACCCACAAAAGCCCCAGACTGTTCAATACACGGCCGAGAAATGTCAGGGACACCACAGGCTACTCGGTCGCCAAATTCAAGAAAGCACTTGACATCTTCCAGCAGACACTGCCAGATGAGCCTCCTGTGCCAGGCTACACAGCGTGCTGCAGGGCAGCCACAAACTCTGTGCCAGACCAGATCACCCTCATGAAGAAGGACTTACGGACTGGCGTCAGCGGTGGACCACCACAGCTGTGAGGAAGACCCTCTAAATTCGATCAAGTATACCAAGTAATATTAAGTACTTAACTGGCAATTGAACACTTGTTAGCAGCTTGGCAGAAGGTCGTGACAGCACACTGACTGACAAGCACTTGACGTTAATGTCGTCTGCTTGTGCTTTATATAGGCGTCAACATCCACGGGAACCCAACACTGCCTTCCAACTTTGCCGCACAAAGTAAGAATTCTAACATCGCGCAACCAGATTCGGAATCGGCGTAGATTCCAACATAACGCGGAGCATATAAATGCCATACATAGTGGTTTAATGAACTCTGTTGATTTTCTCATTATCTGGTAAATTACATGGTTATTGTCAGTTTTTATATACCCACTTTTAAAGCCGGACTTTTCTCTTGGTTAATTAAAGTCTTGGCCTAATATGATTTTTGTAAATATATTATATGTTAGAGAGAGTACACTTATTGGGTGGTAATTTTTCAGGATTTTTTTTTTGTCTCCCTTTTCGTGGGTTAGAATAATGGGAATTTTTTTTTCCAAGCTGTTCGTATAGCATATTCTTGCAGACATTTAAGTTCGGTGAGTTTTACTATTATGAAATCTCCATCTATTATTAAATCAATTGTTAGGTCATCTTCTCCTGCTACTTTGCCTCTTTTCATGCCTTTTAATGCTTTCTTTACCTTTCTTACTGTTATGTTTGGTACCGGCACAGGTGTTTCATTATTTATATTGGCAATGTTATTTCTTAAATCACTATTGTATAGCATTTTCTAGAAATCCTCAGCAATTTTTATCACTCCATCTCCATTGGTGATAATATTTCAATTTTCATCCTTTAAAAGAATCATCTGTTGGCACCTTTTTCAAATACCCCTTTTCATCAATTTTGTTTCTTCCTTTCTTTCGTGTTTCCTTAATTTTGGTCTAATTGTGCTCACGAATGTCTTGAGTTTTTAATTTGTATATTGTTTTGGATAGTTCTGTTAATCCTATTTCAGCTCTCTTGGATTTTACCTGCGTTTTCAATCTTTTCTATGTTAGGTTTTCTGGACTTTTCTGGTGATTTTCGTTAATCTCGTTTAGGAACTTTTCCACTCAAATCTTGTGCTGATTCCAATAAAAATTTTGTTAAATTGCTGTTCATTTCTTCTTTACTTGCTTCTATTTCATCATGTAACTTTGAAAACCTATTTTGTAGTACTAAACTAAACTCATCAGATTTTTATCTTATTACAGAAGTGTTTATTTTCTTTCTGAAAATGAATTTTTCTTTTTCTTTCCCTAGATCTAAACAAATTTTGCCTCTCACCCTTCTATTGTTATATGTACACTAAATTTATGCTTGGTGAATGATAAAACTTGTGAAAGGGCTTATTTGTAGTTTATATACAATCTAAAATTAAACAATTTATATGTTCACGTATGTTGATGTAAAAATGAAACCATTCATTTGTTTATGTATGTTAATATAATTTATGACTGAAATATCGTTATGTTCTGGGACGAGAGTTCTAGATACTGTTTCGGTGCCAGTAATAAGATTCTGGAGTGGGTCCGTGGCGTGGCGTCATGTAGCATAATGCTTGTCCTTGGTGCCTCTCATTCGTCAGGAACATTCGGGAATATTGGTCCCTCGTGTATAAAGGACAGGTGACGAGCGAATTTACTACGGGCTCCCAAGGCAAGAGCCCGTGTCCAGCATAAGGCTGGGCAATCTTACAAGTAGGATAAGGCAGACTCTACTAATAAACTGCTGGTGTCTGGAGAGATTTTTCAGCTGCACCCTCTGTGACTGAAATTTGATGACTAGGCCTACACACAACGATAGAATATCTTGAAGAAGATAAAGAAGTTCAATGTTCATCTGTTCAGAATCAGAAACTGTGTTCCTACCTATCAACTTTTAATATTTGAATCTAAGCAACGTCATCTGTCGCTCGCTATATAAAAGTTTGTGAAGCCAAGGCAAGACCTACTGTTTTGTAATAACATATGTAAATTACTAATTAGTTTTGGTGTTCTGTGAGTATTCGGTGGATCTTGTATTTGTTCCATAACTGAAATACAAACCTCGCTATTTAATAGTGGTATTACTTTTGGCGTAGCTGAAATGACGAGCCATTAAAATTTAACAAAGATTTACTACCCACACCGCTCCTTAGCGGGGTAGGGGAGGGTAACTTGCTACTACCCCCCCCCCACTCACACACACCTGTGCTTGAGCTCACTTTACTTTTGGCTCGGAGCGAGAACGGTTGTTTCCTTTCTCTCTCCTCGCCTATTTTGGACTGCCATTAATTTTTGTATATATATATATATATATATATATATATATATATATATATATATATATATATATATATATATATATATATATATATATATATATATATATATATATATATATATATATATATATAAAAATTCTTAATGTTTATGTAGCCTATATATGTGTATAGAAATGTAGTAAGTTTCCTTTTCAGTGTTTGTGCTGTGTGTGTGATATACAACATGGACACTTGGGGAGTAGCAAGGCCAGCACAGTTCCACTTCGTGGGGAACGGCCTCTCCCTCTCTGGTCCATCGGTCTTCCCGTCGGCATATATCCGTTAACTCGGCCTCCACAGGGGAATAGTCATCATTCAACTATTGTCTTCACCTTTTCCTCTTTTCCTACGGGGAACTTGGATTCTGAGCGAAGGGAATTACTACAGTGTCTCTCTTCTCGAGGTCGTTCACCTTTACTACAACAACATACTATTGCGGAAGATTCTTTCCCGCGTGCGGGTTAGGTTGCCCTTAAGATTGTTTGTCTCAATTATTTTTAGTGAAAATCTAATTGTATTTCAACTTTTCAGCTTTCTCCGTGAGGAACACTTCCCTTCGGGGGGGGGGGGGTGTCAGTGGTTCTCACTATTAGTGATTATTCTTAGCTGAATTGGATAATTATAATTCTGTTTTTATTACAGTTACTACGCTCCCCCCCTTCTCCCGTGGATGTCATCTGGGGAAGGAAGGGCGCATACTTAATTCTTATTCCATGTTATTCCCTCGGGGTTCTCCTACGGAGTTCCTCTCTAGGGAATTTCTGTTAAATAATTATTTAATTTTATTTTCCCAGTTAACTTTGCAGCTTTTCTTCGTTCGACTAAAAAGTGCCAACGAAGCAGAGCTGTTCTGCTCATGCCTGGGGAATCTGCTGTCACTGCCGTCCCCCAGAGGACGTCGTCATGGGCGTCATCCCTTCTCTTAGAAGTACTCCCGTGACAACATGGCCAGCTCTTCAGATCATCTTAAAACGCTAAAGGAGGTTTGCCTCCAGGGGTTGGACAACTACCCTTACGAGGGAGGTTTCCTCCCCAGGTGTGAGGTTGTTTCTCCCTTCAGAGGGAGAACTTCCCATACCTTAATAAATTCATCGCGCCCTTCGGCCAGACTTCTTTTCCCCCTTGCTGAGTTTCTCTTCCTTCAGGGGTGGAGCACAGTCTTGGCAAGTCTCTTCTACGAAGTGTTCACCTCTCTCATTCGCGAGAGAGGCCACTCATAGAGACTCCTCTTCGAAATATCGCTACTGCTAAGGTCAGCTTGCTGATCCACCGGCCCTAAGGGGCGTCATCACGAGTGTCTTCAAGTCTCTTCTACGAAATAGTCACCTCTCTCGTTCGCGGGAGAGGCCTCTCATAGAGACACCTCTTTGGAGGATCAAGCAGACCTTCCAGTGACCTACTGATCTACCAGCTTGCGCCAATAGTCTATCGCCCGCTTGCGCCAATAGTTTTCCGCGCGCGCGCCGACAGTCACGCGCGCCAATTGTCTTGTACGCGCGCGCTAGCGCCAATGCTCTTGCGCGCATGCCGACGATTTTCCGCTCGCGCTAGCACCAATGCTCTTGCGCGCATGCCGACGATCTTCCGCGCGCGGGCGCCGCTAGTCTCCCACACGCGCCGAATATTTTCCAAGCGGGCAAGCGCCAATGCTCTTGCGGGCGCTCCAATAGTCTTGCACACCCGCGCGGCAACAGTTCCGCGCGCACAGGCCGACTTTCTTCCCCGCGCGAGGACCTAGGGTCTCCCGCACGCGCACCAACAGTATTGTGCGTGTGCGTGCCGACTTTCTTCTGCGCACGGGCGCCGATGGTATCCTGCACGTGCGCCAACAGTCTACTGCGCAAGCACACTGACGGCCTTACGAGCGGGCGCGCGCCGACGGCCTTCACGTGTGAGCGCTCCAAAAATCTTGAGTGCACGCAGACAGCCTTCCGTGCGCTCCAACGGTCTTCTACGTGCGGATGCCGATAGTCTTCCGCACGCGACAACAATCTCCACGTAGTACTCTCACGCACGCGCCGATGCTCCCACTCTTGCGCAACCAGTCACACGCTTCAGAGTATTCTAGAGAGAATGCACAAAACTACACAGTGCCTTACGGCACGCCAGCGATCTTCTTCACTTTCTTGTATCCTCCTGCGCAGTTACGGTCCCGGATTCATGCGCAAGCTCTTGCCAAAGAGTCAAGGCTCGCAGATCCAATACACCAGCTCTTGTCTAAGAACCAGCGCTTGCCTGCTCTCCAGGCAGATATTAAGCACCAGCATTATCCTGTGTGCCACCGCTCCAGACTCACCTACAGACTCTCGCAATTGTCAGTAAAAAGGAGTAAAACTTTTTGGACAGGTCACCATTGCCCCATTCCTTCCCGCAAGCACATAAACATTGCCACCGGGAAAAGAGGAATAAGGCTCCACAGAAGGATTCAAGATCCCAAAGAATCAATCCTACAAGGGAATCGAAACAGGGAATCCTTGGTCCCTGTCTCTTCTGAAGTTTCTTTTTTCCTTGACAGACCAGCAGCAGCAAACAGGAAAGCATCAACAGACTGATCTCTAGATCACTGTTTGCTGATGGCTAGTTCACAGTTTAATGATCGCTAGGTCGCTGATCACCGGATCGCCAATTGCTAGCTCAATGCTGATCTGTGACCTCTAAATCCCTCCAATGACTAACGATCTCCAATTGCTAGCATTTCCAATTATCGATTGCTAGTCAATAACATGTCATCAGCTTGTTGATCACCAGATCACCGATGGGCAGCGCATCTTTCTTCGATCATTGAACTCAGCTCGCTGATCTCTGACCAGCCCATCTTCAGCTTGCTCATCTCTGACCAAACAGGTGGGACCATAATCAGCTTGCTGATCTCGAACTTACCATCGGCGCACAGGCCACCGATTCATTGGTCAGCGGTTATTTGCCAATAGTTCGTGACTCGAACTTACTAGTCAAACGCTTCCTGTAGTTCCTGTATCAGAAGGTATACAACATACTTCTTGCTACTGGCCGTTTGCCATTACGCTAAAGTGATCGGTAAACATTCAACAACCCTCATCAACGGCTTGCCAACAGGGAACTACTTGCGAGCACTCTTCAACTGCACAGAATCCAGGATACCCAACGGTTAACCATTGATTAACATTCGCGAGATTAATTCTATTCTAAGGATAGCATCAATCCCATCAGGGCGCGTGGTAAGGCTAAGTGTGGCCTTCCTTCTGAAGAAATTCTCTCTCAGAGAAGAATCCTTACGCTGGGTTTCGCTCCTGATCCTTTACGACACGAGTCAAGACTCCAGCATCGACAATCTTCCATGCAAAAGGATCACCAAGGAGCTGTCCCTTTGGGTCGATGTCCACACCATGTTGGAGTTCGATCGAGGGCTAAGACCTCAGGTCTTCATTTGCACACTGGACCTAAAGGACACTTACTCCCAGGTCCAAACCATCCATCTAGGAAGGTTGGAAGATTCAGTCTAGATAAACAAGAAACACCAGTTCAAGGCACTGTGCTTCGGTTTTTCCATTACAGTAGGCCCCCGCCATACGACATTAAGCCGTTTCGGAGTTGGTATCGTATGATGAAAATGTCGTGTGGCGGGCAATAGAATAGTCAATGTGTGAAAAACCCCTGGTAAAAACATTGAAAATTAGAATGTAACAAAATACAATACAGTAGTATAGTAAGCACTGTACTACAGTATACTTATATATAATATACATGTACTGTACAGTACTGTAAAGGAAAAATTAAATCTTATTTACCTTTGGAGTGATGTGACTTGAGCTGGTAGTGGGTGGAGGCAGAGGGGGGAGTAGACGGTAGATATGAAAACGTATCAATGCTAATTATGTTATGTACACTTGATAATAAATTTATTCTTACTAATAAACACTTAAAATTAAAAATGCTTTTTTTTATTATTTTTGTCTTTTGAAATTTTCTTTTGATATTTTTTTTAGAACTTAAAAAATTACTTTTTTGATAGAATCACTATTATTGTCTTTGCTTGCTGACATTTCTCTTTTGGAGAAATATCTATCCAAAGAAGCCTGTTTCTGACGATTCCTCAACATATTCCTAAAATGACTCATACACTTATTATTAACACACTGCATAAGACGACTTGTGTGAAGTTTTTCTGAGTGTTTCTTTTCAATGAAACTCGTAAGGTTTTCATACCAACCGATAACTTCCCTTATTTCTGACGATGTCGTTTCTTCAGTCTTCTCCCCCCGTCCTCGCCTCCACTAGAGCTGTGCTCTTCTTGAATGATCGTCAACTGCATTGCCTCTAACTCCTTCAAGTCTTCAGTCGCAAGCTCCTCCCTGTGCTCCTCGATAAGGTTATGGACGTCAGCCTCATCGACAACAAGCCCCATGGACTTCCCGATTGAAATTATTTCCTCAACATCACCCTCAGGGGCAGGATCATCAACGGCCTCGTCTTCGGTTGAGGGATCGAAACCTTCAAAGTCTCGTTCTGCTACAACAGCTGGCCACAGTTTCTTCCAAGAGGAGTTCAAGGTGCACCGTGAAACCTCATTCCAAGCTGTGTCGATCATCCTCAGGCATTGAACGATGTCAAAATGCCCCCTCCAAAATTCACGGAGGGTGAGTTGAGTGATTTCAGTCACTTTGAAGCATTTTCTGAACAGATACTTTGTGTAAAGCTTCTTGAAGTTGGCAATCACTTGCTGGTCCATAGGCTGGAGGAGAGAGGTGGTGTTTGATGGCAGATAGAGAACCTTAATGAAGGAGAAGTCAGGATGAATGATGTCCTCGAGGCCAGGAGAGTGAGCAGGGGCCTTGTCCCGCACCAAGAGACATTTCAGAGGAAGATCGTTCTCTTCTAAATAGTTCTTGACAGCAGGACCGAAGCAGACGTTTATCCACTCAATAAATATGGTCCTCGTGACCCAGGCCTTAGCATTAGACTTCCAAAATACCGAGAGCCTCTCGTTCGTGATATTTTGTGCCTTGAAGGCACGAGGATTTTCTGAGTGGTATACCAGTTGGGGCTTAATTTTTAAGTCCCCACTGACATTTGCACAAAATACGAGCGTTAGTCTGTCCTTCATTGGTTTATGGCCAGGAAGTTTCCTTTCTTCAGCTGTGATATATGTACGGTGGGGCATTTTCTTCCAGAAAAGGCCAGTTTCATCGCAGTTAAAAACTTGCTGAGGAATGTAGCCTTCTCTGGAAATTACGTTCTCAAACTTCTTGAGGAATTCTTCTGCTTCTTTCTTGTCAGAACAGGCCGCCTCTCCATGCCTGATGACTGAGTGAATACCAGTCCTCTTCCTAAACCGATCAAACCACCCATGAAAAGCCTTAAACTCTTGGGGGGCTTGCTGCGACGTTCCTTCGCCTTCGCCATCTCTTTGGGCTTCCACGAGATCGGCAAAGATGGCGCTTGCCTTGTGCAAAATTACCAATGGCCTGAGTGTATCACCAGCGATTTCCTTCTCTTTAATCCACAGAAGAAGGAGTCTCTCCATCTTATAGTTGATTGAGGTCCTTCCGCTGGCAAGGACAGTCATGCCTTTAGAAGTCTTACTTGCTTTAATGGCTTCCTTATTCTTAATAATTGTACCAATCGTAGATTGATTACAGCCGTACGTATTAGCGAGGGTAACGATGCGCATGCCTTCTTCATTAGCGCAAGCGGGCAATAGACTATTGGCGCAAGCGGGCGTTAGAATATTGGCGCAAGCGGGCGATAGACTATTGGCGCTGGAACGGGAGACCATCGGTACCCGCGCGTGGAAGATCATGGGGGCTCGCGAGCATAAGAATGTCAGCGAGAGCGCACGAAGCGCGCGCGAATGAAGGTAGCGGCACATGCTCGGGAGACCATCGGTACCCGCGCGGAAGATCGTCGTCGCTCGCGCGTGTAAGAATGTCGGCGAGCAAGCGGGCGGGAGATTATTATTATTATTATTATTATTATTATTATTACTATCCAAGCTACGACCCTAGTTGGAAAAGCAAGATGCTATAAGCCCAGGGGCTCCAATAGGGAGAAATAGCCCAGTGAGGAAAGGAAATAAGGAAATAAATAAATGAAGAGAACAAATTAACAATAAATAATTCTGAAAAAAGTAATAACGTTAAAACAGATATGTCATAATATATATACACTATTAACAACGTCAAAAACAAATATGTCATATATAAACTATAAAAAGACTCATGTCCGCTGGTCAACAAAAAAGCATTTGCTCTAACTTTGAACTTTTGAAGTTCTACTGATTCAACTACTCGATTAGGAAGATCATTCCACAACTTGGTAACAGCAGGAATAAAACTTCTAGAGTACTGCATAGTATTGAGCCTCATGATGGAAAAGGCCTGGCTATTAGAATTTACTGCCTGCCTAGTAATACGAACAGGATAGAATTGTCAGTAACCGCGCGCGGAAGATCGTCGGCGCTTGCTCGCGTATATAAGAGTGCGCACGGGAGACCATCAGTACCCGCGCGTGGAAGATCGTTGTTGCTCGCGCGCGTAAGAATGTTGGCGAGCGCGTGCACGGGGGACCATTGGTTTCCGCACGCGGAAGATCGTCGGCGCTCGCGCGCGTAAGAATATATGCGAGCGCGCGCGAAGGTAACGCTAGTAGGTTGGAGGGTCAGCTGGTAGGTTGACCAATGGTAGGACGATCAGGAACTAGGATGTGCCCTTTAAAAAAAGGGCGAGCATCTACCGATGGGGACCATAAGAGGTCTGCTTTAGAGTCCAGGACCGAAGTCCTTCGTTGCAGCGCATGGTTGCGCTGGTAGATCGGTAGGTCAGCTGGCAGGACTATCAGGAACTAGGATGTGCCCTTTGGAAGGGCGATCATCCACCGATGGGGACCGTAAAAGGTCCATGTTGAAGTCCAGGACCGAAGTCCAAAGGACTAGGTTGCAGAACAAAGTTGCGCTGGTAGATCGGTAGGTCACTGGAAGGTCTGCTTGATCCTCCGAAGAGGAGTCTCTATGAGTGGCCTCTCTCGCGAACGAGAGAGGTGAACACTTCGTAGAAGAGACTTGCCAAGAGTGTGCTCCACCCCTGAAGGAAGAGAAACTCAGCAAGGTGGAAGAGATGTCTGGCCGAAAGGCGCGATGAATTCATTAAGGTATGGGAAGTTCTCCCTCTGAAGGGAGAAACAACCCCTCACGCCTGGGGAGGAAACTTCCCTAGGAAGGGAAGTTGTCCAACCCCTGGAGGCA
This sequence comes from Palaemon carinicauda, assembly GCF_036898095.1. Lineage (NCBI taxonomy): Eukaryota > Metazoa > Arthropoda > Malacostraca > Decapoda > Palaemonidae > Palaemon > Palaemon carinicauda. The sequence continues at coordinate 297,977 of NW_027170247.1, read as the reverse complement.
AACCTCCTTTAGCGTTCTAAGATGATCTGAAGTGCTCAATGTTGTCACAGGAGTACTTCAAAGAGAAGGGATGACGCCCATGACGACGTCCTCTGAGGGACGGCAGTGACAGCAGATTCCACAGGCCTGAACAGAACAGCTCTGCATCGTTGGCACTCTTTAGTCAAACGAAGAAAAGCTGCATAGTTAACTGGGAAAGTAAAATTAAATAATTATTTAACAGAAATTCCCTAGGGAGGAACTCCGAAGGAGAACCCCGAGGGAATAATATGAAATAAGAATTAAGTATGCGCCCTTCCTTCCCCAGATGACATCCACGGGAGAAGGGGGTGAGCGGAGTAACTGTAATAAAAACAGAATTATAATTATTCAAATCAGCTAAGAATATTCGCTAATAGTGAGAACCACTGACCCCTCCGAAGGGAAGTGTTCCCCACGGAGAAAGCTGAAAAGTTGAAATACAATTAGATTTTCACTAAAAATAATTGAGACAAACAATCGGAAGGGCCACCTAACCCGCACACAGGAAAGGAGCTTCCGCAATAGTACGTTGTTGTAGTAAAGGTGAACGACCTCAAGAAGAGAGACACCGTAGTAAATCTTTAAAAGGCCACATTCCCTTCGCTCAGAATCCAAGTTCCCCGTAGGAAAAGAGGAAAAGGCGAAGACAATAGTTGAATGATGACGATTCCCCTGTGGCGGCCGAGTTAATGGATATATGCCAACGGGAAGACCAATGGACAAGAGAGGGAGAGGCCGTTCTCCACGAAGTGGAAATGTGCTGGCCTTACTACTCCCCAAGTGTCCTTGTTGTTAATCACACAGAGAGCACAAACACTGAAAAGGAAACTTACTACATTTCTATACACATATATAGGCTACATAAACATTAAGATTGTTTATATATATATATATATATATATATATATATATATATATATATATATATATATATATATATATATATACACACACATATATATATATATATATATATATATATATATATATATATATATATATAGCCTACATATATATATATATATATATATATATATATATATATATATATATATATATATATATATATATATATACATATATATATATATATATATATATATATATATATATATATATATATATATATATACAAAAATTAATGGCAGTCCAAAATAGGCAGGAGAGAGAGAGGAAACAACCATTCTCGCTCCTAGCCATAAGCAAAGTGAGTTTAAGCACAGGTGTGTGTGAGAGGGGGGGGGGAGGTAGCAAGCTACCCTCCCCTACCCTGCTAACTAGCGGTGTGGGTAGTAAACCCTTGTTAAATTTTAATGGCTCGTCATTTCAGCTACGCCAAAAGTAATAAACCTATTAAATAGCGAGGTTTGTATTTCAGTTACGGAACAAATACAAGATTCACCGAATACTCACAGAACACCAAAACTAATTACTAGTTTACATATGTTATTACAAAACAGTAGGTCTTGCCTTTGCTTCACAAACTTTTATGTAGCGAGCGACAGATGACGTTGCTTAGTTTCAAATATTAAAAGTTGATAGGTAGGAACACAGTTTCTGATTCTGAACAGATAAACTTTGAACTTCTTTATCTTCTTCAAGATATTCTATCATTGTGTGTAGGCCTAGTCATCAAATTTCAGTCACAGAGGGTGCAGCTGAAAAATCTCTCCAGACACCAGCAGTTTATTAGAAGAGTCTGTCTTATCCCACTTGTAAGATTGCCCAGCCTTATGCTGGACACGGGCTCTTGCCTTGGGAGCCCGTAGTAAATTCGCTCGTCACCTGTCCTTTATACACGAGGGACCAATATTCCCGAATGTTCCTGACGAATGAGAGGCACCAAGGACAAGCATTATGCTACATGACGCCACGCCACGGACCCACTCCAGAATCTTATTACTGGCGCCGAAACAGTATCTAGAACTCTCGTCCCAGAACATAACGATATTTCAGTCATAAATTATATTAACATACATAGACAAATGAATGGTTTCATTTTTACATCAACATACGTGAACATATAAATTGTTTCATTTTAGATTGTATATAAACTACAAATAAGCCCTTTCACAAGTTTTATCATTCACCAAGCATAAATTTAGTGTACATATAACAATCGAAGGGTGAGAGGCAAAATTTGTTTAGATCTAGGGAAAGAAAAAGAAAAATTCATTTTCAGAAAGAAAATAAACACTTCTGTAATAAGATAAAAATCTGATGAGTTTAGTTTAGTACTACAAAATAGGTTTTCAAAGTTACATGATGAAATAGAAGCAAGTAAAGAAGAAATAAACAGCAATTTAACAAAATCTGTATTGGAATCAGCACAAGATTTGAGTGGAAAAGTTCCTAAAAGAGATTAACGAAAATCACCAGAAAAGTCCAGAAAACCTAACAGAGAAAAGATTGAAAACGCAGGTAAAATCCAAGAGAGCTGAAATAGGATTAACAGAACTATCCAAAACAATATACAAATTAAAAACTCAAGACATTCGTAAGCACAATTAGACCAAAATTGAGGAAACACTAAAGAAAGGAAGAAACATAAAATTGATGAAAAGGGGTATTTAAAAAAGGTGCCAACAGATGATTCTTTTAAAGGATGAAAATGGAAATATTATCACCAATAGAGATGAAGTGATAAAAATTGCTGAGGATTTCTAGAAAATGCTATACAATAGTGATTTGAGAAATAACTTTGCCAATATAAATAATGAAACACCTGAGCCGGTACCAAACATAACAGTAAGAAAGGTAAAGAAAGCATTAAAAGGCATGAAAAGAGGCAAAGCAGCAGGAGAAGATGACCTAACAATTGATTTAATAATAGATGGAGATTTCATAGTAGTAAAACTCACTGAACTTAAATGTCTGCAAGAATATGCTTTACGAACAGCTTGGAAAAAAAATTTGCATTATTCTAACTCACGAAAAGGGAGACAAAAAAGACCTGAAAAATTACCAACCAATTAATGTACTCTCCGTAACATATAATATATTTACAAAAATCATATTAGGCCAAATAGAAAGAAAGCTAGACTTCAATTAACCAAGAGAGAAGTCAGGCTTTAAAAGTGGGTATATAAAAACTGACAATAACCATGTAATTTACCAGATAATGAGAAAATCAACAGAGTTCAATAAACCACTATGTATGGCATTTATATGTTCCCCGCTATGTTGGAATCTGCGGCGATTCTGAATCGGGTTACGGGATGTTAGAATTCTTACTTTGTGCGGCAAAGTTGGAATGCAGTGTTGGGCTCCCGCGGGTGTTGACGCCTATATAAAGCACAAACAGACGACATTAACGTCAAGTGCTTGTCTGTCACGACCTTCTGTCAAGCTGCTAACAAGTGTTCAATTGCCAGTTAAGTACTTATTATTACTTGGTATACTTGGTCGAATTTAGAGGGTCTTTCTCACAGCTGTGGTGATCCACCGCTGACGCCAGTCTGTGAGTCCTTCTTCATGAGGGTGATCTGGTCTGGCACAGAGTTTGTGGCTGCCCTGCAGCACGCTGTGTAGCCTGGCACAGGAGGCTCATCTGGCAGTGTCTGCTGGAAGATGTCAAGTGCTTTCTTGAATTTGGTGACCGAGCAGCCTGTGGTGTCTCTGACATTTCTCGGCAGTGTATTGAACAGTCTGGGGCCGTTGTGGGTGAGGCTGGAGGCAAGGAGGGTTTTTATCCTGTCTGGTGTCCTGGAGGAGAGGCTTTGTCTTACACATGAGCGCCCAGAACGCTCACTTACACGTGCCCTCAGTAAGTCAGGGGTAGGGTCAGGCACCTGCCTCTCCAAGATTTTCCAGGTGTATATTATTCTATATCTCTCTCTTCTTCTCTGTTGAGAGTAGAGTCCCAGCTTTTGCAGGCGCTGCCAATAGTTGAGCTCCCTCATTCCTTTAATTGATCTTGTGAAACTCCTCTGTACTGACTCTAGCTCCTGTATGTCCCCCTGTTAATGGGGAGACCACAGCTGGCTGCAGTAGTCAAGGATTAGCTGTATGGGGGTCTTCCACAGTGTCAGCATGACCTCCTGCTCCATTGAATGGAAGGTACGCAGAACCCAGCCAACCATGCGCCTGGCCCTAGTGGCGGTGTCCTTGATGTGCTGCTGGAAGGTGGCATCATTGTCCATGAGGACGCCAAGGCCCTTGACTGCATTGCTTGGTAGGATTGGCTGCTGTTGTGGAAGATTTATTTTTGCTTTATTTTAATTTTTGTTTTTGCCAAATCCTGATAGAGAGAGAGAGAGAGAGAGAGAGAGAGAGAGAGAGAGAGAGAGAGAGAGAGAGAGAGAGAGAGAGAGAATTTCATTTGCTTTAGTTTTGCTAAATCGCGCGAGAGTGTGTGTGTGTGTGTTTGTGTGTGTCTATGTGTGTTTGTGTGTTTGTGTGTCCGCGGTGCGCGCCGAAGAACAAGTGGTAGTTAGCGAATGATTGTTTGTAGTGGGAAAGACTGTTGGTACAAATGAGATTGTTTGTTTATGTTTTTAGTTAGGTTACGACAGTGGTGAATGTTTCGGAGCGAATGCTTTTTTATTTGACTGCAGCTTAAGGCAGTTGTGTGAACGCTGGATTATATATATTTTTCTTACCAGCGTTGGAAGTGGTTTTTTGATTTTCTAAGTAAGTACAGTTTTGTTTATCTTTGCTTGTAGTGATTGTGAATGATAGGAACAATTTATTATTTATCTTTGATTATAGTGCGATAGTTCAGTTAGTTAGGAGTGTTCATAAGTGTTTTTCTTTTTTATATTGGCAGGCCGTGATTCCTCCTTTGGAAAGACTCAAGTTTTGAAAGTGGATTATTGTTGATGACCAGGCCTGTAATAAAGGATTGCATTTAGATTTCGCTATTTGATTGCTCAACTGTTGATGACCCGGCCTGTATACGATTTTTTTTGGATTTCTGAACGGATGATGATTTGACCTTTGAATTAGGATTGCTGATGATGATGATGATGAATATGATGATGATGATAACAATGACCCGAATCAGGGAAGTAGTGTGTGCAAATTGCCACCCAGTGGAATAGTTGACCACCAAGTGGTGATACTGGTAGTTTGCCATAAAAGACAGTTTGGCTTGTGTTGAGGACAGTGTCAGTGTCCAATAAAATAATATATACATATTGGTTGTGGTCTATTTTAATTTTAAGTTTGTTAGGGTTTTTTTTTTTTGGTGTTTTGGGTTTTTGCCTATTTAATATTAAGTTTGATCAGTTTTAAGTATTTTGAATGTGGATGCTTTTGGTGTTGATTATTTTAGTTTGTAAGGTAATATAGCTTAAAGGTTATGTTTTGTTTCAATTTTCCTTCTGTCCAAGAGTCCGGTTGATAAAGTAAGGGGAAAGTTTGAGTTGTGGGACAATTGTCAGTTAGAGTGATTCAAGGGTGTGGGGGTTCTTTTGCAACATCCCGCCACACTGTGTTTTTGTCAGTAACTCGGTGGAGTGGATGAGTTCAGTATTGGGCCCCAGTCTCATTATATCAAATTTATCCTCATTGAATTAGTTAGTTAGTCTAGGAATAACTAATAAGAGAGGTTGTGCTGTATGTGCATGATCAGAGTGTTCTTGTATGTTTGCTGTAATGTGATGGATGTTTGTTGGTTTGTAACGACTAATTGTATTACATTTAATGTGAGAAACTACCAGCAGATTGTATGTCCTTTACATCAAGATGTGGTTATTATTGCAACAAAAATTATTTGTAATTTATGACAATTGATAGTGTGTTAAAGGTGTTTTGAATCATTATAAAATTAACATACACACTGTTTAAAAAATATCAAATGCATAAAAAATGATATTAGTTAATAAACTACAACACCCTCCCCATTGTTTGGGAATTAGAGGCTGACATTCAACAATTTTAAGTGGCCTAAAAACAGTGATGGATAGGGGTGGCAATTCCATACTATAATACCTAACACGCCTTGGAAACAAATTAAACATACATAATGACCTGACTTTACATAATGACCTGATCACTGCATATACAATGAGGAGATCACCCCATAGAACCTAATACTGTTAACACACCTATTGCCATATAAGGTAAACGAGTCAGTGGGTGTATTTACGTGAATCTGTTTCACTCCACAGCAACCAAAATACGATTCCAACTTGGTCGCGCGATCTGGGAATCTTCACATTGCGCAGCGCCAAATGAGAATATTCCAACACGGTGCAGATTCTGAGATGGGTCGCAACATATACAGTACAAGAAAGCGTTTTATGCTGTCAAATCTCAGAAGTAATGAAAGCCCTTCAAAGATGAATAAAGGAATTCTATGTCAGAACACTTGAAGATACATATACAGAAAGTTCAGCAATCCTAAAATTACATATAGAGAGAAAATTTTGATTTAGAGAGGAGTTAGACAGGGGGACCACATATCTCCTAAATTATTCACAGCATGGATAGAAGTTTTTTAAAATTTAGATTAACAAAAAATATAGGAATTAGTATAATTAATGAAAAACCTTAAAAACTTGAAATTTGCAGATGACATAGTTGTGTTTAAGTGAAATCATGAGAGGAATTGCAAAAGATGATAGAGGCTTTGAATAAAGCTTATAATTAGGACTGAAAAGGAATGTGTAAAACTAAAATAATGTTCAATAAAAATGCAGAGATCACAAATACTGGTTATGGACGAAACTCTAGAGATTGTTAATGAATATATGTAATTAGGTCAGACAATAAGTGTTTCACCAAGGCAAGAGACCAAAATTGAAATGTGTGGACTAGCACAGAAAGGCCTTAACCTTTTAACGACCAAATATCCCTCTACTCGTTGGCATCCTTTTCATCTATAAGTTGATAATAAATATAATGTAATAATAAAAAGATAATTAAATTGACTTCGAATGTATAAAAATGTATAAAAAGAACAGAGGAGTTTGGACATTCCCAATTTCGAATCCACTTCTTCATTGTCGTGGTAAGTTTTCCAATATCATCCAAAGGTTGATCCAGAAGTTGCATTGGCTAGAATTCTTAAATGGGAACAATGAGCGACAACCTTGTGATAGGAGAAAGAGAGGAAGGGTGGAAGATGCTCGCAGTGATACTGATGTGTCCCTGGAGGGAAGAGACTTGGAAGTCTCTTCAACCTTTCAAAGATATGGTACAAGGAATCAACACTATCGATAAAAGTCTACGGATTGAATACTAACCTGTTGTAACTGATGACATAAACCCAATAATTTGAATCTTATATAATTTTTTTCCCTAATATTTCAAAACGTAACATATTTTTAATAAGATATAATGAAATAATGAAATTTATTCGATAAATCAATTATATTTAAGAATATTAGTCCATATCTATATGAATGTTAGTCCGTATCTATACTCATTTCTCGAAGCAAAGTTTCTCCAAAGTCAATCAATAGAATTTCGTCTGTTTTTTCGTGGAGATTCTGAGTTGCAAAACTATACGTTTTTGAAAACTATTTTATATGCAATCAGAAACATAATATCTATTTTGGTTAATTTATATTAAGGAAAGTTAGCAAGAGAACGTAGGCCTTTATTCACAGCCCTAACAAAGCCACCAAAGCTAAGAGCTTCTCAACACGACATAGAAATTAACACCAATAAACATATTAGGAAATTAAAACATTAATTTGATTATTACTTTTCTCTCTATTAATGAAATCGTAGACTAAATAGACTCATGGATTATTATACCCTGAGAATTGAGACTTGGATTTCAGTGCAGACTCACTTGATGATTCATCTGTTATTCATTGAGCTTCTGAATATGTAGTGTAGTAGATGAATAATGACAATAAAATGTACTAATAGTAATTACAACATTAATGTTTTCAAAAACCTCTAAGTTGTGAAACAAAAGTTTCGTTAACCTGCAGAGCATAACTTTATTTAAATATAGCTTGGAGGAACAAGGACATATTATGATATAATTATCAATATTGACTGTTATTCTCAAAACAAAACCAAAATGATTTCATATAAAATATCTAATAAATTGTATAATACATATTTATACCATATAACAAAACAATACTGGACAATCTAAGAGGCAAGCAAGCTGCTGACGTTTTAGACTCGGGATCGACGACAACTCTCATTGCCTGGACCAACAGATGTATCGGCTACGTTCATGGCACAGAGTAAAATCCGGACGTCGGATGCCGTCCGGGAGAATAGAAAATCGCTTGTATCACCGGGAAAGACGCGAAAATACACATCTTTTTTGGCACAGTGTAAAATCCGACGTCGGGTGCCGTCCGGGAGAATAGAAAACCCCTTGTATCACCGGTAAAGGCACCATAATACACCACTTTTTTGACACTGGTAATTTTCACTGATACTTTCTGTTATTTCCTGAATAAATGTTCCAAAAATATTGATTTTTTTTCATTTTATTGAGAATAATCTCAATCGGACGTCAACATTACACTATGTACTAAGTGATATTCTCAATAACATGAAAATAAACCAATATTTTTTCGAACATTTATTCAGAAAATAACAGAAAGTATCAGTGAACATTACCAGTCACCAAAAAGAGGTGTATTTTCGCGTCTTTCCCGATGATACAAGCGTTTTTCTATTCTCCCGGACGGCATCCGACGTCCGGATTTTACACTGTGCCCCTCATCTGGTTAACAGCTTTCAGTGAGAAATGAAAAAAAAAAATCAATAAATGTGGTTCTCAGTGATATTTATTGAACAATTTAAATAGATGTACCTTGAAAAAGAACTAAACATATTTCAACTAATGTCATTTTTTTTTTTACAAACATTTTGTTTCAAATTATATTTTCTTATAATCAACTTTTACATAGATATATTCAGTAGATTAAAACCCATTTAGCTTTACATCTGACTTGCCCATCTCCCTACGGACTGTCCAGGACAAGAGCCCGTGTCATGCTACAGGCTGGCAATCTTCATGAACAAACCATGTCCATCTCATGAATCAAAATGGTTGAAGGATTGAAAATAACTATGGCATTTTGTCCCTCAATTTGCTAGAAAAGCATGAAAAGAATGGTATTAGGCTAACGAAATAATTCTATATATCCTCAAAACAAAATATTGAAGACTAATTATTATTTGTATAAAATATAGCAAACAAATCTAAATTACATTTCATAGTAATATTTTTATTTTTTACATATCTTTTTTTTCGTTTTCTATATTAGTCATCAGTATTAGTTATTTACTCCCATTTCTGTGTATTTGTTGATGTTACACTTCCTACCTCGACCATCCTAGGTCTAAGGTCAATTTTGCAAAGGAAGGGTAAAGGACTCCTTCCTATCGAAGTTAAATACGATTGAATAGGAATGAGTCACCAGGTTCCCGATATAAAATAATTGGCAAATAAACATGATGGTTACAATTTTCGGATCACCTGAAGATTGGGGACCCCAACACATGCCTGGGTCGTTTATCTTCAGGTAAAAAACTTAGGGTCGTTTTTCTTCAGGTGAGGAATTTAAATTTAATAACAGGATTAACAAGCTAACTATTCATTTTATAAGTTAATTGTTATTAGTGTAACGACATGAATAGACTAAGTAATGGAAGTGCCAACAAACTAATCTATAAGTTACCAAATAGATATTTTTTCACATTGACGGTACTTGAAAAAAAAATTTATTTTTCTCTAATGGCTAAGAGATAAAATGTTTTTACTCTTCAACATAAAACCAAGTAGTAAAGAATCCCTCATGGACCGTGCATTTTATGAACAAGTTGCGCAGCCACTTTTAATGATGATCCTCTTCCTGCTTTCAACTGGTTAAAGACCAAGAATCTTTTGAGGAGAGAAAGTAAGTTTAGTCAGTGACAAAATTCAATGAACTGAACTTAACTGTCTTCTATCCAAGATGATTATGTGTGGAAATGCCAATTTAAAGGGAGCACTAAATTGAAAAGCAAAGTTTCTATGCGTAAGGACTCATTCTTCGCTAAATCTAAACTTCCACTGCAGAAGTGTGTTCAGACTATTTATTACTGGTGTAACGAAATGAGTGAGACTACAGTGACTAATTTTCTAAACATTTCAGAAAAAGACATGATACTTTGGCTTGAAGTATTTCAAGGCAACCCCGTTAGTCTTGGTGATAATGACATAATTGTGCAAATTGACGAGTCTTGCTTTTCACGCAAAAATAAATATCACAGAGGACGTGCAACGAATGGGCCAATATGGGTAATGGGAATGGTTAATAATAGCATTAAGCCGGGTGTTGGATATATGGAGATAGTTGAAACACGTGATGCTGCAACTCTACTTCCAATCATAGAAAAAAATGATGAATGGAAAGCTTATTAAAGTATTCAAATCACTCCCGTAAGTTTATTGATTCAGAAACAGGAGTACACACAGGCCATCGAAAATTATAGAACAAGTGTAAATCAAGGATTAAGACAATGCGTGGATGCAAGAGAGAATTTTTAAATTCATATTTACAGTTATTTGTGGTTTGAAAGGCATTTTAATGGTAGGTTTGATTATTTTAGTACTGAAATTACAAGACAATATGCTTTTAATTGAATATGGATTGTTTGTATAATTTTGTTCTTTTTAACAAATGTTTAATAAAGTAGTTTTTAATTAATATATATATTTCTCCCTCTTTTCTTTAGTATTATAAGCCAAAATGGATCACTTGAAGATTGGAGACATCAATAAGCTGGGGTCGCATATTCAGGTGAAGAAAATCAGGGTCTCTCTTCTTCAGGGGAGTGTAGTTGGGGTCCTTTATCTTCAGGAGAACTATTTAGGGTCGCTTATCTGCAGGTGATCCAGGAATCTGAGGTAAATTCAATTTAGAAATCATCACCCCTGAACACTTGCACTGCTACAAGTGCCAACGATATGGCCACCATAAAGCCAGTTGCAAAGCCTTACATTCTGTGTGTGGCATCTGTGCAAAGAGGAACAGTACTAACATCTGCCTGAACAAATTAAAAAATAAAGAAGAAACAGAAGCAAAATTCCCTGCCTCTTCCAAAAAGCATCATGCCTGGAATAAAAGATGCCCCTCCCACCTAACAATGATTGCTAGCAGGAAAACACAGCCCAAACGGCTAGGTCCCTCGAAGGCATCTAAACCAGCAAACCTCCCTTCAGGAAAAAACGACTCAACCAAAGGAAGTCCCTTAGACCCTCCTACGCCGCCGCAGAACTCTTTACGATAATGGTCATTGTAAGAAATATGTGGGCTACACTTAGCTAATCTTAATTTTATTCATATTGTACAATACAGTTTTAAAGTAATATATTGTTTATTATAAACCTTGGCTACGTGTGTGTTAGGTTGTCTAACAGTCAAGTCATCCAAACATAAACGAAGAACGCTAACTTCACAGTTGATCCTTACTTTTGTGATAGAGTAAGTGCATGCTGTATATTACAATAATATACAATAGAGAGAGAGACAAGCGTCACCAAGATCAACTGATGGAGCGGAATACATATACATGTGAAACCACGGTGTGGCATAAGGAGAATTCAAATAAATAAACAATTTTATGATTTTTTGGACGACGAAGGGAGCGGTGTCCTTACAAATACTCCCCCCCCCCCAAGACATCGGGCGGCGTAGAGGGCTGATGATCAAACTTCATATCTTTTCGGGCGTCGGAGGGTTCCTCTTGTTCTTGAACGGAGGGGTGCTTCGGCGGTCGGCGTAAGGATCTCTTCCTCTTGTCGTCGTTCGATGATTTTTCTTACGTTGGGTACCTTGTTTTGAGGTGGCACCCTGGATCTGCCAGGTCCAGCGGAGGCAGCATCGCTTCTTTCGAGAAACGCTGGTTTCACGCTGTCTGTTGAGACCCAGTCCTCTTGGCCGTGGACGTCGAGAAGGAAAGCTTTCGTTGTCTTCCTAATTACCCGCTAGGGGCCTTGAGAAGGTCTAGTTAGTAGTTGTCCAAGAGCGTCGACACGGACAAAAACGTACCAGCAGTCATCCAGGTTCTTTGGCTTGAAGTGCTTGTTTCTGTCCTGGTAAGTTTTGAGACATGGCCTGAACTTCCTGGCGATGTCCCCTAGGTGATCCAGCTGCGTGTCGTCGGTTGATGAGGGAAAGAATTCGCCAGGAACTGCGAGCGCCTCCCCGTAAACCTTTTCGGCGGGCGAAGGTTCGCCGTCTGCACGAGGGGCGGTGCGAAGGCCGAGGAGTACCCAAGGAAGGCGTGTTTTCCAGTCCCCGTCGGTGCAGCTCGCAATCAGGGATGCCTTGAGGGCGCGATGAGTTCTTTCGACCATGCCGTTTGCCGCGGGGTTGTATGCCGTGGTGCTGTGGAGTGTTGTCCCCATCAGGTTCGCCAACGCGAGCCATATTTCTGTCGTGATGTCGTCAGGAACGCCAAACCTGCTCACCCAGCTTGACAGGAGGGCTTTGGCGCATGCTTGAGTTGTAGCTTCGGTCATTGGCGATGCCTCTAGCCACCTCGTGGAACGATCGATGATCGTAAGCAAGTAGCGAGCAGATCCAGAAGGAGGCAACGGTCCCACGACGTCGATGTTTATGTGACCGAAACGTCTTTTTGGCTGGGGGAAATCGCCTACCCCCGATTCGGTTTGACAGCTGACCTTGCTTGATTGGCAGTTGATGCATGACTTCGCCCATTACCGGGCGTCCTTTTTGATCCCTGGCCAGACGAACTTTTCGGACAGAAGGCGAGCGGTTGTACGTCCTGAGGAGTGTGAAAGTCCATGGATGATATCGAATATTTTTCTTCTGCAGGAGGCTGGTATCCAGGGACGTGGGCGGCCGGTGCTGGTGTCGCAAAGAATCGTTACTCCTGCTGGTCCGAGTGGAATCCCACTTATCTTGAGCGCGGATGGCCCTGTCAGGGGATCCTGTGCTTCTCGGTCGGTGCGATGTTCGGTTGCGAGATTGGCGTAGTCGATTCCCAGGTGGATTGCGTCGATTTCAATCCTTGAAAGGGCGTCCGCGACAGGGTTTTTCTTTCCTGGGATGTAAGGTATGATGCATCCGAATTCGGCGATTGTCGCGAGATGACGTTGTTGTCGGGAGGACCATGCGTCTGTCGATTTCGTGAAGGCGTGTACGAGGGGTTGATGGTCCGTTGCGATCGTGAAGGGAGTGCCTTCCAAGAAGTGCCTGAAGTGGCGGACGGCGAGGTAGACGGCGAGGAGTTCCCTATCAAAGGTGCTGTATCTTGTTTCGGCGGGTTTCAATTTCTTGCTGAAGAATGCCAGCGGTCGAGGAGAACCATCGATGAGTTGTTCTAGCACAGCCCCACAGGCGACGTTGTTGGTGTCGGTCGTTAGTCGCAGGGGCGCGTTGTCGTCAAAGTAAGCCAGGGTGGTGGCGTTTGCGAGGGCATCCTTCGTTCGGGCAAATGCCTGTTGCTGGGGCAGACCCCACTCGAGTTTTTTCGCTTTTCCTTTCAGGACATTGTCGGGGGTGACAGGGTCTGTGCGATGTAGGGGATGAAACGCCTGTAATAATTGACCATCCCCAGGAACTCCTAGAGTTGGCGGATGGTCGTAGGTATCGGGAACTTCCTGATGGCGTCGACCTTGGTTGTCATGGGTTTTACCCCGCACGAGGATACGCGCTGACCAAGGAAATCCAGTCCTTCTGCGCCGAACGTGCACTTGTTTAAATGTACGACCAGGCCGTTTTCCTGTAGGCGTTTGAGGACGGCGCGGACGTGCCTCCGGTGTTCCTCCTTGGTTTTCGAGAATATCAGGATGTCGTCGACGTAGCAGACGCAGAAGGGTAGGTCACCCAGAATGCTGTCCATTAATCGTTGGAAGGTCGCCCCTGCGTTGCGTAGACCGAAGGTTGAGTATGCGAAGGTGTAGGATCCAAACGGCGTTACAATGGCAGTTTTCGGGATTTCTTCCGGAAATACGGGGTCCTGGAAGTAAGAATTGAGGAGGTCCATTTTGGTAAAATACTTCGCGCCATGCAACGCGTTCATTAAATCCTGCATGTTAGGCAGCGGGTAATGATCGGGCGTCGTGATGAGGTTGAGGCGCCTGTAGTCGCCGCAAGGTCTCCAGGACTCGTCCGGCTTTTTTACCATGTGGAGGGGCGATGCCCAGGGGCTCTATGCTTTCTTACAGATACCCATGCGTTCCATATCCTCAAAGGCGCGTTTGGCATCCTTCAGTTTCTGGGGCGGGAGGCGGCGGAATTCGGCGTGAGTAGGGGGTCCTGTCGTTGTGATGTGGTGGTAGATCCCGTGCTTGGACGGGGAACTTGGCGAGTATCTGAGCTCGGACTTGAAAACCTCAGGAAATTCTTGTAGGAGGTCGGCGTAGGGGTGCGTCGTTACGGCGGATATGGACATTGCTGCAGGGCCGTATTCTAGGGCGCGTGACTGGCAGGTTTCCATGTCGATGAGACGTTTGTTAGCGACGTCGACGAGGAGTCCGTGGTGGGCGAGGAAATCCGCACCGAGGAGGGGGCGATTGACGCCAGCAATGGCGAAGGGCCAAGAATATGAACAGCCCATGATGGATATCTTGAAAGTCCTAGTCCCATAGCACCGTATGGGAGATCCGTTCCCACTTGGACGGTGGGAACGTTGACTGCATTGCGCCGGTGTCTACCATGAGTCTACGATTGGAAATGGTATCGAGGATATAGAAACCGTTACTGTTGTGGTTACCTGCGGCTGCGATGGTGGCAGGTGGATTCTTCTGGTGTCGTCTTCTAGGGAAACTGCATGGTTCCCTACATTTCTTGGCGTCGCTGCCGAATTGTTGATGGTAGAAGCACCATGCTGGGTTAGTCCTAGGGTTCGGTCGTGTTGGTTACGGCGGTTTCTTTCTTGACAAAACGTTGATTTCGTCGTCCTCAGGGGTCGTTGCCGAGCAGTCTATGGAAGAGCAGCTGCTGAAGGAGGAGAACGAAGGCGGTGCTGATGATGATGCTCCGAGGCTAGATGATTTGGAGGCCTCGTGGAGCTTCTGAGCCTTCGACAGGAGTTCGTTCATCGGAAGCGTGTCGGCGTCTGTCAATTGGGCCCTAACGTCCTTTGGTAGGCGTCGAAGGAAGATCTCGCGAGATAAGCTAATCTCACGTCGTCGCCCATTGCTGTCTGTTTCGGGGAGCATAAGCAGGCCGGTTAATTCGTCCCATGCCTCGACAGGAGAGGTGTCGCCCATGGGCTTGCTGGCGAGGTCCAGGACTTTGTGTGCCCATGCTGAGACGGAGAGGGAGTAGATACTGATGAGTTTCGTTCTCAGGTCATCGTATGAAACTTGGCTGGCATGAGCGTCGAGCCATGGGGAAATTTTGTCGAATATCTCATCAGGTATGGAGGTGAGGACAATGTCAGCCTTGGCGCAGGAGTCGCTGAGTCTAGCGACACGGAAGAGTACGTTTGCTCTCAGGAACCAGGAAGCAGTGTTGTGTTGAGAAAAGAGCGGCAGTTTGACTTTGGGCGTGAAGGCGAGGCCGTTGGTTGCGAAGGGCGTGTTGCCTCCTGCATTGTGGCTAGACGACGGGTCGGCGAAGAGGTGGGAAGTTGATATGTCGGTTAAGCTCATCTTACTGCCTTACATGCACCGAAGTGTGGGAGAACCAAAGGCAGGCTCACACCTAAGGTAACGGAGTATAAAGAAGGTAGCACGGCCGTAATAAGTCCGTTAATGACAAAGCCAAAACCGCTGACGCTACTTCAACTCCGGGGTCACCAGTTGTAAGGGCAGAGAGACAAGAGTCACCAAGATCAACTGATGGAGCGGAATACATATACATGTGAAACCACGGTGTGGCAAAAGGAGAATTCAAATAAATAAACAATTTGTTGATTTTCTGGACGACGGAGGGAGTGGTGTCCTTACATTTTCAATAAGTCCAGTTGGGAAGAAAGACTCTGAAGGGAATCCAATTTATCATATTATACACTTTCAGCGGGAAATTCACTACGTTTTGTGATGCCGTAAAATATCAAAACACTGCCAAGTAATTTTTCATTAGACTCTATTCTTTCATTGAACTCCAAATAGCAGTTTAATAACTATATCATATATTGAATATGATTATACAAGGATTACTGGCCACTTTATGCATTTAAAATAATTTTGATGAAAAATTCAGAATATTTTGCATTCCTGTTTCTTTCTCAAGTATTTAGATATATCAAAGTGATTGAATTTTTTTGATGAACACTAGAAGATTTACGGGCTGTCTTACGACAAGAGCCCGTGTCATGCTATATGCATGGCAATCTACATGATGATGATGACTAGAAGATTCATCAGTTCTCACTCAGCTCCCACTGATAGATAGCCTGCTGCTGCTGCTCCCTGCTGCCTTCCTGCTGACTGCTGCCTCGTCCTGCTGCTGCCTGCTCCCTCTTCTCTTAGCTGACATTCTCAGCTGCCTGAAGAGATCGCCGCCTCCGCCGCCGCAGATTTTGCTGATTTTTCGCCGAATTCGTCGCTGATTTTCGCTGTTTTTTCGACGATTTTGCCGCTGCTGTTTGCTTTATTGACAAGGGCCTTGCCCTGGATAGGCTGTAAATCAGCCCCCCGCTATAAGGAAATCTATACTGACTATCTAGACTAAGCTTTGCCTCTCTCTACATAACCTTCCTTTACTAATAGATCCTCCTGTGGAAAATCTGCTAGCCGATGTGGTCTTAAAACTCCAGTTGAAGCAGGGCCCAAGAGTCAAAAATTCCCACTCTCGCCGTCTGTGGCAAGTGGCACAGGGTTGATAGGCTTGGCACCTATAAGCCAAGTTGATAGACTATAGGTAATAGATTAGATCCTTGCTAACTGGCAAAATAAGCCAGTTTTCAAATAGACTTAGGATTTAGCTCAAATAAAAATTGTAGGATTTCACTGAGTTTATTCTTATTCCCAAACATCCCTACCTGCAGGAATAGACTGCTGGGCCGTCTTAGTGCTTGAATGCAGGAAAGGAGGCTCCCCAACAGCTATTTTTGCAGGATAGTACATAGCTAAAAAGAGTTAGTTCCAGCACTGCTCTAATAATAGGATAGTTTAGAATCCCCCCAATAATAACAATTCTTTACAGATTCTTTTATCTCGTACTTCTACCTACCACTATAACTTTGTCTGGGGCCCTAGGGCTTAAAGGGTTGGACAACCCCACCAGGCACACTGTCTGTCTTTTCGATCTTCGATCAACTCCTCACCTTCCTACCCCTAAAGGACTTATCCTGGAGACCTGTAGATGAGCTCCTAGAGATTGAATTAGAAGCCATGGCATCTGGCGAAGTTGAGATGTACGCGGACCTGACCCCCTGCCTGACCGACCCGATGAACCGGAAACGAAACACCCTGGACACTGACTGCGACGAGCAAGGAAGCCAACCCTGGACTGAGGTCAACAGGAAGAAGAAACTTCCAAGAAGAAACAATCCAAGATTTGACTCCATGCCTATGGTTTGAGTCCGGCCTTGCTTAAGGGACTCAAGGGCCATAACAAAACAAATAACAATGGTAAAGGTTGCCAGTCAGCAATGATACAAGGAATACTGACAAAATTATGTATTTACAATAGCATTTAAATAAAAACTAATAAAAAAAAGGGGAGCACAACAGTTACTTGTAATTATAATTTATGCCACGAGGAGCTTCGGATGGAGTTTGGTGGGCCGTGGATGAAACCCCAGCACAGCAATCAATATTCCCTGGAGGGGGAAATAAATTGAAATATTAACAGCACACTTACTCCTACCGGCTGGGAACACGATGAGGTCGTGTGGTTGAAACCTTTAAGCAAATTAAATGAAAAGTGCAAAGCCTAGGGATTTAAATGTTACCCATGGGAATCAAAACTGTCACAGGGTGAATTAATTAAAACTAGGACTAAACAGCACACGTGGTCTGGGTATAGGGGATAGGATACAAGGTTCAGTGGGTATGATTTTCTTTAGAGGATAAGGAAAAATGGGATGTGATAAGGAAGGGGTGGGAGGTTGGGTAAGGATATTGAGAATCTCAAAATCAGACACCTTACCTTTAGTAAAAAGGACTCTGGTTTCCTTCCCTTATGGAGGATATGTAGACAGAGGTCCTGCCTCCCTGATGTCTTGAGGGTGAAAAGAGCTGGTGTTTCCCTCAAGGAGGTTGAGTGAAGAAGAGATGTTATCCTCATGGAGGCTGAGTCACGAAGAAGGATCCCCAGTTTTCCCTGGGTAGATCAACCCCAATTGACCCCCAATTGGTGGGGTAGGGGGGATTGGCCTGACCGCTGTCCTATTGGTCAGGCTTGATCACGTGTCCCCACATCCTTCACAGCTCGCTTCCCTCCTTCTCCTGGGACCTCGATGTTGTCACGTGACTCGTAGAAGATAGCTGAAATTGAGATCTCAGGGGGAGTAGACTGGCATAGGATGGTTGGAGGGGGGTGAGACTCTGGGTAGGGTCCCAAAACTCGTGGCATTTCGACTCATGCTTGCTGGCGGGGTCTTTTCTTATTTGAAAAAAGGTGGCGTAATGACCGCCATTACTAACACTACTGAACAAGGAAACCCTACTGTTAAGAACAGCAACCAGCCAGCTCGGGAAAATAAAATATACTTTTTCAGAGTCCTGGCTGGAAACTCTTCCGAGGCTTTCAGGGCTATTGCAGCCTTTGAACTAAAGCATAAAATCATCCAAATGGTTGCCAAACCTAACAAGCAAGGCCAGTGGACCTTATCCACCAGGGATACAAGAGCCCTGATAACTCTAAGGAGGACCTCTGATATTAAGCTGCAAGAGCTCAAAGAAGAAGAGAAGATCAAAAAAGCACTTGTGGTTGGCTACCCAACTGACATGATGGAAAGCCACTTGCCAAAACTGCCCAACATTACTGCGGCAGACAGAATGAAAAACAAGGCAGGCTTTCTTACCAAAGCCATCCTTGTAACCTTCAAAGGACCACATCCAAAGAGAGCTGACTTAGGTATCTTTGGAAGCTTCAGGGTCAACAAATACTACCCTGATCCCCTCAGATGCTATAACTGTCAGAGGTTTGGACTTCACAAGGACCAATGCTAGGCAAAGGTCCCAACCTGCGCAGTCTGCACCCTAAAGCACCCTACACAGGAGTGCATTGATAAAAATGCTGTAGGTATACCAACAGTCAGTAAGTGCACAAACTGCAAGAAAGGTCACACAGCAATGGCCTGGGGATGCCCTGAAAGAGTGGCAAGGGTAATTGCTGCCCTCCCCAAAGAAAAAAGGGACCAATACAGAGGAAGAGCGGCCCCCAGACCTCTACCTAGGAGGAGGTTCTACACACAGGAAGAGCTAAGAATGCACTCCAGAGCCAGAACTACATCCAGAGCCAGATCTACATCCAGAGCTCAAAAACCTACAACTCAAGGGCCAAAACCAGTGCCCCGAACCATTTTCATTAAGACCGTGGTCTTAAGAACAACTCTCACAAATCTAGTCACACAGGCAGTGACTGGGAAACTCAATGCAGAAGATATTGCAGCTAGCATTTAACAAGTCCTGATAGACTTCGCCTCCAAGACAAAGTCCTCCCAACCCCCCTCTCATGCTATCCAGGTGATCACCTCTCACTCTTCACCAACCCCACCTACCATTCCATCACCTCAATCACCAGTACCTTCCACATCCACAGCACCAGATCCCACGCCTATCATCCCACTCATCCCATCTACCACCCCTTTATCCACTCTCACCCCATCCACCTCATCCACTTCATCCTCTGAGGTCAAGGCAATTGCCTTTGCCACCAGGGATCCAAGACAGTACTCTTCAACATACAACCAGGTGTAAGAGTTCTTAATTGGAACTCAGCCGGAGTAAAACCGAAAATGTCCTCCCTGATTGCAGTATGCAAAACTGAGGATATAGATGTAATCCTGCTACAAGAAACCAACTTAACAGCAGGAAGGAAAATCAAAATACCAGGCTGCAATGCCTACACAACACCTCAGATAGGCTCAGGCAGAGGCCTAGCCACACTAGTTAAGACAAGTATACTAACAACAAGGTTACACATCCCTATCCCTTACGGTATCAATATAGAGACACTAGCAGTAACAATAACACTACTGAATAAAAAAATTAACATATACAACATATACAGGAAAATAAACAGGGAGGACACAGGAGAGCTACAGCTGACACAACTCTTTGCTCACGCAGAAAGAACACCATCAATTATTTGTGGGGATTCTAATGCACACAACCCTATCTTATCATCCCCACCAGGAACAAACCCCTCAGGGGAACATATAGCCTTCGCCCTAGTGGAATTTGAAGGAATCACCCTCCTAAACACAGGGCATCCAACACATGTAAGAGGAGACAGACTGGATCTGATCTTTGTCACAACAGCAATAAGACACCTAACCAAGTGGCAAGTACACTCAACCCTGATTAGTGATCACTTTGCCACAGTAACAGAATTGGAGATGCAACAATTACCTCCTATTCCACCACCTCCGCCAAGATGGAATCAGGACCTAGCAGACTGGGTCTGTTTTCGACTGGCCATAGAGGAATGGGCAGTTAGCTACATTCCCCCAGAGGACATAGACCAGCTAGAAAAAGACCTGGTTGAGGCTTTTCACAATGCAGCCAATAGAGCTATGCCACTAAAAGCAATAGGAGGGAACTACACATACAAGGACTCCTGATACTACTGCCCAGAAGTCAGAAGGCTTAAACCAGACTAAACAGAGTAACAAAAATATACAGAAGAAGATCCACAGTAGAAAACAGAGAGCTACTACAAACAGTCAAAACTGAAACCAATCTAAGAATCCATGAAATCAGAATTGAAAAAGGGATAGATTGGTGTTCAAGCCTGTCAGGGTACACTACTCTAACTGTGCTTTGGAAATGGCTTCACAGAGTAGCCGGAAAAAAAAGGAAGACTCCACTTGCCATACACCCACACCCACAAGAGGAGGCTGAAAGAATTGCAACATCCTTTGCAAGCAGGACACTGTCAACCAATCTTTCCCCTGAAACCAGAATGCAACAAGAGCAACTGGCGCCAACCAGGTGGGAAGAGATCAACACAGCCTGCCTACAGCAGGAGGACACAGACACCCCATATACTGTTGAGAAACTACGAGCAGTACAAAAAACAGGGAAGGATACTGCACCTGGAGCTGACAAGATCACCTATACAATGATCAAACACATGGGTCCAGCAGGAGAAACTGCATTCCTAAGGTTGTTAAATAAAACTCACTTTGAGCACACAAGGCCTCAAGCCTGGAGACAGCAAGATACGCAACCAATCCCAAAGCCAAAGGATCCAGGAAATCCTAGGCCAATAGCCTTTGTATCCTCTATGGAAAAAACAGGAGAAAAAATGGTCCTAAACAGGATGAAATACAAAATTGGCCCCCTGAACAAGCAGCTATATGCATATCAGGAGGGAATTGGTACTTCTGAATGCATCACAGACGTATTAAGCTGCATAAACCAAAACAAGGCAACAATAGTCTTCATAGACTTTGAAAAAGCCTTCGAGCTAGCAAGCCAGGTAGCAATGCTGCAATCAGTAGTTAAAAAAGGAGTCAAAGGACACCTACTAGCATGGACTAAAAACTATGAGCTAGGAAGGCAAGCCAGAGTCAAATTTCAAGGAGTGATTTCCACCTATCATGAATTGGAAAATGGCACGCCGCGAGGAGGAATTCTCAGCCCCCCCCCCTATTCAACATCCTCATGGAAAATATAGCCACACTCCAGCTACCTGGAAGAGTAGACATATTTATCTATGCAGATGATGTATGTGTAATAGCTCGAGGGCCAGTCAGGACAATAAAAATGCAAAGAGCACTCAATACCATCAGCCACAAATCCAATGAGCTTGGACTAAAAATAAACATTGACAAAACAAGAGCAATGTCAATCAAAGCCCCAAACCCCCTACAACCACTCACAATAGGAATGGAGCCCCTAGAATGGGTGGACATATACACATACCTGGGAGTAATAATAGACAAACAGCTCACTTTCAAGGATGAGATAAAATATCTCAAGGAAAGAACAAATGCTAGAAATACAGGAATGAGGTATATTTGCAGTCTCAATGATGGAGCAAATGAGCATGTCCAAAAGAAATATTATCTAGCCTGTTCCAGATTGCTAGTGGAATATGCCTTCCCAACACTCATAGGGGTAACGGATTTACAAGAAAGCACAATAGAAGTGATTCAAAACAATGCCATGAGGCTCATGTTAGGTGCCCCAATATGGACAAGACTGTGCAACCTAAGATTGGAAACTGGACTACCAACCCTTGAGGACAGAATTGCACTAAGAAATGCAAGTATAGTTGCAAAGATGTTCCTATCAGACAGAGACTCAATTACCAAAAAGAGAGTAAGAGAGGAACTATCAAAACATCCTGAAGTGCAAACCCCAAGTTCTTATGGCAAAGACCATAGCAACAACATTAAGAGACTTGGCCTAACAGAAATTATCCTACAGCTAAACCCTGACACATCACAGGAAATACTACACATTCCACCATGGAAAAAGCAAGTTGCTACTAAATTCAACTATACCAAGCTCCCAAGGGCAAAAGAAAACTGCACAATAGAGGAACTTAGGGATGCAGCAGAAGCAGCCTTACACTCTGTAGAGACAATAGGGGCAAAGATCTACTATACAGATGGTACAGTAGATCCTGGAACCCAAACAGCAGGAGCTGCAGTTCACTCCTGCAATTTCACAGCTTGCTGGAGAACATCTAATAATGTCTCCACCCGGCAGACAGAGCTTGTTGCAATACAACAACCACTAAAATACTTTATTGAAAATGAGGAGGGACCAGTAATCATTCATACTGATTCACAATCTTCAATGCAAGCCCTACAACAGGACAAAAACAAAGAAAATAAGTCCCTGATAGCTGATGTCAAAACCCTCTATCAGCATAATGAAAGGAACAGACTAGTAACACTAAACTGAATCCCCAGTCATATCGGGATAACAGGGAATGAAAAGGCTGATGAGCTAGCCAAAGGCACCAGATACGTTCATAATGTACAGGAGCCCATACAGCCTGCACTGCAACAAATCAAAAGCAAAATAAAGACACAGCTCAAGGACAACCTAATTAAGGAACTACACATGAGGATAGAGAATCGCTCTCCCTTTGCCACATGGTACAAATGGGCCACGGAGCTAGAACCTCCACCCATAGACATATATACCCCAAGGAAACAGGCTGTATGTATACACAGACTCCGGCTGGGATACAAAGCAAACTGGGAAATCATAGATGACATCCAGAGACCGTGTGGGCACTGTGATGTCACACCACAACACGCCCTCATGCACTATTTACTAGAATGCAGAGAAACAACACAGCTAAGGGGTGATCTACTAGTAGATACCAACTCACCACAGGCCGGGAAAGTAGCGGCAACACTGGCAAAGGCAATTGTCGAAGGAATAGACACATACTCGCAGTTGCTTTCAATACTACCTCCACCAAGGTAAAGACCTCATCTTATCATTACCCCATCTCATCCCCCCATTGTAAGGCCCTATTCACATCATCCTCTGTACCTTCTAAACTAATCTACCACTAAAATCTCTCCGCAGGGACCTTAAAGGAGTAAAGGGTTGGATAACCCCACCTGCATCCTTTATTCTACCATTCAAAGGCCTTACATCCCCAACTTTCAAACTACTACTATCCGAGAAATGATGGCCCTCTACCACTACCACCATCATCCTTACCCTGTCCAAAACTTTCACTACCACTAAAAACCTTTCAAATTTCAACTAATCTAATCCTTACAATTCTACAGGTTACTTACGGGCCAACCAAGGGAAAGGCCCGTGCCAACAACAAGAGTTGGCTATAATACCCCAACAACAACAACTAGAAGGTTATAATATTAATATAATACCAATTCTCTAATATCACATGAGGGTCTGCCATTCTCTTTTATTCTTCTCCTGTACTTCTCTTTCTCCCTGTTTCCTTAATCTTTCCCATTCCGAGTACCTACCTTTGAGCTATAAACTGGATTGTATCCAGGGGTACTCTTCCTTTCCCCATATTCCCCACTTCCCTATTGTTATTATTATTAAAATATTGAAATAGTTCTCTAATATAAGCAAAATAATAATACCTATACCCTAATATCACAAGAGGGTCTGCCCCTCTCTTTTATTCTTCTCCTGTGCTTCTCTTTCTCCCCGTTTCCTTGATCTTTCCCGTCCCGAGTACCTGCCTTTGCGCTGTGAGCTGGATTGTATCCAGGGGTACTCTTCCTTTCCCCATCTTCCCCACTTCCCTATTCTTATTATTATTGGTTATAAGCATAATATTGAAATTATCCTTATCCTTCATTAATGTTGAAATTCTGTTATTAATACTTATTTACTTTCTTTTTGTGGAGTTCAGAAATAGGTTCTGCTCCTAAATATATTAATTATCCCATCACTATCATTTCAATGATGTTATTGCCAAAATGTAATGTATCTTTTATTTGAACAAAAGTGTACCATTTGTACCGCAAAGACGTTTAAGTTGTACCTCAATTTATACCGTTCTATTCCCTTTAGTATCAATTTTGAATATTTTTATTTTTCAATTTTATATTGTTTTTGATTACATATGTTTTGATTACAGCAGTTATTGCAATCATCACTTTTGTATTCACGACCAGTTCCTACCATTTGCCCAATATTGCAAATTCTAGTTATTGGGATCTAAAGTGTTGTTGTAAAATTACCATTGCCCAAAATGTATCATAAACAAGTTTTGCTTAATCAAGAAAATAAGGAAAAAATATTAAAGTGGTAACATGTTTTCCTAGCACTCGCATAGCAGCAGATCGATCCCAGCTCGGGACCGTCAGTTTCAGCTGTTTACTGGGGAGGCCACTGCTGTGGTAAGCACCACAGTGGGGATTGGCCTTGCCAGGCTGATGTTTTGGTGAACATCTGTTTTAATGGAACTGGAACCAGACACTGTTCAACCTTTATTAGCACTATCTAAGTAGGGAAAAAATATTTAAGTTATATGATTTTATGAGCTACCTCTCTCCTTGTGCATCTTTAAATTCTGATGTTGTTTAGTCATTCAAATAGATTTTTTACCACTCATGACATGGTACCTGTGAAGGGCTATTTGAATCTGTTAGCTCTATACCAATCACACACTATGTTTATCCTTTTTTTCTTGTCTTTTGTAATAAATTTAAGTTAAGAAAATTCTCTAGTTAGAGATTTCTTGCTTGAGGGTACACTCGGGCACAATATTCTATCTGGTTTCCTTTCGTCTTGTTATTTTCCAGTTTTTATAGTTTATTTGTGAAAGATTTATTTTAAAGTTATTATTGTTTTTAAACTTCTCTTGTAGTTTTAACTTATTTTCCTACCTCACTGGAGCCTTTTTGGCTTATAGCATCCTGCTTTTCCAACAAGGGTTGCGGCTTAGCAAATAATAATAACAGAAGGTTCTGAGCAATGAGACAAGACAAATAAGGATATTATACATTTACATCAAGTTTCTAACCTTGAACTAAACCTTGAATAAATTTTAGGGAATTTCCGGCTTTTCAAAGCATAAAGGTAAATACATCATTTACTGCATCCTATATTGTGCAATGATTCAGGTATAAGGTAATGGAACAATCCTAATCAATTCAGATTGGATTTATTTCCCACAGTTGCACTGTCAGAGTCAAGTCCAATGAGAAGAGGAAATATTTTGTTAAATCTAACTAATCACTTCATAACCTGAAATGATAATTCAATATAGAAATAAAGACATCTGACCTTCAAATGAATAAATGAGAGACGCTTCCACATTCATATCTTGCAACATTTGCTTTTGTTCCCCAAAGGATGTTTTCTACAAGACTACGTTTAAAGTTACTCTCGGATCATTCGTGGATATTCACTGACCAAAAAAAAAAATGTCTTTGAATGTGATCATCTCTAAATTCATGTAACTTGAAAGGACCTTATGACCTGGATAAAGCCTAACTTTTTCTTTGTACGCATGATGGAGTATTTGATCACCCTCTCTTTTAAATTCCTTAATAATGTTAGTAAAATAATAAGGTTCTATAAATATAGCCTAAGAAATGTAAGTACATAGTATGAATTAGATATGCCGGTGCTGAAACAATTGTCTGTGGCTTTATGTTAGGGAATTGTTGAAATTATTTATATTCATTTAAACGTTATGGGCTATGACAAAGAGGACTCTCCCATCCTTTTTAGTAATTTTGAGCAATCAGCTGAACAAACAAGGTACAAGGAATAACAAATATAACTAACAATGAATTATTAGGGGATGTCTGCTGGAGTTTAGATTTTAATTTCCCTATGTCTTGCCTCAAAACAACCAAAAGTACATTAAATGTGTAAGCAATGACTGCGGTACACACACACAAAAAAAAAAATGTACCGCAAGAAAAAATGTACCGGTTTTGGCCATTTCCCCTAGAAGGAGGAAACTAGTGCAGGCCACTTCAAAAGGTACTATTTTAGTTGGTAACACTGCTTTTTGATCCTTGCTTTTTAAACCCTTTGATAAGAAGCAAATATGCTTGTTAATTTGTTTTTCACAAATTGATTAACTGACAGATCTTATGGTAAACAACATCATCAGTTACAGAGTTAGCTTTTGATAATAAATAAGAGATGAATGATTGATCAGAATACATCTAGGCAGGAGGGAACTCCACAAAGTCTCTCTCTTATGATAGCCATTGCACAGTAATTCTAATATTACGCATCTGATATTTTAACTGTTATTCATTAACCCTGGATAGGTACGGTGGGTCGTTTGCGACCCCGAGCGTCAAAAAAAAACAGGTTTTTCTCACGTGACTCACCCCTGTGACTGAATTTGTGGGTGATCGACCTGCAGGAGGTGTCTCCCCTACACGCTCTAGTAGTGTCCAGATGTGCATTGCTGTAGCTGTACTCCTTCCCCGATTTCTGAGACGCATCGGGGTCGTTCGCGTCCGAGTTTACCCTTCTGAGGTAGTTTGCATAATTATCAAAGTTATTACGTATTATGAAATTGTCGTAGAATGGTGCAACTTGTATAGGTTATCAGTTGTGGAAAGTCTTGGTGGATTGTTTGGCTACCATGTGCATGTTTTTTTTTTTAGTTAAAATGTCGTTCATCACCACGAGGACCATTTTACCGCGAGTGCCCCTTTTTCATTTTTTTTCATTTTTTTGCCAAGTCATTTTTCCGTAAGATATTGCCAAATAGTGTCGTAAAACTTTTGCTTGTTTAGTGTTGGAAAGTGTGTCTATATGATCTGGCTACCCATGCATGACTTTGTTTTTGTCAGATACGACGTAGTTATTGGTATATTGGGTATTTAACTGCGGTTACCAATTTCTGTTTTTTTTTCAATATTTGTAAAAATTACTACGTAGTAAGGAATTGCCGTATATTATTCATTTTTTTTTCATGTTTATGTGTTAGAAAGTGTGCCTTGATGGTTGGGCTAACACGTGCATGTCTTTTTTTTTATCTGAGATGTCGTATATTAGAATGTCGGGCATTTTACCGCGAGTGTCCCTTTTTAATTTTTTTTTAATTTTTTTGCCAAGTCATTTTTCCGTAAGATATTGCGAAATAGTGTCGTAAAACTTTTGCTTTTTTAGTGTTGGAAAGTGTGTCTAGATAATCTGGCTACCCATGCGTGATTTTGTTTTTGTCAGATACGACGTAGTTATTGGTATATTGGGTATTTAACTGCGGTTGCCAATTTCTGTTTTTTTTCAATATTTGTAAAAATTTACTACGTAGTAAGGAATTGCCGTATATTATTGATTTTTTTTTCATGTTTATGTGTTAGAAAGTGTGCCTTGATGGTTGGGCTAACACGTGCATGTCTTTTTTTTTTATCTGAGATGCCGTATATTAGAATGTTGGGCATTTTTCCGCGAGTGCCCCATTTTATTTGTTTTGCATTTTTTTGCTTAGTCATGTTACCGTAAGGAATTGGCAAGTAGTGTCGCAAAACTTATATTTTTATAGTGTTGGAAAGTGTTTCTAGATGATCTGGCTACCCATGCCTATTTTTTTTTTAGCCAGATATGGCGTATATATAAGTATGTGTTCGATTTTCCTGTGATTGCCATTTTTTCGTTTTTTCCCATTTCTTTCAAAATTACTACGTACTAAGGAACTATCACAGAGTAATATTTCATTTATATGTTTATTTGTCGGAAAATATGCCTTGATGGTTTGCCTAGCACGTGGCTGAAATTTTTTTTTTCTGAAATGCCGTATATTAGAATGGCCATTTTTCCACGAGTGCCCCTTTTTATTTGTTTTGCATTTTTTTGCTTAGTCATGTTACCGTAAGGAATTGGCAAGTAGTGTCGCAAAACTTATATTTTTATAGTGTTGGAAAGTGTTTCTAGATGATCTGGCTACCCATGCCTATCTTTTTTTTAGCCATATATGGCGTATATATAGGTATGTGTTCGATTTTCCGGTGATTGCCATTTTTTCGTTTTTTCCCAATTCTTTCAAAATTACTACGTACTAAGGAACTATCACAGAGTAATGATTCCTCTAGATGTTTATTTGTCGGAAAATTTTGTTTACTTTTTTTTTGATTGAATATCATCAAATTTTTTTAGCTAAAATATTGTTTTACATTTTTTTTTTTCGATTTTATTTCCCTTCAAAAAAAATTTTTTGGGTCAGAATTTTAATTTTATAGTCGTAAAATAATCGACAATTATCCAGCAACCCACCATACAATTTTTATGCATATCCAATAATAATTAGATTAGTAGATAACACCTTGTTATTGACATACCCTTCCTACATTTCAAGTGGCAGATTAGGGAGTCTGAGTCAGTGTGGTTGGTGGCCATTTTGTGGACATATCCGAAGCGTAAGCTGCCCTATCTATATATATTCTTGTTCCCTATAGAATTTGTGATATTTTAGTATATTTTTACCTGCATAAATATCATATTATATATTAAATATATGTATTTTTTTACGAAATTTCCAAGTACTCAAAAAATTACCTTTAGATATGGCCCCTGATATAAATGTAATTTACAAAATAATGAAGATTTTTTTTACATATTTCTATTTTAGGATAACATATGTTTATTCCCTAAAAAAATTAGCCACTTCCTATTTCATTTGGGTACCCAAAAAAATTCATGAAATTTGGACAATTTTTTTTGGCCAAAAAAAGTTACCCTTTTTTTCTCATTTCAGATCTTCACCTCCATGGGTCTGACTTCATCCAAAATACATCAAGATGTGTCCTAAACATTCAAGAATCAATTCCTAAAAGGATTTGTGTATATATGTATAAACTTTTTTTTTATGAATTTTTATGTCAGGTCTTTTTTTTTTCTACTTAATTTTTTAAAATATTTATAATAAATAGTTTTTCTGCAGATGAGTAGTATTTATCTTTACAGTTGTTTTAAGCATTCATTGAAGTTTTTTTTGGCAAAAGAAAAAAGGAGGTTACTGCAAAAACTGATTTTTCAAGAATTTTTTTTGGCGTCGGGGTCGTTCGCGTCCGAGTATACCCTTAAAGGGGTGTCCGAGGACCGTACCTATCCAGGGTTAATGCATTGGTGGCAAAAGGCTGACAATATAAAGGCTGACTTGAACAGACTTGTCGAGTAAAACCTTACTAAAGACAATGTTAAAAAAAATGTCTAAGTAAATAATTCTCAAAGTTATCAAAGTAGGAATAATTTGTGGTGTATTGTAGCCTACTTACTTCTCTTGAAGTCATTATATGACTTCTACCAATCTAACTACAATGACTCTCTTTCAGTCTTCTAATTCACTTCAATGACTTTGATTCCCTCCATGACAGGGCTGTTGCCATTGCTAGGCTATTTTCACATGACCCGTTTTCTTTCCGACAGGCAGGCCATCATTTTAGCGGTCCCTAGCTTTCTTACCTGTATTCAAATGCTACTGTTCACACGATCCGTCAGCTTGACGGATCTTCAGTCGTCCGAGTCGGCTCGGCTTTCTTCCTAAGAAACCCCGGGTTGTTTGACAGTGTTTAGCCATTGAACCAACGGGTGGATGATGGTTCGTGTGAACAAGAACGGGTTCTTACCTGTTCGTTTCATGGCCTGCAACCCTGAATTTTCCTTATAGATTCATAAAGTGTATAATTAGTTCATTCAACTTCATTGTTGTCACCATGGATGAGAAGTTGATTGAACTTGTGCGAGGGTATGAGGAGTTATTTAATCTAATAGAAAATTTTCTTTGTGGAGAAACAAAATTCGTTTACAGGGATGAGTAAGGATAACCAATAGTTTTAATTAGGTTTCGTCTGCATTAAGAATCATTTAGCTTAATGAAATTCTTTCATGTTCGCATTTTTTACCATAAGCATATTGTCAAAATTTTACCTCATTATCTACTAGTTCTTTATATAGTGTCCAGAACTCTCCCTGCCTCTTTTTCTTTTTATGACAAATGTACCAATATCCTTTTCCTTTTTCGTTGGAATCTCTCTTCCTCCTCCTCTTTTAGTAAAAGAAAATGAAAACCGCGCACTGGTAAACAGATAGGAAACGTCTTGTGTGAATGTAATACATTTCAACGCCTTTTAGTCACCAGCCTGCCTCTTGGAAAGAAAACGGGTTGTGTGAATCGGCCTTAATATAGACTCTGAATATCCTTGAATAGAGCTACATAGGCCTAACCTCTTGCTGGACCCATAGGTTTCAGCCTTGTGAGAGAGAGAGAGAGAGAGAGAGAGAGAGAGAGAGAGAGAGAGAGAGAGAGAGAGACTGAATTTGTGAAAAGCTTCTAATTCTGGTTCTTTTCTTCTGATTTTACTGGAGGATTTTATCATCCACATCATTTCATCGTAGGAAAATTTTTCCTGATTGCACATTCAACATGTATATTTGATTTTAAATCAAAAATATTCTCAGGAAACACTACCTACTAAATGCATTTAAAATTGAATCTAAGAAATTATTAAGAATATGTTGCATTCTTCTTTCTTTTCTTGTATTTAAATACATCAGTGTAATCAGGTCTTATCCTTCAAGTTGAGGGTCTGCCCCTCTCTTTTATTCTTCTTCTGTACATCTCTTTCTCCCTATTTCCATAATCTTTTTCATCCCGAGTACCTGCCTTTGAGCTATAAAGTGGATTTTATCCAGGGGTACTCTTCCTTTCCCCATTTTCTCCGAGAGATAGGAAGGGATCCTGTCTCCTGATTGGTCATGACGCGCGCCGAGCCAGCCAAAAAGTCAGGCAGGCTCCTCTCTCGCTCAGTGGACTGGGCTGAGAGAGGTATCCGAGCTCCCTGATTGGCTGAGGCGCGCGCCGAGACGGGCTCAACGTCAGTCAGCCCATTCCCACGCTCAGCAGGCTGAAATTCCGGGCCATGTTCGCCGCCAAAATCAGCATTCGGCCAGAAATTATTATTATTATTATTATTATTATTATTATTATTATTATTATTATTATTATAAGCACTCTCTCATCTATGGGCCGACCAAGGGAATGGCCTGTGCCAACAAATACTGTTGGCTTTAATCCAAAACAGCAACAGCTTAAACACTTTACACTCTCTTTGTGAGATACAGATTAGGTTTTAATTCGTATTATTGCCATTATCACCTCACTAACATATCCCAATCATCATACCAGAGATGCTTGATAATCCTTGATTTATAAGCCTAGGTAAGAAGCAATAAACAGACAGAACAAATATGCTTGTTCCTCAGTTAAAATCATATCGACCGCCTTCTTCACAAATTGATAAACTAGAGTAGAATTGTAGGATAATGTATGGATTTAATATAGTTACAGACTCAAAAAGGTTTTTTACTAAAAACAGATATTTGCTATAGAAAGAAAAACGGTTTTCTTCGAAATTCAAACTTATTTTTATTGCAAATAAAAACCTAATTGTCTAAGAAATACTTATTAATGGGGTAGGTGTGCGTAACCTCAGCCTATATCACTTGCCAGTACATAGGAGCTTAAAGTTTTTCTTTTTCTGCAAGCAAAGAGTGGAGCAAAAACCATTAGATTCCTAAAAAATATCCCAGTTCTTAGATGTTCTAACAGGTTTTCGGTTTATATGCTTTTGAAATGAAGGTCAAATTCAGTGAAAGAACATTATTTACTACAAGAAAAATTATTTTTTAGTTAAAAAATGTTGTTCAATCTCTAACGATAATTTTGTCAAAATTTTTGGGTTATCGTAGTGTTGTCAGGTAAATGGCCACAGAGGAGAATGTAGAAAGTATAGGCCAAACCCTTTGCTGTGTTTGTAGGTAAAGGGAAGAAAAAAAGAGGGATCCGATGAAGTACTTTCTGGCCAGTGAAGCGATCCAATAACTCTCTACACGTAGTAATATCATGGTGAAAAATTATCAAATATTCTGACGACAGCAGGATAAAAAAATGAATACTGCAAAGACTCTTTAAAGTTAACTTTTTTATTAAGGTGCATATGCACCGACTTTCAAGGGTGCCCCTTTAGCTCGGGAAAGTTTCCTAATAGCTGATTGGTTGAAAGTATTTTGTCCAAATATCATCATTGTTTTCAAACAAAGTAGATTCCTCCGTCAGAACTATGTTTTGTCAAGAAATAATGTTTACAAATGAAGAGCTCAGGCTGGGACTTATATGGGAGCAACAATTGACACTTCAGAAGACTCTGGTTGAAACGATGACTGCAGAGAGTCCTCTGTCAATCTCATGGTTGAAGCACCTTGAGATGTATTTCTAGGCCTGGAAACTGGAAACCTGAACGTCTTTATGCTATCGTCAAATCTATTATTTATAGTCATGTGAGTGTGAAGGAGATCTGGAATATCATAACAATAATAATCTCTTTTTGTGTGACTGGGTCATAATGAGATGGCAGATTGAGAGAGGGTTTCATCTCCTCCTCCTACGATGTACGTTAGGGATTAGATATCGATGATCTATATCCGCCATTTGCATACAGGTGGCGGAGCATTCAGAGGGCTTGCTTGCACCAACACATACGGTGCATTCATTTCAGCATTTATATGAGGTAGTGTACGTTGGGGTTGTTTATGGGTGTGCAGACACAGCACTTGGTTGGCACTAGGTCAATAAGACATATAGCACTGATCTATGTTTAGATGCTTTATTAGAGGAAAGAGATGCTATTTCTTTCTTGGGAGTCCCCAACCCTGTAAAATACTAAGGAAGCTTACTGACATTCTATGTAAAGTTAATTTCTCAACTTCACTTTTGAAGAAACCTACTTGTAGGGCCCCCTTAGGTCATAGGAAGAATTTGTTTCTGAGAAGCTTTAAAAGGTAAATAGTATGGGGAGACTAAATTTGGTCACTTGTTGATTGACAAACTGTATGCTTCAGCATGGGCATGGGGTGTGGAGACAAATTTTTGTTACCAGCAAATGAGAAGCCTCTGGGACCAGTGATAAATCTCCTTGGTCCTCTATATCTGCAATAATCAACTGCTTACAACTGAAAACACTTGGAGGAGATTGAGAACAAGCAAATTTTTTGAACCTGGAGATATAAAGAATAACTCTCCTGAGACATCATACTCATTTTGTGAAGCAGCAGATACTATAGTATCATGGCTAGAAAAAGAATGCATCAGCTTTCTTCTATTGGGTAGGAAGCTATAAGCAGGAACAATACCACTTAACCTGCTTCTTCTTTCTACGAGTGTTATACTTTGTTCCCACTGAGAAGACGACCACTCCTTGCAACCATCATGAGGGAATTTCACATCGCACCGGATTAAGATCCATTCAGAGAATAAATGGATTAATGATTTCACACGCAAAGCACACAGAAAGTTAGCAATGGATAGACGGCCAGTGGTGTCTTATTTTGAATAAATAATTCTCAAAACTATATAATTTGAGTACTGTCAATGCGTTATTTCTATTTTATATATTTTCATTATCAATATAAAAGTTGTGTTTGTTGAGAGACAAATTTATTTGAAAAAAAAACCATAAAAATGGATTATTAGAAATTGATATATTCCTTTTTTCATGAGATATTAAGGACTTATCATACCTCTCATTTTACACGAGACAAGACGCTTCTGGTCCTCTGAAGGAGCTAGGCTCGGTACACAACCTGGCGAGGAGGAGCTTTACTACTACAAGAGAAAGAAGAGCTTTTACTCCCATAAGAGGAGCAGTTGTTACTCCCACAGGAGGAGGAGGAACTGTTACTCCCATAGGAGGAGGAGGTCACATTAAAATAAGATTTAAGAACTTGTCGCACGAAGATTAGAAGGTTGTCAAAGGCGTCTAGAGACTCCAGCCTTCTTCTTTCACGCCTGACTCACTGTCATGTTCTTTTTGAGGGATGTTGTGGACCAGTCCCTCTGACTTCATGAGCTACTACTTCACCCGGTTCTTCCAATCACCAGGCGGAAGAGGAGGACACACGTAGCTCTCCAAATCTTCTCTCAAAGCCAGAAGTCTGACATTCTGGGAGTTGTTCCTGTGTTAGATTTCCTTATGAAATATGATTTTTCATATGTAATTACTTGTGTTTCAAACGTCTTTACAAGTTGAAAAAATACAGTTTCAGAGAAATATCACCGTTAAGACCATTGAAATCACACCAACTTCCTAGAGGGAAATGGGGAAAGAGCAATATCCTATGAAAATCCAGATCTGCAAAGACTGGATGGGGATAACTACTTAATAGCAGATATTAAAATGCATAAGATAATAAAAGCAGTGAAAGTATTTAAAAACAAAGCACCAGGTACAAGTGGCATAAGCATCCTAATCTATCGTAGGCCTAATTACTAATGTTAGCTTGGAGGAGACTCCAAGAAATATTAAACCTTAAACTCTCAATGGGATATCCCCCAAAACTAAACAAAGAAGGAATTGTTACTTCCCTCAAACCAGGGAAACACTCAAAACTGCCAGCAAATAGGAGACTAATCCCCTTGCTGGAAGTACCAGGATAAGTGTTTGAAATAAACATAAACAGAAGACTATGGAGATTCGTAGAAAACAACAAAAAAAATTTACAAACATCAACACGGTTTTAGAAGAGGAAGAAGCACTAAAACTGCTCTCATGGCTATTTACGAAACAATAGCCAATGACCAACGAAATAAAAAACACCAGTGCAATATTATCTGCAGAGGTATCTCAAAGGCATTTGACAAAGTATGGCATGAGGGCCTCATATATAAAACACTCCAATTGGAACTACTGATGATAATGGAAAAAACTACTCTCAAGGTACATCAGAGACAGAAGTCACAATATGTAGCAGAGATGGGAAACTGTGTGAAACAGTAGATATAAAATGATGGGTGCCAAAGGGGGGGGGGGGGGAGTTGCATACTATCCCCAACACTTTTAATCATGTATAGAGATACCCCAGAATATCCCATAACAATGCCTATGCAGAGGACATAACAAGTAATATTGCATCCTACAAATTCCAAAAGATTGTTTTAAAATAAAAACAGAAAGAGAGATCGAAAGAACAAATGATTACGAAATCAAGTGGAAAATAAACATAAATATCAACAAATTCCAACTCTTATAGTATAAAAAATAAACCAGCATCAATAACAATAAACAACAACACAGGGATGGACAATCTTACATGTAAGCAAGCAAGTAAACAGCATAAGTATTCTATTTCACAACGAAGATAAAATCATTGGTCTCCCTATCAAAAGAACAGGCATAAGCTGCCATATCAAATAAAAACTCCAACCGGCAAAACAGAAAATGATCATGAAAACATTTCAAATTATAGGATAAAAAAAAATAAGAATAAACCTCTACAAAAGCCTGATAAGGCCTCTATTCAAATATCCAGTAGCACCAGCATGCACAGTGGCTAAAACACAAATGAAAACGCTACAAAAATTCTAAAAAGGAAACAGAGGACACATACATGGCCTAAGCCATAATAATATTAACAATAATGATAACACAAACGAAAACAATGAAACACTTCACAGCATACACAATCTTGAACCAGTACACGTCAGATACCACAGAAGAGCCATACAAGCCTTGGAAAGATTAAAAAACATTTATTCAGAACTTGCAACAACAAGTAAGGAAATAACAGACACACACAAATAGGCATTACTGCTGGAAAAGTTTAGTTCCTTACATAGCTCAGGATGAACCAAATTCGGAGCATCAAATAAATCAATAAAAGAAAAGTAGACAGACACATGAATAAACAAGCCCAAGAAAATGAACAAACATGAAGGCACAAGTCCCAAGGAGGCTGGCAAGGGAACTCACCTCCTGGAAGTCCACAAGGCATGATGTCACAGCAAAAATTCAACAACAAAGAGCCATTGGGTTTGCCCCCAATCTTTTCAGCTCCTACTGTTCTCCACTTTAACACTATCCCCTCCAATCCTTGCAATACTAACTCCCCCTCCTCTGCCCTACCTATCCTATCCCCCTATGATGTAACTGTAGCTGTGCATATGATTGAGCTTTTTTGCAAGGGAAATATTCACAGGTAAAGAACACCCCACTCCTCTACCTAAATTAATATTGGTAAATCTATATCAATACAATTTTATTCCTTAAGGGAAGGTATTTATCAAGATACTGGCATATTTCAGTATTTATTATCTATATGCTGAATGCTTTAAGCCTATTAGTGATAGCTGGAAAGCTAACAGCTTTTTAAATGTGTTAAAGGCTGTCAAGCATGATGAATTAACAGTAATAAAAATAATGCATGATGATGAATCTCATCTTTAGGCCAAAATGCAGTTTCCTTTTTAAGACGGTTTTTTACTCGAATACTGGAACTACTTTGTAGCATGTTGGTCAAGCCATCCATCTGAAATTATTCTATTCAATAATTAAAGATAAATTATGAGTGTTTTTAGGACATTCTACATGGTGCACTGTAAGCATTACTAAGCTTTTGATTTGCATTTTGAAATCTTATTTGTAGCATCCTGTCTCTTAGTTCCATTTGCCTACGCAGCTAACATTGTTGAAATGGTTTGATGAGTGTGTCTTCCTTCTTGCTCGGAAATAATTCCTCTACAAATAATGTTATTTTAATTTTCTAAGCAAAAAGCAAAAACTTATAGCAAATTTTGGGAGTTCATGACTCAAAAACATAAAACGGATTTTGAAAGAAGCGAAAAATCTATTTTTGGGTGAGATGGCCATGTCGTCCTAATGGAAGTTCCTAAAGGGTAGCTCCCTTGGGTATATATAACTACGGCGATATTCCCAGAGAATTTACCTGAAGGTACCCAGAATTCTAACTCCTGGAGCGAATATCCCTAATAAAAGAACCAGGGATATCGCGATATATCAGAGGACGTATTCTTGACACGCCACATAGCAATCTGCACCCCAAACAGAGTTAACACTTCGAAGGGGTCAATTGGCAAGAAAGCGAAAACGAGAAAGAAAGGAGAGCCGCTCGCAAGGTATCTCTCCTCTCCCGTTTCGTAAGCGTGCATTGCGCCGCTCACGGCGCCATCTGTATTCCTTGTAGTGATACACGAGGTGCTACAGATACTGTATGTAGGGAGGGGACCTACAGCCCTTTAAAAGAAAGGGAAGGGCGGGTCCATCAGGACGACATGGCCATTTCACACAAAAATAGATTTTTCGCTTCGCTCAAAATCCGTTTTTTGGGCTCAAGCCATGTCGTCCTGATGGAAGTATACCAGAGCATTACTGTATCCGGTGATTCTCAAAACGTGCCGTACTCCCCGAAGGTATTTCCCAGCCAACTAGACCTAGAGACCTAAGATGTTACCGTCATACATCTTTTCAACTAACCATAGACCATGTTAGTGCTTCCTGCCCCCTACAGGGAAGAGTCCTACTAGACTCTGGAAAAGTCTCGAAGAGTACATATACCTATGTATGAATAACAGACAAGCCAATATAGTGGTCTCACCCTATATCATGTAAAGCATAGTTTGTAAAGAACCACTGAGTCAATATGAAATATCGACCAGCTCTCAGTTCAATACTGGATTGGACAAAGGTTTATATCCGAGTAGGCGGAAAACTTGCATATCCGCCACCGTCCCCTCAGGGCATGGAGTCCTCCCGTCAAGGGAAAGCATAAACCAATGCAAAGAATGCTTGCATAAAGGAACAATCTATTAGAATTATCCCAGATAAATATACATAGAACGTAATGCAAAATTATATCAAATAAATTGACACAGGTGAAGGAGACGCAAGGTTCACAAGAACTAGTTTATTGACAAACAATAAATAAAACAGGTTAAACAACCATTATATAAATATAAGAGGAGGATAACCAACAAATAAGCATAAGCATGATAGTAAACAGAAACTTGTTTATCTGAAAAAAAAAAAACATTAGCGCCACTTTTAACATACCGAGGTATCAAAATTATAAAAGTCTGTATTACTAATCAGTTACGTTAGCGTTGGAAACGCTCGGCACACATGTCTGCACTTATGCTAGTTTCACCTTTGAAAGTGGAACAGTCAATGTGGGCAACCCAGTGCCCTCACACTTAGTTTGTAGAACAAATGTAACTACACACTCACCCCGGAATTAATCGTCCCAATTAAATCCACTGTTCCTCGCAGAGTTAAACAGCAGGGTTAACGACACAACCCACTGCTACCACAGACTTCTTTAGTTGCTCCACTTGCTTTGCATAGTGACAAAAGAACACTCTGGAAGACTTCCAGCCAGTGTATGAACGAAGATGTTCAAAATCCATACAATTAAAGAAATTTAAGGAGGTTGCAACTTTCCTCGGATCGTGACCTGCGGGTGTACTGTCTGGATCCGCCCTGCGAATCAAATAGGTGATTTTCGCCCTAAGTTGTTTCAGTGATAAATTTGAGCCTGATGTTTCTCCCCTGAATAGTTGACCACCCCTGAAGTCTGAAGTTCTACGAAGATAGACCTTTAGGCATTCCACTGGACATAGAGATGCATCTTCTTTCAGAGGGCAGATTCTCCTGTTGGTGGGTAACATGTTCTTGGCGAGAAACGTAGGATCCGGAAACAGGTTCAGTTCTCCCCCATCCAAGAACCAAACACAACCCTCCTCTCGAGAGAGGGCTACAATTTCACTAACCCTGGCCCCCGACGCGAGTGCAAATAGGAAAATAACTTTTTGGGTCAAATCCTTTAAAGCACACTCCTCATTGTTCAACAGCGAAGCGAAATGAAGAACTTTATCTAAAGACCATGAAATGGGCTTTTGGAGGTGCTGATGGTCTGAGCCTAGCACAGGCTTTCGGAATTTTATAAAAAATATCGTTAGCGAGGTCGACCTGGAAGGCATATAAAATGGGTCTTGTCAAAGCAGATTTACACGTTGATATTGTGTAGGCTGCTAACCCTTGACCATGGAGGTGGATGAAGAAAGATAAGCAGAAGTCCGTCGAGATCTTTTGCGGATTCTTCGCCTTGACAAAGGCCACCCATTTCCTCCAAGATGACTCATATTGCCTTCTAGTAGATTTGCACTTATATTCCTCTAGGAAGTCTATACTGCCTTTCGAAATCCCGAAACGTTTTCTCACCGCTAGGGAGAGAAAATCATGAGCTGCAGGTTCCGGGTTTTCTGTGATGAAGCGCAGACAGTCGACTTCTGAACTCGCTGGGTCAGAACTGGATCTGGTAACGGTAGACACTTCAGCCGTAGTTCCAATGCCAGAGGGAACCACACGCTGTTCGGCCACTTGTGAGCCACTATTGCCGCTACTCCCTTGAAAGATCTCAGTTTGTTGAGGACCCTCAACAGAAGGTTGTGAGGAGGGAACAGGTAAATCCTGGACCATCTGTTCTAGTCGAGGGACATCGCGTCCACTGCTTCCGCCAAGGGATCCTCGTACGGGGACACGTAAAGGGGTAACTTCTTGTTGTCTTTCGTCACAAAGAGGTCTATCTGCAGTTCTGGGACTTGACTCAAGATGAAGGAGAATGATCCTGCGTCTAGGGACCATTCCGACTCTATCGGTGTGAACCTGGATAGAGCGTCCGCTGTCACATTGCAGACTCCTTGAAGGTTAACTGCCGACAGGTACCATTTCTTCATTTCCGCCAGTCGAAAGATGGCCAACATCACCTGGTTGAGAGGTGGTGACCTCGATCCTTGTCGATTCAAGCATCTCACAATCACCTCGCTGTCCAGCACCAACCTTATGTGGATCGAGCGACGAGGGGAGACTTTCTTCAAGGTAAGGAGTACTGCCATAGCTTCCAGAGAGTTTATGTGAAATGTCTTGAATAGATTGGACCAAGTCCCTTGGGCCTTCTTCCGATGAGAATGACCTCCCCACCCCTCCTTCGAGGCGTCTGTGTGAATAGTCAACGAGGGGGGAGGTGGCTGAAGAAGTACCGACTTCTTTAGTTGCCTGACTTGGGACCAAGTCCTGAGAAGCGCACGTAGACGAAGCGGAACTGGTCTTATCAGATCT
Organism: Palaemon carinicauda; assembly: GCF_036898095.1. Lineage (NCBI taxonomy): Eukaryota > Metazoa > Arthropoda > Malacostraca > Decapoda > Palaemonidae > Palaemon > Palaemon carinicauda. The sequence continues at coordinate 257,558 of NW_027170247.1, read as the reverse complement.
CTTCGCTCGTTTGATGCATAACTTCTCCAAACTCCGGTTGCATCCTTTAGCTGTGCTCTTAGCACCGGGTCTGTTACTGAGGCAAACTGGAGAGAACCCAGCACTCTCTCCTGTTCGCGTCTTGATATCCTTTCGGAATCTAGAAGTCTCTTGACATAACAGTCCGGATACGACTCCTTGCTGGACCAGAATTCCACCTCCTCAAGGGGGACTGAGCCCAACTTCTCCGAAATGAAGATTTTTCCCATCGTCATAGGCATGTGCTCAGCATACTTCCAAAGGTTAACATCTGAGCACAAGGGAAGGTCTTTCACGCTGAGCTTCTTCTGGGTCCCACGTGATGCTGCAAGTCGCCACATCTCCAGCTCCATTGCAGCCGCCTTCTCAGTATTCTCCTTCTGCATCTGTTGGATCATTCCAACGATGGAGGAAAGGGTCTTTCTCAGCTCATCTGGGAGAGAGGATGATGTTGAGGGAATAGGTTCAGGGGCCTGAACCGGAGTAGCCGACACCTCGTCGATCTCTTCCTCTTCATTGTCTGGAGCCTGCTCTTCATCCTGGTCTTCTGCCAGAAGGTCATCTTCCAGACGCTCGGACACCTCCGACATCCTATCGTCCAATTGGATGTCCTGCAGGGCGTCCGCAACTTCAGAATCCACAGGGATCTGAACCACTGGTATCTCCACTTGAGGCTGGGGAATCACTGCATCAGCTGACGCCCTGGGGAAAAGGTAAGCCCTCATCTTCTCACTTGGAAGATAGGGCCCAGAAGTGTTCTTCTGAAAGCCCCTTACCCAGGTACGAAGCTTCTCCCTTGCTGCGTCCCTTGACTCCGCCGTCTTAGGGGAATCAAAAGCCTCAGTAATCAGGTTTGTGCACACGGTACATACCTGCGGGTCCCAATACCGGAGATCACCTTTGGAGACTGCGCATGCTGCGTGCCTCCTACACAAATCATGTCCGCAGAAGTTCTTGCTGCGGACGTTGCAGAAAATGCTTCCACACTTTGGATGATCCTCTTGTAAAGAGAAGAAAATTCCATGAGTATCAAGTGAACTACGTATCACTGGATATACATAGCTTAGCACAACTAAACTAGAAAGGAAAGACACACACTTGTATTTCCCGCACAGTCAATTGCTGCAACCTTCCAGATAATAAAATCGTATGGTTAATCTATTCCAGAGCAACCAATGAATAATTTCCAGAGGAAACAGGTGTAGCTCACACCCAAAAAATGATTTTAAAATGCTAGATAGTAGACAAGAAAGAACTCACTTTTTTTATCTGTAAGGTTACCCCAAAGGATTGTGCGAGACAACACAAAAGTGTTAGAAAAACTTAGTGTTGTGACAAATACTATACTATAGTTTTCTCCCTACAGTATATACTATACTGAAAAATACTGGCTACAGTATAGAAGGTAATGTACCGGCCGGCACGTGCCGGCCAGCACACACCTCAACTAGTTCCAAAGTATACTACTTAAGAACTATAAGGTGGAAGAACGCTGGTTCAAATGCATGTGCCGGCCGGCAACTACACAAGATAGCACCCGGCTGGCGGCCACCAATCGTAGCGGCCAGCAGACAATGGTGTGATATATAGCCGGCCGGCAAAGGTATACAACCAATGCCGGCTGGCAGCAAAAGAACCAGAGAACTCCGACTGCCCAGCTGCCGGCCTGAGTGGCCGGCAGCCGGGCTAGGGTACAACACTAGAAGAAAAACAGAATGGATGCCGGGATAAGAGACTGTACTACCTCATAACCCGGCAACCCGAAAGAGTGCACATAAGGAAGGGAAGAATATAACTTCAGGCTTCCTGACCAATGCCATCTGGCTCTACAGACAAACATGGATGAGAGACCAAGGGAGGTCTGGGCAGCACTCAAAGCAGAGGACCCTTGCCGGCCGGCACGCACTGCCGGCCGGCAAGGGACTGAGTCAACCCCACATCCTAACCTATGCTAGGTACAGATGTAGAATGACGGACAGGAATGCAATGGCTAGGCCATCACAAAGGAAAGAGGGGGAAAGGGAGAAGAGGGTCCTGCCAACCTTGCTCTAATAATGAATCACCCGCAGCCAAGAAAACTCATCTTAGCCTAGGGGAGATCCGAGGAGGGAGGCCAGCAATACTTACCAACTCCCTCGGAACCAAAGCAAGGAAGGCGTTGTTATTCACAGAAAAGAGGATCTTATCCTCCACACCGAGAACAACAACACAGGACTAGTCTGCTAGATCACAAGAAGAAGGAATCATCTCGTACAGAAACCTTCGAAAGTGAACTAAGGAAGCTAAGCCTCCTATGTCTGTTGTCAGTCTAGTGAGGGAATCTCAACCACAAGCTAGACATAAACAGACTCAGACTAAGAACTCTGATGTCCTGCCCCTTCCCTGAAGCCAGACTTACTGGAAACAGGAAGGAACAGAAACACCCTAATATAGTTGTATCTAAAGTCAATTCAGATAAACCACTAGGGTTAAGCCCAAGGCTTAAACAGAGGGAAAGGGATTGCACACCTTCTCCGAAGAGAAGAGAGCAACCGGGGAGTGTGAGAAAGTATATTAAGGCTCCATAGACAACTAGCCTAGGCGCAAAGAGAATCGATTACCAAAATCACCGAAACTCACTCGTATACTATCTTGGAAGAAATCAACATAATCTTAAATGTATAAAACTGCCTAAAGCTTCAATCAAATTTTAAAACACTCGGAAATCTGAATATCATGCAGGAAAGTACTAGGGCCAAACGACTAGGCTACAAGGTCTAGCGTAGGCCAGAATCGGCAAATCCTTCGCCAAAACAAAAATACTAAAAGCATCATATAAAGAAATCCTATGTAACGCTAAACAGCTAAAATTATTAAAGCGAAACAGCCGGGAACGTCGCTCTGGCTAACTAAATAACTCATACCTAGCAAGCGACAGCGTCCAGGACGCCTCCGGTAGGCAACAACTCTTGTAACAACGATATCACTATCAAATCACTTTTAAAATTACCAAGAGCTTACATTTATACATAAAAGAAATAATACTCAACTTATCAGAAGCAAAAGAAGTTGGAGAAAGCATTATAAGTTGAAATAATCCAAGAATTGCAAGAAACACAGTGAAAAAACACCAGGTTGTTGAGCTACGCAAAAAGGAATACAGATGGCGCAATGCAAGCTTACGAAACGGGAGAGGAGAGATACCTTGCGAGCGGCTCTCCTTTCTTTCTCGTTTTCGTTTTCTTGCCAATTGACCCCTTCGAAGTGTTAACTCTGTTCGGGGTGCAGATTGCTATGTGGCGTGTCAAGAATACGTCCTCTGATATTTCGCGATATCCCTGGTTCTTTTATTAGGGATATTCGCTCCAGGAGTTAGAATTCTGGGTACCTTAAGGTAAATTCTCTGGGAATATCGCCGTAGTTATATATACCCAAGGAAGCTACCCTTCAGGAACTTCCATCAGGACGACATGGCTTGAGCCCAAAAATCACACTTAGGTACATTTTTCTCACTTATTTACTGCTCAATTCTAGAGAAAAAAGAATAAAAATCCCACATTATTTTAAAAGAATTTAGAATATCCATTTTCGGTTTTTCCCTGATTATCTTTACATCTACACGAAGAAAATTTAAAAAAAAAAAAAACTTACAAAAATTTTTTTGGATTTAGAATGAAGTTTTGATGGTATGATTTTCATATTACTTACATTGATTGCTGCTTTTCCGGTCCCATACAGCAGGGGAACCCCAATCTCTAATGGACCTCCACTGTCATTTTACCTTGTTTGTTCAGAGTATTTAACGTTTCATATCGAGTATTGTTCATTTAGTGTTAAATCGTCACTGTTGAAAATAGAAAGTCTTCAGTTTCCTCTTGAAAACCCTAATGTCTTCAGTCATTCGAATGTTTCGTGGGAGCTTATTATATAGTCTCGGGGCAGCATATTTAAAGGCTCTGGAGCCTAAGGGTGAGGCTCCACGGAATCCGTCGCGGCGCGTCGCATGCGTCCAACACGGCTAAGCGTTTTTTGCGTTTCGATCAACTGTCATAATTCAAAGACGAGTGGCCCCACACGGCGCATGTGCGTGGGTGACGTACCGGACCGCACGCGTAAGGAACAAAACATTTTGTTTTTATCCGCAGTAGACGTGCGTCTCCGAACTGAGCCAAGCCAGACACCATCTATTGAACCACCTACCCAGCTTTGAGCTATATCAAAAGTGATGATTTTTGCTTGTGATAAAGAATTCAGGTAGTTATTATTATTATTATTATTATTATTATTATTATTATTATTATTATTACTATTATTATTAATATATTTTAATGGATACATGTATGTAAATACCTTTGTTTAAAAAATTTCTTTATATAGTATTCAGTTCACAAACAATTTACATATTTGATTTTTTTTTATTGAATAAAATAAAGGGCAACCTTAAAAATTTAGAAATCAGTAATCCTTACCTCAGAATTACTAAAAGTCTCTCCTCCGTTGATATTGGTCTCCTGTAATTGGTATAAAATTTTGATATTCGAGACATAATGCCCTGGTGAATTAGGTCAAAGGTTTTCGGCGACATCCGACAATATTAAAAAAAACTTGTCTGGATGCTGTTGTAGCTTATGAAAGAGTGTTGCATATTCTCCACTCTTTCCTCGTTCTAAATTTATGTCATGAGTCAAGTATTTCCTGGTCTTAAACACTTCTAATTTTACTGACAGCAATGAGTCATAGAGCAAAAATTTGCACGCTCCCTCCATAATGACTAGTGGTGCTGAACTGTCCGTCTTGTAACTGTCGCTCGTTGTCTGGTTAGGCCATACCTGTAAAAGACGGTCATGCTTATACACGCACGAGGCTGCTTAGCCGTGTTGGACGCAGGCGACGGATTCGGTGGGGCCTTAGCCTAAAATAGACATGCATCTAGGTTCCAACAGTTTGAAGCCATCTGTAACTATCTCGTGTCGACACGATTTGTTGGCTGCGCAATGCGTTGCAATTCTCTTAAGTATCTTGGACGACCGGTTCTAATTATATCATACCATTAACAAATATTTTCTATTAAACTCTTACCTTCGTCAATTGTCCTGACTCACTTACGGAGGCTACCATTCAATTTAGGACAATCAACTTACTCCTGGCTAGCCTATCTAAAACAAACCAAACCTTGGCATAGGCTAATACCGTGTACATCATAGGTATAGGCTAATATTCTAAGCCTAGTCTTAAAGTTGAACTTACACTTGATGTGGAAAAGGACGGATCTTGGTTTGTGGTGAAGGTTGAGGGAAAGGCTGATTCCCGGGGTCTTTTTATTTCTTACTTCTACAAGTGCTAGTACATGACAGGTACTCCAAACTAGTACCCTGTAATAAAAAGTCTTCATTTAGGACAACGATCCTATGTCAAACAACATGCAATTCGTAGCCTAGGCTATACTCTACTCTTACCTATCGGATCCTATCCTACTGGTTACGCTGCACAGTTAGCCTAGCAACTCAAGAATAAACACTTGCACAAATCTGGGAATAATATTGCACATCTTAACTTATGGTTGGTGGCACAATTGCAACCACATGCAAGCTCAGCATGAAGCAATTTCCATACTGGCAAAATTATCGTAACCTTACATGATAATTCTGTTATTGCATTTAAAAAAATAAATAACCACAATAGACAATATCAAATGTTATCAAAACACATATATTATAACTAAGACAAGTGCATACCTTTTACAAGGGAAAAAATAAGAGTTTCACATAATAATAAGAGGAGCAACACCGTTACCCCTCTACACTGATCATTGTCGACTTGAAGAGTGCGCTCTGAACTTACCTCGCACAGCTATGCCCGAGGCCCAAACAACTACGCCTTTGTTTAGCTTGTGAGCTCAATCAAAAACTCTCGACCACAGACAACTACTCCTTTGTTACACCTCTCTACACCTCTGCATATGCACACTCGATTCTACACCATCTCAACCAGGTGTGGCTATCAGACCAATTTGATGAGATTAGAACCAATTCGTTTATAGGTCCAATAATCGTCAATGGGATTTCCATTCAGTTAAATGAAGCATTTCTGCCATTACAATAACTTGGTGGGTTATTGTACATATTTTAAATTCAATTCTCACTTTAATAGGCAGCCAGTGTAAATCGATTAGTAATTTTTAACTTTAGCTAGTAAATAAAAAAAAGTTTTGGATAAAAGGACTTGAAATTTATATATAATAAAAGTATTATATATGACTAAAATATATATAGATATTGTGTATTTTGAATCATTAGCTAAAAAAGGCAGAACATAGCTGGCGGTCCCCTTAAGAGAGAGATACAGACAAAAAACACCACCTAACCCAATTTTCCCCCCCTAACATAACTGGGCATCTATGCCCTTCTTACGTTCACTGCTCATTATTCATCGCTATATTTATCTATAAGTTCCCAAATGCACAAATGATTCTGCTCTAGCTATATGCCTAAACTTTATGTAGTGTAATCAAATGCATAAGAAACAATTAAAAATTATTTTAGATAATTAAAAGTAGATGAGACTGGACAAGATTGTCTTTTCTTGAATCTGATAAAGATGAGCTAAAGTAGTGGTTGATTAAATGGATTTTGAGCGAAACGAAAAATCCATTTTTGGGCGAGATAGCCATGACGTCCTGATGGAAGGTTCCTTCGGTAGCTTCCTTGGGTATATTAAACTACAAGAATATTCCCAGAGAATTAAACCACAGGTTATCACAGAATTCTAACTTCTGGTGCTAGTATCCTAAAGGTTTCCCTTTAAGACATCGTATATCAACAGGGGACGTATGTATTAACACGCCACATAGCTATCTGCACCCCATATAGAGTTAACACTTCGATATGGAAAGGTGGAGAATAACTAGGGAGCCGTTCCACAGTTACACTCATCCGTGGCTACTTTTGGTACTCGAAACGTAAACAAACGGACGCCATTGCTAAATGACGTCACGTCCGTCCTCATCCTTCTGCTTGTAGCACCATGCTCTAGACGGATTTCCCCTTGTGCGATTTTCATCGACTTGCATCGCCGTTATGTCTTTACCTTCAGCCTCGCCTTCTTCTGGAAAGTTGAGTACCAGGTCGCAGTATTGTTTAAATAAGCTCTAGCCGTAAAGTAACTTCTATTTTTCGTAATATTTTGTGTTTTGTGGCGGAGCTGTGCTGCTACCGGACACGCCATTTTATGGCGTCGCTGTTCTCTTGCATGCCTTATTTAGCTAGCCAGAACAGCCCTTTCCGGCCTCTTAACTAATTGATATTGTTAGTTATTTAGTCTTCATAGCTAGGAACTTCATATATCGTGTTTCAACGCTCTATTACTCGGTTGTCGCTCGACCCCATACTAGATCGCTAGCTTAGCCCATAGGCTAGATAACCTAGCACTTGTGTTCATGCATGATATATTCCAGTGATCCTAGGTTAAGTTATGAAGATAGTGGCATTATTTATCATACTGTTAACTGTGATGTAAGTGTTTTCGCCTTCAGGGACCATATAGGGGACCGGTTTGATTGCGTTCCTTTCTAACCTAACCTAAATGTAGGAACCCCTATATGCTCCTTACATCCCCTGCCTACGGGCATTCCCTCTGTGTGGCCATGCTTCCCCTTCTATATAGGGGAATCTTGTCCACAATCAGAGTATTTATCGCTTTCTCTGTCTACCCTAAGGGAACGATCCCCCCTTAGGGTTGCGATCGAGAAAGAGGAACGGCTCTGCCCTTCCTCAGTTGCTTCTGGTTGGGATTACTCATCCCTCCCTGCAACTTGCGATGTGTCTTTCAGCCTACCTAGCCTGGGAATTAACACTCCTTTTCTAGGGTAGGCTTGGGGGGGGGGTGGCTAGTTCTGTACTTTTATAGTTTGAGACGGTACTCTTGCACCATTCTCATTCTGGTTACCTACTCTAGGCTAAGGAGCGTTCTCCCTTTCCTTGGTGGCCGTTCTTGTACAGAGCCTCCTCTATGGAAAACCCCTCTTCTTCTCCCTCCCCACCTATCCCTTTGGTGTAGGCTAGCCTATACATAGCCTTGCCTATACACATTTGTCCCTAGTCCTACAACTCCTCCCTTGGGTGGAGTGATAGGGCTATCTTGCTCTCCTGCTGAGCTTGAAAGTTCAAGACTGATGATATAGAGTGCAGGTAATATTCAGTAAATCACGCCACCAAGGAATGCAACTCACAGCAGATAAGATGTATATATTACAGTGAGCTGAACAAAATATTTGACCATATAGTGAATCAAGACATTTCAAACTTTATAATCTGGAATTGAAGAGATTAGCAGAAAAAGACCATGGATACCAAGGATGTTATGAATTGTGTTTATGGAAATATTGAGTCTATTGGTAACCAAATAATTCCAATTGATCAATGAGAAAAAATTTTCAATTTTAGCATTATCTGAAACATGGCAAATGACTTTGACAAGCTTAAGATATCAGCTTAGGTAAACAAAATGTAATTATGAGTGTAAAATGCCACTTTCTCTAAAGAAGTGAACTGTTTGATTGAAATGGCCCTACAAGTATTAGGCCTACCATGTGTATCAGAAACTTGGATCCTTACTAAAGCCTTAGAACACGAACTAGTTACAACTCAAAAAGCTATGGAAAGACTATTGATAGGAATAAGACTAAGAGACACTAAAAGAGCAACATAGATACTATGAGAACAAACTAAAGTAGAGGGTATTCAAACAACAAGATGAAGAAATGGACATGGAGAGGACATATAATGAGAATGACAAACAATAGATGGACATTAAGAATAACAGAAGGATCCATAGAGATAGCAAAAGAAGCAGGGGAAGGAAGAGAAGACGAAATAAAAGAATCTATTAACACAAGCTAGACCTACTGCTTTTTTACTCCAGTTAATCTATTTGTGAAGGATGACATGATTTCAAGTGAGTAAGGAACAAGGTTTGAACTTTTAAGGTAATTACCTTAGTTTAAGGTAATTTTCATGGTTTCAAGGTAATTTCGGTTTTACTAGCCTAAAATTTAAGGAAATAGGAAAAAGTTTTAGGGTAATCTAAGCGAAAAAGCCGCAGCATTCAAGGTGATAGTCATATCACATATGCATAAGTTTCAGCCCTGGTAAGATGGCACATAAGTCGTTCTGGTACGTGTTACTTAAGGAGTGCTAAAGGAGGATCACAGATACACAGTAAATGTGAGTGTGTGGATTGCCTTACCTTGTGTAAGACACAGGCTCTTGCATAGACAGCCAGTAAAAATTAGAACAGTGAAGTGATGCAACAGTAGGTACTCTTAGGAGCAGATGTTAATCTGTACTCCGTAAAAACTGTATTATGTTAATCTATGTTTATGACTTGTTTGTTATTCAGGAAAGTGAAATAGTCATTACAAAGATATATTTAAATAGTAAAGAAGGAATCAAGAATACATTTTATTCAGAATTCCTTCCTAAATATAATCATGAAAGCATGAAATAGGTAGAATTTCAGATATATTTTTATTTTAGTGTTATGGATAATTTGATAAATATGTAAAATGAAATAAATATTGCAATAATATCTATAATACAATACATATATCTTAAGGATACTCTCGGGCACAGCATTTTATCTTATTACTTTTATTTAAAGTTTTATAGTTTATATATGGAAGATCTATTTTATGGTTGCTACTGTTCTCACAATATGTTATCTTAATTGTTTATTTCTTCTTCTCTCAATAATGGTAGATTGAGATCCTCTATCAGTTGCAGAAAGGATACGACCAGAACTTCTCTCGGTAATGGGAGACGAGGGATCCTCTAACAGTTTTGATATAAAAATATTATTAATTCTAATATAATTAACATTATAACTACTGATTTCCCTTAAACTTTTTGCTTAAAGTACAAAGTAGTGAGATATTAAAGGCTATAATAGGATAAATGCATATATTGATATCTATATGTTGAATGCTTTTAACCTATAGGTTACACATGGAAAGTTAACTGTCCTTTTTAATGTGTTAAAAGCAGCCAAACAAGATGAATTGGCAGTAATAGAGACAATGCAGGATAATATGTCTCGTCATTATGCCAGATGCAGTTTCCTCTTTAAGAGGGTTTCTTTTTTAAAGGGTTTCTGGGAGGGACTAATTTGTCTCATGTTGGTCAAGTCATCCAACTGAAGCCGATCTTTTAATAATCTAGATTATTCTATTCAATGATTAAGATAAATTTTGGAAAAATACTAGTGTTTTCAGTAAAGCCCACAAGGTGTACTGTAAGCGTTATTTTACTTTATTTTAGATTTAGAACTAATTCCGCTTGTTGCGTCAGTGTTATAGTTCCCTTCACTACGCAGCTAAAGTTATTCAAAATAAGATTCCTAAATCTCCACAGAAGAAAATAAGAGGTGTTCCTGATGTGAATGGAATGCTCTTAGTTATGGTATTTTACTGAAACTATATTCTTTAACTTGTAAAGACGTTTGAAACACAAGTAATTCCATATGAAAAACCTCATTTCATAAGGAAATAAAGCACAAGAACAACTCCCAGAATGCCTAAATTAAATAACCCCTTCTAACATACCTGGAATAGTAATACAGTAGTTAAGAATATTCCTATCCCAGCATCTTCGCCGACTTGTCTTCTGGTTGGATGGGATAAAATCAGAGACTTCTAATTGAAATACGTATAATGTTTGAAGCTTAGATTACAGCTCTACTCTGTGACTTGTCTAAGAACCTGTGACTCTCGAGTGAAAGTATGTAAACAAAACTTGTACAAATGCATACAAAAAACAAAAATGACCATCACTCTCAAAACTCGGGATCCTACTGCAATGCAAAAGTAAGAAGAATCACATCCTAACTTTAGGACAACTAATTAATGATTAAATCCTTTACATCATACGCTGCTACACTTTTGAACTATGTTGAAACACGTTCTATCAATGCAATACTATGCAACATTACTCTTAATACTCATAGTGCATATAGTATTGTACAAAATACATAAAAAATACACCCTGGCAATAATCTTGGCCATGAAGTTCACAAACCTTAAATGAAGTCAAATAAAAAAGCTCCATCATCTGTTCAGAGACTTATAAAACTCCACACATAAATAATCAATTTTGTCATTACAAAAAGTCATCTCACTCTCGAGAACTATTTTAGCGATCCCAGTGAAATACTGAACAGGAATTACGTTAATCTAGACAATTTGCTGAAGGCGATTGATGGGAGCAGGAATGTATTATAAGGAAGTTATGATATAAATCTTCACTTTCAAAGCAAAAGATAAAAGCTTTATGCTGTAAATTGATTTACTCTCTTCATTCTCTCGGGTATAACTGTCCCGTACCAAGGGGATTATGTTACCAACACATAATCCCTCAAATAAAAGGTTTGAATTTTAGATAAATTAATATATAAGTTCTCAGATGTCCGTTTATCAAAGTAACCTAAATAAGACGAAAGGTAAAAATGGACGACTTGACCAACCAGAGCTTTTCTTTTATCATATCTCGAGGACCAAGAGTTAAGGAAGAGGAAAATAAAGGTAATTAAGATTACGGACCTCCTCGTGAAAAGATTTAGATAAATCGAGATTGAAGATTGAACAGATGATATAGTATATAGTTAGAATAGTATATCATAAATATGATAATTCTGGAAGTCCTATTGCTTTGTTAATTGCTCTACAGTTCTGAAGTTTTCCAATTATTTTTTTTTTCATGACAAGAAAAAAAGAATAGACAGTTACAAAAAAAAATCAAATTATATAAATTTTCCCAAACCAAAATTTAATTTCACATTAAATATAACTAAAAAAATATGTGTTAATAAATTTGAAATGAAAATAAATTAACAATTCATTCACATAAATGATAAGAAATAATCCATATAAGTTTCAAACTTTTATCAGGTGATTCCGTTTCAAGGATATTCTGACGATTGATCGTTGTAGGAACCTCCAAAAAGTACTTTTGAAAGGGGTGAGTGACAACACAGCCCTTGAGTATAGTGTTGGACTTTCTAAGGCTCAACTGCATTGAACCGGATACACTGAGTAAGATAGTAATCACTAAATGATGAGTTATCCCTTATCCTATGCCATTTATGAGTGGGGGTTAATCATAGGAAAACCTTAGGCTTGAACTACTCTAATAGTTTGACAAGATAAAGCATGATCCTAGAATTTTTCACAAACGATATAGCCTGAATATAAAAATACACAAAATGTGTAATGATGGGGGAATATGTCTTGGAGCATATTAACAATAAATAAAACTAATTTAGTAATCACTAGAACTTTGCATCTCCTACGAAAAAGGATGAGCTTACAAATATATATATATATATATATATATATATATATATATATATATATATATATATATATATATATATATATATATATATATATATATATATATATATATATATATATATATATATAATATTCTTCCTTTATAGTGAGTATTAATACAGAAGCATATGATAGGATAATTTTACTCGGGAAAATTTATATTTCGATGAATCTGAGAAGGAACCAGTTTTTCTTCCTGAAATGTCTTCTTACAACATGCAGCAAAGAATTAGCTGAGGGGGATCGGAGCACTAAATAATCACTGAAGGGCACAACACCCTGGCAATAACTTTGGTGATGAAGTTCATAAGCATTCACTCTAGGAAAAAGCTTTATCATCTGTCGACACACCTCAGATACTCCATATTTGACTATACATTTTTTATGCCTAATTAAGTTTTCTTTACTAAAGCCATCTCACTCTGGGGCTCTATTTCGGATCTGAAATGTTGGACAAGAGTTTACGTTAATGTAGACAATTTTGCTGAAGGCGATGGATGGGAAGAGTGATGTATTGTAGGAAAGTTAAACAACGAAGAATCTTCATTTTTGAAACACAGGAACGAACCTTACACTTGCTAATATCCTTAACATAGGTTACTCTCTTCAATATCTTGGATTTAATTATCCCGTACTAGATGCTTATAATACAAACATATCATTCAAAAGAGAGAGGTTTTAATTTTAGAGAAATAAATCTATAAGTTTTTGGATGTTCGTTTATCAAAGTAACCAAAGATAGAAATGGACTTCTTGACCAACCATGGCTCAGTTTTCCATTATCAGGAGGACCAAGGGACAAGGAAAAAGAGTTAACTCGTAAATAAAAATTAGGTAAAGTAAAATGGAAGATTAAATCCGTATCATAGTATATATTTAAGTTGGTAAAGAAAGATTAAAGTACGATAGGTATTGAAGGTCAGAGGTGTCTGGTTTCAGTTAGAGTTTCCTCAGAATAGATACTCACCAGAACATCAGCCGGGCATGCCAAACCCACCACTGTGGTGACCAACCACAGCAGTGGCCTCAGAATAAACAGCTTAAACTTACTGTCCCGGGTGGGGATTGATATGCCTACATGCCAATGCAAGGCAAACACGTTATAACTGTACAAGCCAGCAGGCAATGTAAGCCTGGAAGTCTCATTGCCTTGTAAATTGAATATCCCTTATGACATTCTTCATAGCATTTATGCTTTTCTGAAACATTTTACAATTCTGAAGTGTTCAAAATATTTCTTGATGACAAAAAAAAGTTAAAATCTAAATTCAATAATATGAACTTCATAAATATATTTTGGTTTAAAGATAAAATAGAGCGAAAAAATGCTATACATCCTAATAATTCTAGAAAGTTTTTTTTTATATATATATATTTTGTCAATAGCATAAACGATTGGCAGCAACTGAAATAATGTTTATGTTTTTATAAGTTTAATCAGTTTCTGTGATGATAAACTATGAGCTGCTAACGCAAGAGCCCGTCTCCAGCCCAAGGCTGGACAATCTAACAAGCTAAAACAAAATAAATTCAGAAAAGGTATTCGTCGTCTGGATGAACTTTTTAAGAGGGTGAATGACAAGTTGAATCTTAAAATCATTTACTTGTAAAATTCTGAGTTTTCTTTGTAGTTGTGTGACTTCAACTTCACTGCCTGGCAGCAGTGCATGCCAAAATCACTCTTCCCCTTACCATAACGTAAACAAAGCCACCCCATATGGTATGAAAAAAACTACAGGGTATTATTCTGTCTTCCCTACCTCCTAACGTTAGCTGGACATAAAACGCAATGACTGTGATCATGGTTTTGTTGATCAAACTCGAGAAGGTAGATAAACAGTATCATAAAGACTATGTAATTAAGAAAGAAGAAATTTCACATGTAACCCAAAAAGAAACCTTAACAGGTTATGGGCCAGACCGTCAACAGGGAAATAAGTCTCGAAAAAGATGGGAAATTTTTTGGAAGAACAACATTGTTACTACACTGGTGGCTATGAAAGCACTATGATACAGCAAGGTACACAAAATTTTTCTAATAATGTAACTTACTTGTCCAAGGTCTGTCCTTTCATTTGCCGGCTCAACCACCTTGTGCCACATGGTGCATTCCTTTCCAACCGGCTGCTCACTCCCTTATCCTTTAGCATCACCACTATGTCTACCGATGTCTGTTATTCACTGTGTTCCTCTTGTTTAACTAAGTTCACCTTAAGTTTTCTACTCATACGCTTCTCACTGTATCACTGTAATTTTTCGATTTGCCTTTACTCTAGATGTGTGCACTGCACTCCTCCCTCTATCAATCTTTTTGCCATACCGCCTCCCCTCTTGTCTCTGTGCAGACACAATGGTTCCTTTCTCCGTTAACTGTCTCCCCAACCAAATGCAATTTATTAGTTCACATCCCCAGTCCCCCATGATTGAACTCAATCACTTCTTCCACTCTTCATCACCACATGAACACCGGGTGTACACTTTTGTACGCGCTGCAATACATGCACACCCTCTGGGATCCTCATGCCGATCATTTTCCAATACCTTTTGCACTTCATTCACTACTGTTTCATGAACATTATATTGTATTGTAGGTCGGGGCGGATCGACAAACAAAAACCAATCATCATCTTCTTGGTCATTATATGCACAAATCCATGATCTTTGGTCTTGTACATGTCGTGGTAATCAATCCACCTCTACTTCTTGAAGTGACTGAATGCCCATGACTCTCCCTTTTCCAAACTGTGTCACAGTGTCCACTTGACGGTTTTATCCACACAGCATCACTAAATTTATATGATCCTGTGTTAGCCTTTTGCTCTTGTACTATCTCACCTACTCCATGAAGCCTCACAACATATCCATACACCACATTTATTATTATTATTATTATTATTATTATTATTATTAGCCAAGCTACAACCCTAGTTGGAAAAGCAAGATGCTATAAGCACAAGGGCTTCAATAAGGAAAATAGCTCAGCGAGGAAAGGAAATAAATAAATGATGAGAATTAATTAACAATGAATCATTTTAAAAACAGTAACCATCCAAAGCAGATATGTCCTATATAAACTATTTACAACGTCAAAAACAAATAAGTCATATAAACTATAAAAAGACTCATGTCAGCCTGGTCATCATAAAAACATTTGTTCCAACTTTGAACTTTTGAAGTTCTACTGATTCAATTACCTGATTAGGAAGATCATTGCTCAACTTGGTAACAGCTGGAATAAAACTTCTAGAATACTGTGTAATATTGAGCCTTATGATGGAGAAGGCCTGGCTAATAGAATTAACTGCCTGCCTAGTATTACGAACAGGATAGAATATATTGACAAAGCAAATAACAATAACAACCATGGCAACAATAATATGAATAATGATATAATGGATTTTATCAACTGCATTTCAAAGCTCCTTCTGATTTTCTAAGCAATTCTCCGAAAATGAAAATACTCGCTAATGGCCAAATCCGATTACAAAAAGTCACACGTGACTTTCCAACGCATGAATATGGAAATGTAAAGGCTGGTCAGAGTTATGAAAAATCTTATGCAACATGCGTAATGAACAAGTTGAACGACAGTGCCAAAAATTAATATCTAGATCAGGAAAGAGAAATTTAATACACCATAAGTTTCCGTCCAACAAATTAAGATGAGAATCAGCAGCTGAACACCAGACAGGAGAAAAATACTCAAAAGAAGGTAAAATGAAAGAATTAAAACACTTCTTCAGAATAGATTGATCACCGGAAATCTTGTAAGACTTTCTCAAGAAGCCAATTTTTTGTGCAATTGAAGAAGACCCAGAACTAATGTGTTTCTCAGAAGTAAATTTGCCGTCGAGAATCACACCTAAAATTTAAAAAGAGTCATTCAAATTTAAAGAAACATTATCAATACTGAGATCCGGATGTTGAGGAGCCACCGTCCTTGACCTACTCACAATCATACATTGAGTTTTGTTAGGATTAAACTTCATACCACATAATTTGCACCATGAACTAATTTTAGCTAAATCTCTATTAAGGGATTCACCAACCCCAGATCTACATTCAGGGGATGGAATTGATGTAAAGAGAGTTGCATCATCTGCATATGCAACAAGCTTGTTTTCTAGGCCAAACCACATGTCATGTGTATATAGTATGAAATGAAATGGGCCAAGAACACTACCCTGGGGAACACCGGATATCACATTTCTACACTAATTATGGTACCCATCAACAACAACTCTTTGAGATCTATTACTTAAAAATTCAATAATAATGCTAAGAAACGACCCACCCACTCCCAGAGGTTCGAGTTTGAAAGCAAGGGCCTCATGATTAACACAGTCAAAGGCAGCACTAAAATCAAGGCCAATCATACGAACTTCCTGACCTCAATCAGGGGATTTCTGTACAACATTGGAGATTGTTAAAAGGGCAATACATGCTCAAAGGCCTTTACGAAAACCAAATTGCAAACTAGGGAGTAGATGATTACCTTCAGCAAACCTATTAAGACGTTTTGCCAGACGACGTTCAAAAACTTTAGATAATATGGGAGTTATGAAAATTGGGTGGTAATCAGTGGGACTTGAGCTACCACAAACACATTTACATAGGAGTAACATTATCAATTCTCCAACAAGTGCTAAAAGCTCCTCTTCTTGCTAACTTGGGCAAAATAACAGATAACTTTGGAGCTAAGAAATATGCTGTCTTTATAAAAAAAAAGGAATAATACGATTTGAGTCTACACCTCCATAAGCCTCAAGGTTCATCAACAGAGCTTTAATCTCATAAGATCGAAAAGCTAAACTAGTTAGTTTAGCCTTAGGATAACAGGAATGAGGAAGTTCAAGATTTTCATTACTCTGTTTACTGACAAAAACATCAGCCAAAAGGTTTGCCTTTTCTTTTCGACAGTGAGTGACTTAGACATCTGGTTTAAGTAAAGGAGGAACTGTTGCATCTACAAAAGAATGCAGATTTAAGGGGAGACTACCATTTATGTTCCTGAGTTGTACCAGAAAAGGTTTCTTCAATGGTTAAGTTGTACACTTTTTCAGATGAGGCATAAACTCTCTGAGCAAAAGCTCGAAGCTGAGTATAGTTGTTCCAGGTCAAATCTGATCTGTTACCCTTCCAAAGATGATAGGCCTCCTGCTTCTCCAAATAAGCACGTCTACAATCATCATTGAACCATGGTTTTGTCCTTCCATCGGTACCTTAGCACACGAGAAGGGATATGCCTGTCAATTATGTTGACTAGATTCTCATTCAAAGAGACATCAGGTTCTACACTACTATATCATTGTGATCAATTCAAGCAAAAAAGATCATGCAAAATCCCATTCCAGTCTGCTTGGGATTTCTTATAAATTTTACAAGAGTATGATATATCAAGAACATGTTGCAAAGTCTTCACTACTAATGAAATCAAGGCATGATCAGATGTCCTTCTGGAGAACCAACCTTACTATTTATAACCCCAGGGGAGTCAGTGTATATGAGGTCCAAGCAATCACCAGACCTGTGAGTAGCTTCATTTATGATTTGCTCATAGCCTGATTCAGAGGCAAAGTCTAAAGCTCTTAAGCCATGGCGATCGGTAGGAGAGATAAAATGTAACCACTCCCTATGGTGAGCATTATAATCACCAACAAAGACAAAAGAAGCCTTTCTATCACCTTCTTTTATCTCAGCTAAATGGTAAGAAGACAATCGAAGATAGAATCATACATTTCAGGATTCAGGTAGATTGAACACAAATAAAAGTTGTTATCCCTACCACAAACTTTTATTACCTGAATCTCATGACATTCACATTCATAGCAGGACTAATGAGAAGCAGGGTACTCGGTCCTAATATACACCACCAATCCCCTGGCCCTGGGGATGGCATCACGTTTCAACATTATTGGATTCTTCAAACTAGTTAAAAGGAGCTCAGATGAGTGCCTAATATTAGAAATCAAAGTTTCTGAGCACAAAAGAATATCATACTCTCTGGACGCAACTGTAAGGTCTTGGATATTTGCATAAAGACCAATAATATAACAATAGAGAAGACGACATTGACGAAATCTAGGAAGTACTTATCCTGGATCTCGCTCAATGTCTCCAGACAGCATAAGAATTAATAGAAATAAAAAAGAGACATCATGCTTAATAACTAGATTAACAAGAATAACAAGAAAAACAATATGTACAGAATCATAAATAAAGTGATTGATGAAACCCATAGACTATAGTGAAAAGTCGGAAAAACTGGTCAACATGGAGGAGCCGATACACCATGTAAGGCTAAATACCCTCCAGGATAGTCACTTCCACTGAAGAGAGGACAGTAAGGATGGTTTTGAGAAGAAATGGAATCAGAAAAAGGAATAGATAACCTCTTGATAAACCACCAGGCATCCATGGCCCTTCTATTAAGCCTGCCCAACACACCATTTCAAAATAAAAGAGGAAGAAAAAAAATAATAATAAGATAGAATAGTGTGACCGAGTGTACCATCAAGCAGGAGAACTCTAACCCAAGACAGTGGAAGACCATGGTACAGAGGCTATGGCACTACCAAAGACTAGAGAACAATGGTTTGATTTTAGAGTGTCCTTCTCCTGGAAGAGCTGCTTACCAAAGCTAAAGAGTCTCTTCTACCCTTACCAAGATGAAAGTACACTGAACAAATTGCAGTACAGTAGTTAACCCCTTAGCTGAAGAAATGTTTAGTATCTTATTGTTCCCTGGTGTATGAGGAAAGACGAGAATATGTAAAGAATAGGCCAGACTATTCTGTGTAAGTATAGGAAAAGAAAAAATAAGCCGTAACCAGAGAGAGAGATCCAATTCCTTGATATCTGGTGAGTCAAAGGATCCAATACCTCTCTAGTGGTAGTATCTCAACGGGCGGCTGGAGCCCTGCCAAACCTACTACCTGTTAGAGGAGCAGGAGCAGTCTCTTCCTCACAGCCATCTCGTGGTGTGATATTATAGGGATTCACAGACTCGCCTATTGAACGCTGTTTCCTTTTAGCTATTACATTCACTGTCTCATGACATCTCTCTGTCACACCATTACCTCAAGCTATAAAAGCACACCCGAACCTCCCCTTTACATCACACTTATCAGTGAACTCTACAAACCTAGTACCTTTAAAGGCTGTGTCATTATCTGTCAGAATGTCTTCTAGGTCTCTACATTCAGAGAAAATATTTTCTAGCTGATCTATCACACACTCGCTAGTTTGCATACGCAACCGGCGCCAGATAGCAAACTACGATGGTCAAAATCTATGACTGTCAGGTAATGCTGCCTGCGATATTACATTATATCAATCCTTATCTGCTGCCATAATTGATATAGACTCAAGCTTCCTTTACTTCACTTCAGCGTTGCAGGATCAATGGACTTACACACTTCGCAACCTTTTACCACATCATGAACTTGTCGTGCTTAACTGTTGCATCTTGTCTCCGTGCAAAATACAGAGTTCACTGTACCCCCGTTTGTCTTATCTCATGGTACACCCGTCTTACCAAATTGTACACTGTATCTTCCACAACAGCACATAGCGATGGCATTGCATCCTGCTTTCTCAATCATCTTACTGGTACCATACATCCACCGATCTCTACCACAGCGCCAAAGGCCAATGAACTCGCATCACCTCAGAGTGTCTCTGACCTTTTACCAAAATCCCATCTACTTCTCGCAGTATCACTTTTCCTCACAGCTGCTATTGTATCGTGCAGGTACTGTACCGCCATACTGCCTGTCACTATATTTCCACATCGCCTTACTCACCTTGAGGTTGATGAACACCACACTTACTTGCAGCCATCCACACACAGGGTAATGACTAACTAGTTCCCACAAAAAGGAAACACATCGCCATTCTCTCCTCACACCTGCCGTCCAAATGCTTACATGCATTCCTGCATGTTTTCAGGTTGCTTAGAAAACAACCCGTATTTCTCCAAATGAATAATTACATATTTCACTACGTCCGTATCCTCACAAACTAGTACATCATCTACATATGTGGACATAGTACAATCACGCACTATTGTGTTCTGCTCCAACACTTTATTAATCAACGCTTTCATCACCAGTAGGGCAACATTTAAGCCAAATCCGAATCTTGTAAGGCCATACCTCTTACCTCCAAACATAACTTATTGGTATGGCCAAAATCTCTCCTTTACTCCTATTTGTTACATTGACAGCCATCTTTTGCCTTACACATAGCTTGTCTGCGCATAAATCCTCATCTCCTGTATGGGCATCAATGTAACTAATGACCTTACAAAAGTCCACCACCGGCCTCACCTCATCATAACTAAGCTGGATAACTACTATCAATGGAATTAAGCCTTTAGCATGGCCATTCTTATCCTTATCATATGGCTGCAGGTGGGACTGCGTATTCACATCTCGTGTTCTTCAGCACTACTAGCTCTTCATCGTCTCTCCATTTCCAGGCCATCATCAAACACTTAGCCAGAGGATTAAAAGTAACTTGGTAAACCATAAACCTTGTTCCCTACAAGAAAATGCTGTATTTCTTCTGTTGTCGTAAATTTTTATGATTAATACATTTTAATGTAAAGGAGATTGTGAGCAATGGCATCTGTATAACTTCCGCGGGTCGCAGATGATGTATTACACCCTTCGCCATTCAGTTCTACGAAAAACCTGAGAGAGTAAAAGCCTGATTTAGACATATGTTATTCACTCATTTTTACGTTTCTTTTTTCCCACTTTAGGCAAGAATTTTATCATTTCAAAGAGGCAAAGAAAATTTCAACATCATGCTGACATAAAAAAGAAGAAATTTGGCTCTATTAAGAGTTCAGAAAAGGGTAACATCTATAGTGCAGAGAGAGAGAGAGTTTTGTGGAGGGAGAAGGGACAGCCTTGCCTAACTTGAGCAAAAGAATCCTCATATTAGGGAAAAGGATCTCCTTTTATGATAAATAACTTTTATTTCCTTCATCAATAGCCAAAAAGGAACATAAAATTCATAATAATCATGATTTATTAATATTGTCCTTGTAAAAATACGAAGAAAAGCTTTGAACGCCCACTGACATTCACTTATTTCTACGTTTGTTTTCCTCGGTTTTGGTAAGAATTTTATCATTTTAAAGTAGAAAAGATAATTTCCAAATCTTGCTGTCATAAGGAAGAAGACAATTAGCTCTATTATGAGTTCAGAAGAGGGTTATATTGGTAGTGCACAGAGAGAGAGAGAGAGAGAGAGAGAGAGAGAGAGAGAGAGAGAGAGAGAGAGAGAGAGAGAGAGAGAGAGAGAGTGTGTGTTGTGGATAGAGGAGCAGCCGCCTTGTCTCACAAGAGCCAAAAGGGGCCAGATATTGATGAAAAGTATCTTCATTTAGGATTAAATCATGATAAATAACTTTCTTATTTTAGGAATACCCCCAAAAAACATAAAATTCATGATAATCATGATTTATCAATATAGTCTATAAAAATACAAGGATAAACTTTTAAAGCCTGTATCTCAAAACTACAGCAATTGACCTTCAAATTCATAAGTCTCCCTTAGTTTTAAAGATATAGCTAGTAACTTGCCTAGGTGCCCTTAGAGAGAAAAATACATAGTGAGGTTGTTCACCAAGAGTGGTATGTACGGCAGAATTGAGCACACGCTGTATTTCACCTAAAGTAAGGCCATTGATAAGGATGTCCTTTGCATGTCACGTTTAGTACTGTTTTCATGGTTCTACGCATCCTTTCTCTAACAATGTTTCCTTGTGGATAATATGGGGTAATATAACCTGCATTAATATTATGTTCGCGGCATAATTCTTTAAATTGATTTGAAGTGAATTCAGCACCATTATCCAGAATGACAGTCATAGGTACACCAAAGTCATTCAGATACATAAGTAAGTTTTTGCTTACCTCCTCTGTAGACTTTCTTCGCAATGGATAGAACTTAATATACTGGCTATAATGATCAATAACAGTCAGTACATAGCTATAACGATTTGCACCAGATAACATATCTGTTACGTCGAAACTGATTCTCTCTAAAGGTTTAGTTACTGGAGGCAATTCCTGAAACTGTTGTTGTAAAGAACTACTAGTATTATGTTTTTGACACAACACATTCTGTGGAAATTCTTTCCACGCTTCATTTTAGTCACCCCTGTTATTCCATTTTTTTTTTCTGGGTTTTACGCATCTCGTTTTTCCTTTGTTTCCTTTGTAACCTTCATTATTATACCCTTAAATATTCATTGCTGCTAACATGTCCATCATTCCCCTGTAATGCTTTACCTTTCATCACCTCATTCCTCTGTAGATGATTTTATCTCATTTCCTGAGCTAATAGTACATTGCTCTGACGATGCAACCGACCATCGACAATTTTTTTTAAAATAGCGCTTGGTTACATTCTGTTCCAAATGCTCTTAAAGCTTTGGATGTTTACCACAATTAGTTTATATTTAAGTAACTCTTTAATTTACGTAACTCATTGATCTTAGCTTATTGCTATTTACATCTTGGTACCTATTTATAAGTCTGTTTAGCTAGAATTGTTTTCTGTGTTATTGAATATCACTAAACACCACTTATTTTTTTTGTATGTATATTAATTTTTATGAGCCAGACAGTAGGATTTCTTTATAATCACTTTCCCTGGAGTTTCATGAATGATCCTTGTATTTAGAAAAAGGATCCTTTGGCGAACCACGTACTCGTGGAAATTGGAAGAAGAACCACTGGACCGGCTTGAACCTGCTCAGCGGCGGCAGGCAGGAGCGTGCGAGCACCCCATTTAAAAACCAGGAAGCTTGGAAGGCGGACATAGGCATAGCCCCTTCATCTGAGACGTCGTTTTAACTTAGGCGTCGGTTCAACTACTTGTTGGTCAACCAGGTACTAACCAACATTATGTCTTGCTTTGTGCCATTATTTAGAAGATAAGCTTACGAAGACAAAACACGTCAGTGCAGAACTGAAGATGCACCATGTTCTTAACAGCTTACAAGATGCCTCCACTACTTCTACAATCAACCCTCAAGAGCGTGAGTACTTATTAACGGTGCTCACTCTTGGCCAAGGAACTGTCCCCTCTTTTTTTTCTAGCCTTTATTTGACGATGTGCACATTTAGCTAGGAAGTCATGTTCAAACTGTCTGGTTTAATCATTCGTGGCATGTCCATTACTATGAGTTATGTTCCCGTTCCCCTCTATCAAGTTTGAAATTTTCGCCCGAGAGGAATGTGTTCAAAGTATTGAGTAGAGCTTTTGGTATTATTTCAGTCACCAATTTTACTTTCATTGGTGATTAGTTATTTGATTATTGATTTACGATTTAATTGATTTGACCATTTTCTTGGCATTTTTAATTTTTCATATGCCATGCGGTCTTTATTCAAATTTCAATTAGGTAGTTTTGCTGGTTTTTCCTGTGTCAATTAGGTGAAAATTCCTGTTGTACTTTATGGAAATAAACGCCATTGTTAGGTTAAAATTATTAACTGTTTTCAACTTAACCTTTTCATTTTGAAATGACTAAATGAGTTAGCTCATGAGGTGGGATATGACCTAAGGTGAAGTTTATATCTACGTCAATGTAAAGCCATCGGTGTCAATCCTTTATTAAAATGTTCTACAGTATCACCTCTCGGTGGTCCTTAGGACGTTTTGACTTTTACAGTACTGCTCCCCCTAACTCTTTGTGAAACTGTTGTTAATGTAACTGATTCAGTTCAACCACACTTAATTGGGATTTACTATTATGCGCCATGGAATAGCGTCTGAACATCGAGGTGATATCGGTGCCGAAAGTCCTGATATAGAATAATCTTTGGACTTGAACATGTGTAGGGAAAGCAAACCGTCTTCGTTGCAGTTCTCTAGTTTGTTAAGTGTGAGAGTGTTGGCACTCTATCCTTCAGGCTCTGGTCCGGAAATCAAAAAACAGGGAGAGCTTCCCCGGAATTATTTCCCAAACATTCACTTACATATTTGGTAACATCAGATTGCAATGAAGGCCAATAAAATAAGTTTTCAATAGCATCAATTGTTTTGCGTATCCCTAAGTGACCTGACAACGATTCATGAACGAACTTCAAAGCTCATCTGAATGGAGTTATCAATTTTATCTACATTGGGATATAATAACCCTTCATACAACAGGAACTGTGTAATCAAAGCTCTAGGAATCCTGTTACATGGTAATTTGCCACCCTCTAGAAAGGTTAATAGCTTAGCCCACCTCGGTTCCTCTAACTGCTCTTCTTTAAACTCATCCTTGCTCAGACCGAGATAATCATCCCTACTCTGAGAAAAAACTGCTCTAACTGGTCTACTTAGTTGATCTGCTACCTGATTATTTCTACCTGGCCTATATTCCACCTAAAACCGGTAAGCCTGCATCTCAATTACCCATCTGCTCATTCTAGGTGATTTAGTCTTTCTCTTGAACACTGATACTAGAGGCTGATAATCTGTGTGAATGGTAATTGGAACAACCCAAAGAAAATTATGAAACGTACGACATACTAAAATTATGGCAAGTGCTTCTCTGACAGTGGTACTGTAGCGCTGCTCAACTGGCTTCAGTTTCTTAGAGAAATATCCAACAGGTTTCAACTGATCATCTTACCTCCGCATCAAAACCGCGCCTACGTGATCTAAAGCAGCGTCAGTAAATAATTCAAAGGGTTTAGTCATTTGATCCTTTACTAATACGGAAGCAGTGACTATTGCTTGTTTCATCTGTTCAAAGCTGGACTGACAATCCTGTGTCCACAGGAAGGGTTCTTTCTCTCTTAAGAGATTAGTCATGGGAACAGCAATCTTAGCATAATCCTTAATGTGTTTCGTGTAAAACCCACACATTCCCAGAAATCACCTAGTTTGCTTAACATTGGTAGGTGGTTTCATGCCTTTGATTGCACAGATATTGTCTGGACTGTCTTTGGAGATTATATGACCTAGAAACATGATTTTTCTTTGGCCTATCTGACTTTTCTTTAGATTTAACTTCACTCCTTTGTCACTGAAAAGTTTGAATAGTTGCTCTAACCTTTTCAACAGAATGGGAAAACTGGGGGCCCAAATAACTATATCATCTAAGAAATTCTTAATCCACCTTTTCTTGATAAGAGGAGCCAAGATATTAGACATGATACGTGAAAATATAGCTGGACTGCAACTTCATCCAAAAGGAAGGAGCCTAAATCTATACAGTGACACTCCATCACTAAAAGTTGTTAAATCCCTGCTCTCTTTATCTGATCCACTTGATAATCTGCATCTTTCATATCTAAAGAAGCATAATAATGGTTTCCTGTAGCTGTATCTACCATTTCCTTTAATCTAGGTAAAGGGTGAATATCCACCTAGAGGTGTGTGTTGACTCTAAGGTAATCGAGGCACATCCTTTCAGTGTGATCGGGTTTCATAACAAGAACAATAGGGCTTAACCATGCTGCATTAGATGGTTCTATTATCCCTCTTTCTTCCATATCCTCTAACATTTGACTACTTGGTTATCTATGACAGACAAGAGATTATCATATAAATCTTCTGTTTTAACCTCACCTTCCATTTTCTGAGCCATGTTATACAGAAACACAAGCAAAATAGTCACAGGCTACTATACAAAACAAAAATAGACTAATAGTTTGGTACCTTAGGCTAGGATCTATATATATATATATATATATATATATATATATATATATATATATATATATATATATATATATATATATATATATATATATATATATATACACAGTCCTAATGCTTTCATGGCTACTCAAGGACGTTGGGATGGATATATTAACGGATTTTGAGCAAAGCAAAAAATCTATTTTTTAGGTGAGATATCCATGTAGTCCTGATGGAAGGTTCCTATTGGTAGCTTTCTAAGGGATATTTGGCTACATTGATATTACCAGAGAATTGACCTTTAGGTCTCCAGAATTCTAACTCCTGGAGCGAATATCCTTAAAATCTCTCTTAAGGATATCGCATAATATCAGGGGACGTATATCTTGACACGACACATAGCAATCTTCACGCCGAATAGAGTTTTCGCTTCAAGGGGGAAGAGTGGCGAAAACAGAAGGGGAGCCATTATCAAGTTTACCCTTTCTCCCGTACTATTACGAGTATCCAAGATGACGCTTATTCTTTGTAGCATTGAGCATGGTGCTATAGATATAGTAGTTTTGGGAGGGATCTTGCCTAGGCCTATTCTATGGAAAAGGAGGGCGGGTTCATCAGGACGATATGGCTATCTCACCCAAAAATAGATTTTTCACCTCGCTTAAAATCGGTTTTTTATCTCAGGCCATGTAGTCCAGATGGAAGTTTACCAGACAATTACTAGAAAGTACTGTATCTGTGGATTTTCATAGGTGCCTTAACCTTGGAACAGATTTTTCTATGGCCATCCGGACCATTGAGACATATGAGGTTGCCGTTATACGTCATTACCACTAATCATCAGCAATGTTAGGACTCCCTGCCCCCTGCAGGGAAGAGTCATACTTGACAGTAGAAAAGGGGTCTCAAGGTTTGCATATATTGTATGAACAAACATAGTATCAACTAGATATACAAGAGTCTCACGGCTTGTATATACTTGTTGGAACAAAAGTATCAACTATATTTATTGTCCGTAAACATACAATAATATGAGGTTTACTTAGGTAAGTAAGGAAACTCTGGCTATACTTTATTTGTGTTAATTGTGGGGCGAAATTAGAGGCCATTACACATTAATAGACATTTATTCACGAAAAAATAACTGACGATAGAATCACATGTGTAATATATATTAATATATATTAGGAGAATCATACATATATACAACTTTAATAGAGAAAATTTTCTACCTGAAAGGGAAAAAATGATTAATGCCACCATGAAATTTGAAAATTTAATAAAAAATTTTAATATAGTTTTCTGTAATTGCTGGATATTATCAACACTGTAAAGTACACTCGGCACAAGTGTTATCTGTATAATTCTACACCAGAGATTTTTTAACAGTCTTTAGTGTCACCACGGTGACACTCGCTTAAAAGTATTGCACTGAAAGATGTCAACACCATTTCACCATAATTGAGAGTCCCAATCAATTCACTGTTCATCGCACCACTAGACGCCAGGTTTTAATACACTACCTACCGCCACCACATAATGCTTCAACTCATGCACTTGCTTTGCATAATGTTTGCAGAACACTCTGGATGACTTTCATCCAGTGCATGAGCGAAGACGCTCAAAGTCCATATACTGAAAAAAGTTCAGTGATGAAGCAATTTTTCTTGGATCATGACCTGCGGGTGTACTGTCAGGATACGCTCTGCGAATAAAGTAGGTGAGTTTCGCCCTCAGTTGTTTTAGGGATAAGTTTGATCCTGAATTTTCTCCTTTAAAGAGCTTTCCTCTCCTAAAGTCTGAAGTTCTTTGGATATAGACCTTTAGACATTCTACTGGACATAGAGAGAAATCTTCCTTCAGAGGGCAAAATCTCTAGGGAACCCATCTCTTAGTGGGTAGCTCGTTTTTGGCGAAAAGAGTTACATCAGGAAAGAGATTCAGTTCTCACACTTCTGTGAACTGAATATGCCCCTCGTTTCTGGATAGGGCCACTATTTCACTAACTCTAGCCCCCGAGGCTATAGCGAACAGGAAAATAACTTTTTGAATTAGATCATTGAGAGAGCAATCTTCATTGTTCACTGTTGAAGCATAATATAGGACATTGTCCAAGGACCATGAAATGGGCTTCGGCGGAGCTGCAGGCCTGAGTCTAGCACATGCCTTTGGGATCTTGTTAAAGATTTCGTTCGACAGGTCTACTTGGAAGACGTATAGAAGATGTGTAGTAAGAGCTGACTTAAACGTAGTTATCGTGTTGGCTGCCAGGCCTTGTTCATGAAGGTGGATAAAGAAGGACAGAAAAAGTCTATTGAGATTTCTTTCGGTCCTTTTGCTTTGACGAAAGCAACCCACTTTTTTCAAGACAATTCATAATGTCTTCTGGTTGACTTTCACTTGTATTCTCCTAAGAAGTCTATAATGCCTTTTGAGATCCCAAATCTTTTCTTAACCGCTGTGGCGAGAAAATCATGAAGGTTTTGGGTTCTCTGTGATGAAGCGAAGACAGTAGACTTCCGAACACATTGAGATAGTGCTTGGTTCGGTAGAGGGACCAGCCTCAGCTTCTATTATCAATGGGAACCAGTTGCTCTTGGGCCACTTGGGAGCCACTAGAGCTGCCGTTCCTCAGAAGGATCTCAGCCTTTTGAGGACCTTCAGTAGGAGATTGGTCGGAGGGAACAGGTAAATCCGGTTCCATTTGTTCCAATTGTGGGACATGGCGTCCGTCGCCTCCGCTAGAGGGTCCTCGTATGTGGCTACATATCGAGGTAGTTTCTTGTTGTCGCTCATCGTGAAGAGGTCGATCTGCAGTTCCGGGACTTGTTGTAAGATGAAGGAGAATGAGTCTGCGTCTAGGGACAATTCTAACTCTATCGGCTTGAGCCTGGATAGAGCGTCCGCCGTAACATTGCGGAACCCTTGAAAGTGAACTGCTGATAGGTGCCATCTCTTCTTTTCCGCCAGACGGAAGATGGCTAATATCACATGGCTGATACGGGGCGATCCCGAGCCTTGTCGGTTCAGACATCTCATTATCACTGGCGTGGGCTGATCTGCGAGGAGAGAGTTTTTTCAACGTCAAAAGGACTGTCATGGCCTCCAAAAATGTTGATGTGAAAGGTCTTGAACAGAGAAGACCATGTCCCTTGGACTTTCCTTTGATAGGAGTGACCTCCCCATCCTTCCGTCGAGGCTTCTGTGTGGATGGTTATTGAAGGCGGAGGTGGTTGTAAGGGCACAGTCCTCTTTAGGTTCTTGGCTTACGACCATGGCTTGAGAAGTGATCGTAGTAAGGTCGGTATCGGTCTTTTTTTATCTCTTCGAGCGTTTGATGCGTATCTTCTCCAGAATCCTGACGCATCTTTCAGCTGTGCTCTTAGCACTAGGTCTGTCACTGCTGCGAACTGCAGAGAACCCAGTACTCTTTCCTGTTGGCGTCTTGAGATCTTCTCGGTTTTCAGTAGTCTCTTAACAGGTCCTATGATCTCTCTCCTCTTCCCTGGGGGAATGGAGAGGCAGTGTGACTTTAAGTTCCAATTGATTCCCAGTCATTGAAACTCTTAAGCTGGAGAAAGTCGAGCATCTGCCAGGTCTTTTGAGACAGTGTACGTTCCTTTTACTAACATGGTCATTATGTGCTGAAGGGTTAACATCCTGAACTTGCTGTTCTCGATGAACGTGTTTAGTGGCGACAAGTCCAAAATGACTCTGAGTTTGTGTAAGTCCTTCTTGGGAGCACAAGAAAGCCTTCCCTGAAATCTGATGGACTTTGCCCTCATTATTACCCATTTGCTCAATAGTTCTAGGGTATATTCTTCCAGTGAGGGCTGGAGTGTTGGAAGAATTAAGGAAATGATGGTGGAGCTGTCCTCCAACTCCATCCAAGTCCGATCTTGATTAGGCTGTTGGCCCAAGGATTGAAGGTCCAATGATCCTGAAATTGTTGGAGCCTCCCTCCTACCTGAAGCATCTCATTGCTTAGGTTGTCCGGAGGATTTACCTCCTTGACCGCATCCTCCCTTACCTCGTGGGACGAAAGGTAGTGGTCTGCCTCTCAAACCCAAGGTTGAATGCTGGTGACTGGGCAACCAGCTGTTGAGGTACCATCTGGAATGTGGTTTGCAGTTGAGCCACTACTTGGGGCACCGCGGTCATGGTGACTGTGGGATGTGGTTGCTGGGCAGGCCGATAGGGTAGTCTAGGTCTCTTGGTCTTCCTCTTAGGTTTGGGACCCACATCCGAGGAACACTTTCGTTTGGATGACATGCCCCACTTCCGGAGAAGATTTTTATTCTCCGTGGCGGCTTTGTTAACTACCTCCTTGACCACTTCATTTCTGAAGAGTTCTTTAACCCTGATATTGGAAGCTACCAGCATCCTGGGTTCGTGTTTCACAGTTGCTGTAGCAAACTCGAACTCTCTGCATGCTCTTCCGGCTTTCATAAAGCCGTAGAGGTCCTTAACTAAGGTGGCCATGTGCATTTTGTCCATAACCATGTTGATATTTGGGATGCTCTTTAAGCCTGCGCACATCTCCATACAGTTCTGTAGGGATAGGGATGCCGCTAATCTCTCCTTCGTCACTTGCTCCTTACGCAAGAGAAAGTCTGACAGCTTTGGGAGATTCTCGTTGAACTGACATCCAGCGATATCTGCATCCAGCTTCCCTACCAAGAAGGTTAGGTGGACTTCTTTCCAATCCTTATCCTCCATGGGCAGGGCTAACATCAGGGGTCTACACTCTTCCAGTGTAGAATAAGGTTTGCCTGCCTCTACTGCCTTGCCAACGGCTTTACAAGCCTTCGAAGTAAAGGGGAAGGCTATTGAAGCTGGATCAAGAAAGGTAGGATGTTTCTTGCTCAGGGCAGACACCTTAGAATTCATGTAGCCCACCTTCTTTAGGCTGCTCGACAAGAGAGCCTGTGCCTTGCTGTGGTCTAATACCATTACCTTCTTGGGTTCCGTTTCTTCCTTCGACATTGGCTCCTGCTTCAGTCAAATGAAGCAGTCTGGGTAAGCATTGAAGCTTGGTCAGAACTGAATGTCATCTATGGGGACGGCTCCCATCTTCTCTGATATGTAGAGTTAGCTGTTGGTGATCGGCATAAACTCCGCATACCTCCAGAGATTAGTTTCGGGGCAGGGTGGGAGGTCTTGGACTCTGAGTCTCTTGTGTGACCCACGGGAGGCGGAGAGTCGAGCTTCATGGAGCTCTCTCTAAAGTTTCGCTTCCCTACCTTTTCCTTGCTTGCGAACGCTCTCTATTAGAGCCGTTAGATTAGCCAGTGCCTGTCTCATGTCGTCTGATGTAGGGGCAGAAGATGTTTAAGGTAACGGCTCTTGTGCAGGCAACGACGGAAGGGACTCCGACTCGACTTCATCATCTTTATCGTGAGGTAGAGTAGACTCCTCCTCAGGATCATCCTTGAGAAGATCCTTTTCATCTTCCGTGGACACTTCAGACATCCTTTCCTGGTGGATGTCCATGCCTTGTAACGCGTCACTGACATCCGTCTTGATGGCAATCTGGACGCAGGGGAGTTCAGGTCGTGCCTGGGGCACGACAGCTTCAATACACGCTTTCGGGAACAGCAAGTCGCGCATCCTTTCATTATGAAAGTATGGTCCCGTAGTTCTTTTGGAACCCTCGTACCCATCTGCGCAGCTTAGCTCGTGCTGCATCCCTCGATTCCGCTGACTTGGGGTCGTCGATACCTTCGGTCACCAAGGTCCGGTATATGTTGCAGTCTTGGGGATCCCAGTACCGCTGGGTTTCGGTCTGTTTGGTGCAGGGGGCATGATACCTGCGTGCTGTGGTTGCAATAGATGACATCGCACTTCATTTGGTCCTCCTGTAAAGAGAGGAAAATTAAATGAGTATGCAGTTGTTTATCTCACATGATAAGTAAATTATGCAAAATATTAATCTTAATATTTAAACCATTATAGTTTAGGACAGTCAAGCTAGAAAGGAATTAGGAGAGACACATACTTGTGTTTCCTGTCCAGGCAATTGCTCTGACCTCCCCCAAAATTAAAGCCTTAGAGTTTCCCTACTCAGGCAAACTTAAGAGAAGGGTTCTAACCCTTAGGGGTAGACAGGTGTATCCTAACACTGACCCTTCTTAGGTTCTTTAATATTGTGGGGTAAATTTTTAACTGATTAATTATCAGGATACTGAGGGAAATCTTTGCTTTCAATATAGGGTTGGTCTCAACAAGGAAGCACATGGTATGTTGGAAAATAACTTCTGTATAATATATACTATAGTTTTTGGTTTGCAGTATATACTATACTGCAAATATACTGGCTACTGTATAATCATATATTGTAGTTCAGCCAGCATATTGCCGGCTAGGCTAGCACCTGGTGGCACAGTCCAGCCGGCGACATATTGGTTAGTACCTGGCGGCACCGGCCCAGCTGGCATGTCGCCGGCTGGGTTAGTACCTGACGGCACCGGTCCAGTCAGCATGTTAGTAGCTGGCGGCACTAGCTGACAGAGAGAGAGAAAGCATGGAGTGAAGGGCTACCTTATTAAATGTTTGTTAACAATAAATAAGGGTGTAAGTACTTAACCTTACTGCCTTCCTCCAGAATGAGGGTTCAAATGGAATGGTTCATTCAAGCCTCTATCCAGCCACAAAATCCGTTGCCAGTCACTGCCGGCTTCGGGGATGTAGATGGCAATCCAAGAGAGGATTGAAGAACACTCGACAGTAGAGGGGTCTCCCACCGGCAGCCGTCACAGCTGGCACAACCTTTCCTGGAGCCTTGCGTCCATAAGGGAAAGACTGAGTGACTCTACACCTGCTTATGTAGGAGCCCGGCCGGCACCACAACCTACCCGGCAAACGGTGAGATTGTAGGACGAAGGCCACAAGGTTGCGATGGCTAGGCCATCACTAAAGGACAGAGAGGGGCAGGAAAAGGGTCCTGTATCAAGTGTGGAAGAAGGCAGCAGGGTTGACGCCACTACCACACAAGGGAGAAACTTTGTTTCAGTATAGGCGCCATCCTAGGCGGCAGAAGAATATCTATTCCTCAGCCTAGGGTCTAACGAAACGGGACTAGTCTCCTAGACCGCTGGGAAGAAGGTGGCGGCCTCATACTACCACTTCAGGTGCGGCCTAGGGAGGCATAGCATTCTATGTGGGCAGCTGTAAGCCGGTAGGAGAGTGACTGCTCGCCCTGATGCTCGGCCGCCAGCAGAAAGACTGAATACTCTGAAGTTTTGTCGAAAACCAAAGCCGGGATACTCACTGGCAAGGGTGGGATACAGAAAACACTAGCCTAGTCAAGCCGGAGTGACTACTCTATTGCGAGACCAAGATAGGGTTGTCGCCTTTGGCAGAACTCAGAGGGAAGGAGGGAGTACCCTTAAATCTCCACAGGAGACGAGTATCGTGTTATATAAATAATTCTAGGAGATATCCATCTCCCGTTGAATTGATAAAACGATACACGAGGGTAAACTAGAATCATGTATGAAAGTATACTAAAGCGAGTAGGCTAGGTAGCCTAGCGCGGGGTGAGATTTCGGTTACCTAAATCGCCGAAACTCTAACGTATACGATCGACATAAGGAAGGGGTAAATATATGCATAAATATATATATCTTTACTAGTATAATTGTGCCTAAATAGCTTTCATAATTAATGCTATCACAACCGGGAATGTAGTTCTGCTAAATAGATAACACATACGTCATGAACGACAGCGCCCCTGGCGCCTCCGGTGATCGGCCAAGCACATAAAATTACTCTAATTTCTCTGTGAAGCATGAGCTAAGAATTATACACTGTAAAGAATAAACTCAACTTTCCAGAGGCAGAAGATGCTAGAGATAGCATTATAAATCCTCAAATTAACGATCGCAAACGTTAGATCAACAGGGAAAACCACGGTGCGAAATCACTGCGAAAATAGTAATGGGCGCTAACTTGGATACTCGTAAAAGTACGGAAGAAAGGGTAACCTTGATAACGGCTCCCTTTCTGGTTTTGCCACTCTTCCCCCTCGAAACAAAAACGCTATTCAGGTTGAAGATTGCTATGTGTCGTATCAAGATATACGTCCCCTGATATTATGAAATATCCTTAAGAGAAATTTTAAGGATATTCGCGCCACGATTTAGAATTTTGGAGACTTGAAGGTCAATTCTCTGGGAATATCACTGTAGCCAAATATCCCTTAGAAAGCTACCAATAAGAACCCTCCATCAGTACGACATGGCCTGAGCCCAAAAATTCCATATTAGATAAATACATCCTACACTGCTGTCACCATATGTCATGCCGTTTCACATCATGACTTTTCATTTAACTCTTACTGTCGTCAATTGTCCTGACCTACATTCGGAGGCTACCATTCAATTTAGGATAATCAACTTATTCCTTGCTAGCTTATCTATAACAAACCAAACCTTGGCATAGGCTAATACTGTGTACATCATAGGTATAGGCTAATACTCTAAGCTTAGACTTAAAGTTAAACTTGACCCTTGCTGTGGAAAAGGACGGATCTTCATTTGCAGTGGAGGTTGAGAAAAAAGCTAGTTCCCCGGGGTCTTTTTATTTTTTACTTCTACAAGTGCTAGTATATGACAGGTACTCCAAACTGGTACCCTGTAATACTAAGTCTTTATGTAAGACAACGATCCTATGTCAAACAACATGCAATTTATAGCCTAGGCTATACTGTACTCTTACCTAACCTACTGGTTTTGCTGCACAGTTAGCCTGGTAACTCAAGAATAAACACTTTCACAAATCTAGGAATAATATTGCACATCTTAACTTACGGTTGAGGCACAATTCCTACCATATGCAAGCGCAACATGAATTAGTTTTAATACTGGCGAAATTATCGTAACCTTATTTGATAATTCTGTTTTTGGGCTCAGCCCTGTCGTGCTGATGGAAGGTTCCTTTAGGCAGCTTTCTAAGGGATATTTGACTACGGTGATACTCCCAGAGATTTGACCACAGGTCTCCAGAATTCTAACTCCTGGCATGAGTATCCTTAAAATAACTCTTGAGGATATCGCATAATATCAGGGGACGTATTTTTTGATACGACACATGGCCATCTTCACCCTGAATTAGAGTTTTCGCTCAGAGGGGGAAGAGTGGCGAATTTGAAGGGGAGCCGCTATCAAGGAATGGGGTACATCTCATCACTGCCAACTCATCGCCGCCAACTCATCGCCACCTACTCATCCCCGGCCCAACTCATCCCTGGCCCAACTCATTCCTGGCCCAACTCATCCCTGGCCCAACTCATTCCCAGCAGTGATTAATGAATTTCAGTAAATATTAAAAACACCTTTATTCAGAATCAAGTATGACTCTTTCATGACACTAAAAATAAATTAACACCATATAATTGAAGACAAAAAATCCATGAAAATATAGAAAAAAAAACAATTATTTTATGTTATGAGAAATGCCTCTTATATATTCAATGGGAGTCCTTTCATTAAAATTTTGGACAATTCTAAGTATGTGGGAATCAGTATCCCTGTACTTTTTTTAATTTGGCGAGTGGTGAACTGCCTGCTATAAGTGATTCCAAATAAAAATCTCTACCTTTCTGAACTTTTTTAAGTGCATTTATGAATTTCCAGAGTGTAGGATGTTCCATTCCTAATTCCATTTGTAATCTTCTGTTCGCTCCTTCTGCATGGTTGTTTGTTTTATCTTCATGATTCAAAGTTCGTAAATACAAATTCCACATTTCCAATGGAAAGAGTGGTGCACGTCTGTTATTTCTACGTCTGTTTAACCGACCTATATAATTGTCTTCAAGCCAGTTCAAGATTGGTACATGCTCTGGGGATAATTCATTAGCTAAGAAATCAATATATGAATCAATATGATTGACAGGTACAAATGCAAGCACCAGTATCATCTTTACTTGTAAAGAAAACTGGCTATCATTATTATAGCGAGAACTTAGACCCAAAGCCGCAATGTGTTTTTCCATGTTTTGGCTAAGGTGAAAGAAGCACCCTTTTAGTCCTTGATTACCAAAAACGCTGCAATTTCAAAATCACATACAACCGATTTCGGGTTTACTGTTGGTTGACATTCTTTTATCATTTTAAATAGCCTTGAATATGTAACTTTCCGTTTGTTAGGTAATAGAGCATAAAGCACTGGAATGACACCTCTGATTTTTTGAGCCATTACAATATACACCTGAGTAAATAGCGTGGGAGCAATCTTAAACGTTCCGTCTACATACCAAACTTCTGCTGATACCAAATGTTGCAACCAACTTCTCCTTCCAAATAGCAAAATTCTATCTGCACTGGGACCACTGTCTTTCAATAGAAAATCTTCCTTCTGGTTTGGAAATAAGGCAGTAGAGACAGTAGTCCCTACAACCCTTATTATTGTACTAATCTATAGTAATACGGTAGCCCTTCTATCCATTCTTTCTCTTTCTCTGTCGGCTAGTGCCTCCAGGTACTAGCCTAGCAGGTAGTATGCTGGCAGATCTACAGTATAAGACTAACCAGGGGCCAGTATTCTTGCAGTATGGAAATACAGCAGTTAGAATACTACAGTATATAATATACAGTAGTATGATTTTCCAACATATTCTATGTGTCCTTTCACAGTCCATTGTTGAGACCGCTAAGTAAATGTTGAAGTGAAGCATTCTTCCAATATTCTGATGTATCCTAGATCATCAGAACATAAAATCTTTACCCTACAGTATTAATATTCACTTGTGGGAGAGCTAGTGCTATTATACACTGACTCCAGCTCTACGTATGAGAGCTATTCTACCCTACATTTCCCTAATAAGGAACTTTTTTAAAAATATTAATATTGAGGGAGGTCACAGCAATTGCCTGGATAGGAAACACGAATATGTGTCTTTCCTATTTCCTTTTTAGCTTACTATCCTAAGCTATAATTTTAAGAGTAATGATTACTATTTACTACATG
This sequence comes from Palaemon carinicauda, assembly GCF_036898095.1. Classification (NCBI taxonomy): domain Eukaryota; kingdom Metazoa; phylum Arthropoda; class Malacostraca; order Decapoda; family Palaemonidae; genus Palaemon; species Palaemon carinicauda. The sequence continues at coordinate 220,552 of NW_027170247.1, read as the reverse complement.
TGTACATTTATCAGTATGATAAATTATCCCATACACATTTCACTCTTTCCTTCCTTACAGGAGGAGGGCAAGGTGAAATGTGCAGCCTGTCCCACAACCACAGAAGTAGGACCTTTTATGGCCAAAAGATGTGCAGTTTTCATGCTCCTCGCTGCATCATATTTGGATCCCTGAGGTACTGGAACCCGTATTTTTAGCATATATCATTTCAATAATATAAACAACCTAATATTCATTCACCCTTATCTCCCTTACAGGAGGAGCTGATGGCGAAGTGTACAGGGATGTTCTGCAACCACAAGAGTAAGAACCTTTTTGGGCATACGATGTACGGGTCTTATGCCCCTGCTGCATCGTACCTAGATCCCTGAGGTTCCGGGACCCGATAGGTCACTCCAATCGCTTGACCTTGCTGACCAACAGCTTTGTAAAAGACATCCCTGACACTATGGAGTCAAGGTATACAACAAGGGGAACCCAACAAAGGTGAGTATGAGGCTTCCAGAAGAACGTTCAGGGACCTTACCTAGTTAACAAATTTTTAAGGGCCTACTGTTCCCGAAGGCTCAATCGTATATGGTTGTGCCTCAGGCACAGGTCCAGGCTTACTCTATCCAACGGATGGTGGACACTGACATCAATAGGCACTACAAGGCTTGGACAACCACCAAGGTCAGACGCCAGAGGCGTCCATTGACACCAGACAGGACCTACTGCAAGAAGGCCCTGTATAAGGAGTGGTTCAACCACCCATGGAGGAAGAAGGATCCGTTTCAACGATGACTGAAGTATCTCACCTCACTGTACTGGCATATCAACTTATGCCGTCAACCTCTTCAACCCCAACTCCCCAACTGGCTAGACAGTTCGGCAGGAGTAAAACGCTCCTAGAGTCGATACAGCAGATACTGACACTTTTCCGGAAGGAACGAGAGGAGAATAAGCACGATCCCAAAGAGAGGGAAGAGAGGTATAGGGAAGGAAACGCCCTGGCGCTTCCAGGGGCTCCGCTAAGCCCCTGAAAATATCTTACCTCCCTCACTGTTCCGAACCAACCCCTGGGCCTAGACGGAACACATACCCAAGTTGTACAGGAAGCTTTATATCTCCTAGAAGTGTGGGCCCAATCCCCTTGGAAAGCTTTAATTCTGGCCCAGCTTTCAGCGTACCCAGATTGCTTCGTGAGACAACGAGATGATCTTACATCCTTCGAAGAGGCTATACTGAAGGAAGTCATTTTCCTCGAACATGACAAGGCTCAAGCCATCTTTACCAATACCTAGAAAGGAGACGGATATAATTCCAAAGTCTCAGCAGTGAACAAGAAGCATCCAACCGTCATTGCTCCTTCCTCATGAGCCTTCTTCCTTTCGGGGAAGGCCCTAGACTGTGTCAGAAGAGAAGGCGAAGAGGGCACACCCTGCCCAATCCTAGAAAAAGGTCTCTAACTATGCCCACCTGCGAGGAGAAATGGAAAGAAGTACATCTAACCTTCTCCGTCTCGAAGTTTGATCCGGAGATAGCAGGTCAGCAGTTTAACGAGAACCAAACCATCCCTTGAGAAGGGAACAGGAGACGAAAGATAAGCTTATCGCCTCCCTGTCTCATCAGAACCGCTTAAGAAATGTGTGCAGGCCTATAGTAACGCCCCACCCTTGTGATGGATTTGTAAGTCTTTTCTCATGTCAAAAAAGGACCAGTAGAGACCATGTGTTTGCCGCATCAACAGTGAAACACGAATCCAGAAAACTGATTTCATCATGTATCTGGGGCATAGACCCTTTCCCACCGGAAATGGTCCAAGATGTCGTTACCAAAGCCACCACGGAGAATGGGAACCTGTTCCAAAAGTGGGACATGTCCTCAAAGAGGAAATCATCATTAGAACTGCACAATTTCTGACCGCGACCATAACCACGGTGCCTCATATGGTAGCCCAGACGTAAACCACCTTCCAGATGGTCCCTCAATAGCTGGTAGCCAGTCACCTGTGTTTAATCCAGGCTTTGAAAGGCACTCGACCACCTTTTGGCCCTACAAAGGTAAGGGCCCGAAAAGAGGATCCTCCAGAAACCCCCCAAGGGTGGAGGAGGATGTGGTCATGGAAACAATTCCTCTGGAACCTCTAAATAATGAGAGGTTCCAGGTAGGAGGTGACCCTTCCACTTTCGGGATCGTTGGACCTTCGATCCCTGGTTCACAGCCAAATTATGAATGGACTCGGTTGGAAATGGAACAGAAATCCACCTCACTTTTCCAAAATTCTTCCAACACTCCACTCCCTTATTGGAAGAATATACCTCAGAACTCTTGAGTAAGAAGGTAATGAGAAAAGTGACGTCCATCAAAATTCCAGGGAAGGCTGATTTCTGTTCCCAAGAAAGACTCAGACAAACCCAGAGTCATTCTAGACTTGTCTCCAATCATCAAGTTAATTAAGAACAGCAAGTTCCAGATGCCTACATTGTAACATATAAGGACCTTTCTACCATAAAAGGGGCGTGCAGTCTCAATAGACCTGGCAGATGCTTACTGGCACCTACCAGTCAGTCGCCCCCTCTCCTCTTACCTAGTATTCAGGCTACAGAAGACAAAATTTGTCTTCACAGCCATGCCCTTTTGACTATATATAGCGCCAAAGGTATTTACAAAACTCACGGACACGATCGTCCAGTACCTGCGCTCCGAAGGAGTACAGGTAGTAGCATACCTGGACGATTAGCGGGTGCGGGCAGCATCCAAGACTACTTGTCTGCACACGGCCGGAAAGGTGATCCAGTTCCTGGAACACCGGGGCCTCAAGACCGGTCGCTAGAAGTCTCGCTTTTCTCCAGCTCAAAAGTTTCAGTAGTTTTGAATCAATGGGAACTTGCAGTCACAACACCTCTCCATTCTATTAAAGAAGGGGAGAAAAATAGCGGTATCTGTCAGGAAACAAATCCAACACAAAAAGATTTCAAAATGCTAACATCAAAGAGCACTGGGCTCTCTCCGGTTTGCAATAGTGACAGATCCGGTGCTAAGAAGTACAGCCAAAGGATACGCCAGGAGTCTCGAGAAGATACGCATCAAGCGCTCGAAGAGATCGACAAGGTTGACACCGACCCGATTGCATGCGCTACTGAGGCCGTGATCAATGAATAAGAGCCTAGGACAGACAATTTTCTTACAACCACCACAAACATCAGTGCCAATACACATGTAAGCCTCCCTGAAAGAACGGGGAGTCCATTCATATGAAAAGAAAGAGCAAGAAATTGATCTTTCCAGTTCAAAACTCTCACATCAACATCTTGGAAGCTATGACAGTCCTCCTGACGTTGAGGACACTATCCCCTAAAGGAAAATATACCGTAATTAACAAAAGGAACCTATTTAAGAACCAACCTGTTTGAGCTAAGGTTTCAAAGATGCACAGTATCTATTCACTATTACATGTTAACAAAAATAGAAAATATACTTAGCGACTTTGAACTTTCCCAACTGGTGGCTCCTTGGAATTGTAAAAGTTGGTTCCTTCTTGTTCTATAAATCAATTAATTTTTCCGCCCTACCGCACACAATTGAACTAGTTTTTCGGAAGAGCTAAACGGTAACAATCGATCAATCGATTATTTACGCCCGTACAACTCTACTAGTACTTTAATTCGCGGCATCTCTCAAATATTTATACTAATTATTTATACTTTTGTTTATAATATTCGATCTATTTATTTATTTAATTTAAGAAGAACGAAATATACTTCACAATACTCAATTAATTTTATTAGTATTTCGCCTCTTATTATTTACTAAAGTTCGACACATTTCCATGCCAACCCTGAAATTTCTTTTATTTTACAACACATTCCCCTTAGAGGATTACAATATAGACTATTGCAATGAACCCAAAGTACTTGCCTTATAATTACTTACTAATACATTAACATTTATTAATGGTTATCACAAATTGTGGATAACTTTCTTATCCTCTCTCACTTCTTTAAAGAAGTAAGAGTAGTATTTTAAATCCTCACTGCAACAGTGTAGCATTTTAATTATGAATATATATTAATACTATTTTTTTAAATCCTCACTGCAACAGTGTAGAACTTTTTAATTATGAATATTCATCAATACTACTTATTTATTACTAATATTTACAAATATATACCGTGCCTTATAAGGCATCAATATTATCCCTCATAATTTTAAGAAATCTATCTGTAGCTTTCCTTTTGGGTCTACTAGACTGGTTCGGATGAATTGACCCACTGTTATTACCCTCGTTTTGTTCTTGCGGTCTAGCCACTACCTCATTATTACAGTTTCCATTCACATTTGTTTGAGTCGAAGTTTCTGCCTGACTTAGAGATATTTCCATTGGATACAGATTGGATATGGAATGATATTCAATTGCTCCATTTCCTTGCTTAAGTTTGACTGTTCTTACTTTATTATCAAAACCCAATACAAGTTCCAATACTCTACCCTTCATCCAAAAAGGTCTTGCTTTATTTACTGCTTTAATTAGCGCAATATCCCCAACTTTTATTCTATTCTCCCATTTATTTTGATACAAGTTTCTACTGTGTTCCCGGAAACTTAAGAAGTAATTTTCATACCACAATGTTTTAAAATTGTTCAATATTTCCTCTTGGGTGTTAAGAGCTTTATCCAATGAGGATGAATCCTGTTCACCCCGCCATACATCCTCCTCATTCTTCCTCAAAACAAGAGATGAATTACTATAAAGTCTCAAGAAAGAATTTGGAGTAATGAATTCAAGGTTAGGAGTACTAGCTCTATAAGTCAGGGGTCTTGAATATACAGCTAGTTTTACATTTGATAGTGTGGTCGTTAATTCAAAGTAAGTTAATCTTGCCCTTCTAATAACCTTATAAAGCCAACCTTTCAAGACTCTTATTAGCCTTTCCCAAGCAGCTCCAACCCAAGCCGAATATAAAGGGATTCTGATAGGCTTTATTTGACACTTCTCCATTTCATCTAGGAACTCCTTTGATTTTAAAGAAGTTTCCAAAATGTTTCCTCCTTTAATAAATGTTTTAGCATTATCACTATAAAGATATTGAGGAATGGAGTACATATTACAAAATCTCTGAAAAGCCAAAATAAAATTTCTTGTGGACATATCTGGTAATAGTTCAAAATGCGATGCTCTTATATTCAAACAGGTGAATACCAAAACAAACATTTTGACTGTTCCTCCACTTATGTCATCTTTAACCCAGAAATGTCCAGTATAATCTATTCCTACATGATCAAAGGGCTTTACTAAATTCATATGATGCTTAGGCATGTCAACTACTTTTGGATATTTATAAGCCAGAGCATTATACTTTTGACATACTTTACAATTCCTTATTTCAGTCTTAAGGTTAAGGTTGTTGTGGCCTGATTGGTAACGTCTCTGCCTGGTGATCGCCAGTCGGGGGTTCGAGTCCTGCTCAGTCTCGTTAGTGCCATAAGTGTCTGCAACCTTACCATCCTTATGAGCTAAGGTTGGGGGGTTTTGGGGAGCCTGTAGGTTACCGTCTATCTGCTGAATCATCAGCAGCCACTGCCTGGCTCTCCCTGGTCCTAGCTTGGGTGGAGAGGAGGCTTGGGCGCTGATCATATAATATATGGTCAGTCTCTAGGGCATTGTCCTGCTTGCTATGGCAATGTCACTGTCCCTTGTCTCTGCCATCCATGAGTGACCTTTAAAACCTTTAAACTTTTAACCACCACTAACCCTTTGGGGATCCAAAACCCTTGTTCCCTAAGAAAATTTAAGCTAGTACCAGTACCCAAATGTTGCACCTTTTCATGACAATAATTAATTATTAAAGATGTCAATTTATGCACTTTTGGAAGCAACACAGGATCATAAACACTATAGTCAAAATATAAGCACTTAGCAATCCTTCCTCTAGACCTTAATATGTCATCTTCATCTAGAAATAGATTTAAATTAGAGACTAGAAAAGGAACATTTTGTTCTGATTTTACTTTTTTTTCAGGAATTCCATTTCTTTAGAAAAACATTCACTTTGAGCTATCTTAATCCAATACTTTTTGGCCCTTCCCCTTGGATCTCCACCCTTTACTTTGCTTAAAGGTCTGAAGAAATAACTAGTGAATTTGACAAGCCTTTCATAACTAGAAAATTGATTAATATTCAAAAAGCCAGTGTTTACTTTCACTATTTCCACATAATTTACATTTACTTTACCTTTATGTTGTGGAGACAAACTCGTTTTTCATTAATATTAATTTCCATATTTTATGAAATTACTCTTTTTTACTTTTCATTTTCGTCATCATCATCATTATCATTATCATTATCATCATCATCATCAACTAGGTAATAAAATTCCCAACCCAATCAATAACTATTTCTTTTCTTTTCTTCTCTTTGGAACAGTTGTGTAAGAGATTACAGAGGCACCTAGGACCCAACGTTCAAAATCCCTCCAAATATTGAAGGACTTCGAGTGAGGACTCCAGACCATCCCAGCCTCGACAGCCTTTTTAATATGAAAATACACAAATACCAGAATTATAGCATAAGATGTACGATAGCTGGATGTAGTATCGTAACAGAGGCAGAATAATCGTAAATGTACGATATTTATCATATGAATGGCAGCCCTGCGTTCTGCACAGTTGAGGAATAATGTGGTTTAAGCAGTATCTATTTTAATAAGAGAGTCGAGTCTCCTTCAAAAGTTAATTGAAAACAATCATTAGTTTGTTATTACTCCAATATCTACTGGTTTCAGGGCTCCATATCACTTTCATTTTAATTGAGCTAAACCATATAATAGTTTATGTAAGATATCTGCAGATTATTTTATAAAAAAACTAAATTAATAAAAATTTATAATAGAATATATAGATTTTCATATAATTCAAATTTTATATATGCCTATTACTGCTGATTTCCTTTCATTCGCCTAAATATGTGGTTTTCTACGACATTACTAGGTCTCTCTCTCTCTCTCTCTCTCTCTCTCTCTCTCTCTCTCTCTCTCTCTCTCTCTCTCTCTCTCTCTCTCTCTCTCTCTAATATATAATTTCAAAGTTATATGAATAAAACCAGTATGACATATGAAAAATCTATTTTTTGGTGAGATAGCCACGTCGTCCTGAGGGAAGTTACTCAAGGCAGCTCCTACTTGGGAGAGTTTTTATGAGCGCGCGTATGTCTTCACTTTAACACACTTTAAGCAAGACTGAAGGGTATGACACTTGACACAGACTCAAACACCTGATTCAAATCATTCCAGCGAGTCAAATGAGCCGAACTTTAATCATGATTTTTCCCCCACAGATTATAAATATGAAGATGGCGAATTTTCTTTTTATTTGCTCGAATATCAAATAAGTTTTCTATTCAAGTTTCGTATTTGAAAGTAATCACTTTTATGTTCATTCGCATAAGGAGAGGAAAATTGAAGTAATAGTGGCATTGATGGAGCATCTATCTAAGAGATTATCTTTCCACGTGTAACAGGGTGCAATAAAAATGCATTGCCTCCAAAAACTTGATTTTAAGATAACAAGCGTGCCCCTTTCAGCAGATGTCTCAGGATAATGGCATCTATATGCGCTGATTCCAGACCTAAATTTGGAGCCACATACTAGAGGGAGGCTTCTTGTTGAAGCTTGTTGGAAAGAGATCTACTTTCCGGTTTAGGACTTGCTCTAGAATTATTTTGCATCTAGAGACCACTCTGTTTCCAGAGGCTTGAATCTTGAAAGAGCGTCCTCCGTCACTTTGCGAACCCCTACTAAGTGAGCCGCCGAGAGGCCAATTTCTCCGTTTCAACAAAGTGAGAGTGGCCAAAATTACGTGTTTGATCTGTGGAGATCTTGAACCCATCCTATTGATGCAGTGGACTATAATCTTGTTGTCGAGAACTAATTGGATGTGTGATTTTATCTTAGGGTTCAGTCACTTTAGAGAGAGGAGAACTGCCATGGCTTCCAGAATATTTATATGGAATTTTTGAAATTTTGACTGACCACTGACCCTGTATCTTCTTGGTAGGGGTATGACCCGACAACCCTGAACCAAGGCATGTGTGTGGATTGTTAATGATGGAGGAGGAAACTGAAGAGGGACGTGTGTCGACAAGCTCTTGGCAGTGAACCACGGCTGTAGCTGCTTGTACAGTAAAGCCTGGGTCTTGTTGTGAAGATCTCTCTGAGTATTTAATGCTTTCCTTCTCCAGACTTTGTTAGCATCCTTGACTCTTGCTTTTAATATTGAATATATCACCACTGCAAATTGTCACGAGTCCTAGACTCTTTCCTGATGACGTCTGGTGATTGTCTTCAATTGTAGTAAACACCTGACCGAGCTTGCTATCTCCTTCTTCTTGCCTTGAGGTAGAGAGAGTATATGTGTCTTCAATATCCATCTTCCAACTTGATCCTTCCAACTGAGTCTGCACTTTATCCAATAATGTAGGCTTGTACTTCTACATCAAAGGATATATATTCAAATAAGAAAAAAAAATCCTTTTTTTTCTCCATCTTCCATAGTCCAACCACTTGGGTAGATTGATAAACTACGTTACAGTACCACACAATGATACATTTATAGTCTTAATAAATAACTTTTGGGTAGAATTACGTGATTTAATTGAATTAATTAACGCCTGACATTTCTTTGAGAGGTAAATTATGTTATTTTTTAAGATGATAAACTACTTTATTTCACTAGATTTCAGATCTAAGGACAAAGTTTTTTCAGAATAAAAAAACCCTTAACCCATTAAATTTCAGATTGTAACGGACGGGATATCACATTTTTACACTAATTTTCTTATCCAAAGGCTTAAAAATACTATTTGCAAGCAGAGGGTTTTAATTTTGTGAATTCAGTAAATTGATTGGGCTAAATTTCTGTACAATACTTTAAGATTACATCAAATACTAATGAATATACCTAATCTGATGCTGCATATTCCTAAAGAACAGTTTACTTAACTTTGTCAACAAACTGTGATAATTATAGAATATATAATTTTCTCAGATGTCTTCTAAGCTAAAATTGTAGGAATTCACAAGTAAATCAAACAAACTTCAATCAACTTTAATTTTGTTTCGAGTTACAGGTCATCCTTAAGTTCATATTATAACAATACAGTTTGTTACCTTAAGACACATATTGCTCCCTCAAAAGGAGACAAGGGACCCAAATAGCTAAATCAACGTGTGCTTCGTCACCATTTCATGTGATTGATCGAGTTGGGTAAAATGTCCAGGTGTAATGGTCTGTTTTCCTCCCAGTCTGAAATTCCCCCATCGGGAAATATGACCCAGGATTTATATCCCACCGGGGGAACTTTGTCTCAGGATAATATTCCCCCTCTGGACCAAGATTCCCCCTTTGCTTTGTGGAGGTAACCATTATTTTTTTTTTTTTTCGTTTGTCATGGAAATCAAATTCAATGGAATTTCATAGAAAACTCCACAAATTGCAAGACAATGAAGGGTTACATTTAGGCAATGAATTGAGGTTACAACATATTGCGTGGATAAAAAGAACAATGAATTTTAAGCGAGCTGCTCAGTTTTTTGGTGAATCCGTATCGAACCCCTTGCAATGTTGCTTAGAAATCAAACTTGCTGATTTCGAAGGATGTAAGGGAACAATCAAATTCTTTATTATACATATCCTCAATTCAAGAAATCTGAGCAGACGTAACTTTAAATCTCCAAATGCAACAAAAAAATGCCTGTTTGTTTGAAGAATTTATGATGAAGGCTGAAGCTTATATTAGGATATTGGGAAGGGCCCCGGCTATGGGCTGTGACTTGGGAAGGTTTGTGACCTGGGAAGGGGGTCTAGGAGCTTGCCCCGGCTAGGGACTGTGATCTGGGAAGGGGGTAAGGGGGCTTGCCCCCCGGCTAGGGGCTGTGACCTGGGAATGTTTGTGACCTGGGAAGGGGGTCCTGTATGGGTTGTGACCTGGGAAGGTTTGTGACCTAGGAAGGGGGTCCTGTATGGGTTGTGACCTGGGAACTACTAGGTTAGGTTAGGTGCGTTTGTTAGGTTCTGTACCCTTTTACAAATCTCAAATGTGTTAATTAATCATGTTTGGCCTATGTTCAGCCACTCACATGATCCATATATTTTTCCAACTGGTTATCTTGTTCTTATTTTGCATTTTGATCATTATTATTGCTGTAAATCACTCGTTTACGACATTTCCCCACCATAAAAACCCCGGTTTCCCAATCGGTCCCCCATAATCTCTGGTAACACAACTGAATTGGTACAATATCCTTTCTCATGCATAGGCTTCTTAGCATCAAGTGTACTTTCCTTTTATTTTTTGGTGGAGAGTACAAAAGAAGAGTAAAGTTTTCACATATATATATATATATATATATATATATATATATATATATATATATATATATATATATATATATATATATATATATATATATATATATATATATATATATATATATATATATATATATATATATATATATTCCTAATATTTTGTCAAACTTACTATACATCAAAATAGTTTCTCTGTAAGGGAGGGTGGGGGAGAAATGGCCAAGAGGGGGGAAGGAAATATTTTAGGGCTTAAATTCCCCCTGGGGGAATAACAGCCAGGGCGGCTTTTCCCGGGGGAGGAAATTGATCCTAGGCTAATTTTCCCGAGAGGAATTTCAGTCACGGGGGAAATATTTCCTGCTACACCGGGCGTCCAAAATAATGAAGAAAATTGCTACATATTATGCAGCCAACAAATCGTGTCGACACGAGAATAGTTACAGATGGATTCAAGCTGTTGGAACCTAGTTATATGTCTACTATAGGCTGCAGAGCCTTTAAATATGGGGCCCCAAGTCTATATAATAAACTCTCATGAAACATCCGAATGATTGAAGACATTAAGGCTTTCAAGAGGAAACTGAAGCCTTTCTTATTTCATCAGTCATACAACAGTGACGATTTAACAGTAATATGAAACGTTAAATACTCTGAACGAACAGGGTAAACTGACAGCGGAGGTCCTGTAGAGAGTTTGGTTCCCCTGCTGTATGGGAATGGAAAAGCCGTTGTCAAAGTAAAGTGAAGTGAGTAAGTAAAGTAAAATGTTGCATTTTGTATATGTGAACTTCAATCACTAATATAGTTATCTAATACCTGAGCATATTTCTGAAAGGTCTAGAACTCTCCTGCTGCCTCTGTTTCCCATCACACACCCAATGTACTCTTCCTGTCATGGGGAAATCAGTAGATCCATAAGCTACATAGAGTAGGCCTATGGGTGCATGTTTTATTTATGGTAGCAATATAGGTACCCTATATATTTATCCATATTTTATTTTTGCTTTGAGGTAAGACTGCTATAAGGGTAATGAGAATATGATACTTATAAACGGTTTTTGAGCGAAGCGGAAAATCTATTTTTGGGTGAGGTAGCCATTTCGTCCTGATGGAAGTTCCTTCGTTAGTTGCTTCCTAGGTTATATTTTACTACAGTGATATATCCCAGAGAATTTACCAAAGGCATCCAGAATTCTAACTCCTGGAGCAAATATCCCTTGAAGATATCGCACAAAATCAGAGGACGTATTCTTGACACGTCTCATAGCTATCTACACCCCTAATAGCGTTTTTGCTTCGAGGGGAAAAGTGGCAAGAATATAGGAGAGCCGTTATTAAGGCAATGCTCCTACTGTACTGTAAATAGGTGCCCCGCCCCCCTGCCGCCTCATGGCACCATCTAGCCATTTTTTGTAGCTTTGTAGGTGTAACAGGTACAGTATATTAGGGAGGGAATCGTTATCCTTTGACAAAAGGAGGGCGGGTCCATCAGGACGATATGGCTACCTCACCCAAAAATAGATTTTGAGAGGTTTTTGGGGCTCATGCCATGTCGTGCTGATGGAAGTTTACCAGAGCATTAATGTATCTGTGGATTTTCAATAGTGTCGTTCATCTTGAGATAAGTTTTCCTTTTGGCCCTCAGGGCCTAGAGACACTTGACGTTACCGTTAAAAAGGTCATTCAACTGATCATATGGGATGTCAGTGCTTCCTGCCCCCTACAGGGAAAAGTCTGGCTAGACTTTAGGAGAAAACCCGAGGATTGTGAGTTCAAGGAACAGACTAGCAAACAGTTTGTATATTAGTGTCGTCATATATGTAAAGCATAGATTGTACTTAGATGGAATTGATCTGTGTAGGTTACTGAAGAACCTCCCAAGTCTGGATGTTGATAGAGACAGACAGGTTTATACGTGTTCCGAGCTATGTTGGAATCTGCACCGATTCCGAATCGGGTTGCGCGATGTTAGAATTCTTACTTTGTGCGGCAAAGTTGGAATACAGTGTTGGGTTCCCGCGGGTGTTGACGCCTATATAAAGCACAAGCAGACGACATTAACGTCAAGTGCTTGTCTGTCAGTGTGCTGTGGTATCATACTGCATGCATCAACTTGGAGTCAGTTCCTGCCATTTGGATATGTGAGAGGTGTTAGTTATCACTTAAATCAATTCATGATTGACGCTTTGGTTCAACTTGTTTTATTTCTCATACTTTGATTTGACACAGCAAGTCAATTGGTTATTTCTTTATGTTGTTGCCTGTGGATAAGAATTTCAATTTAGATAGATTGTGCAGGATATATAAGTATTTTCTGGTTAGAGGAACTATGCAAGGATTGTTGAACCCAGGCATTGCTTTGATTTGCTATTATACAAAGGTGCCTTCCATTGTAAGTTTGTTATTATTACTGATTTCAATGATCAATGTTAGAATAAAACGATGGAAATTGATGGATTCTGGTAACATATTAAATGCATTTTTAGCAATCTCATGGATTAACTGTCTCCTGGCTTATAGTTTAGGCATTAATATGGCTACGATGATCCTGTTGTTATCTTCATGAGCAATTTGTTTGACATAGTGACAAAAGTGCCAACGTTAAGGATTTGTATTGATTTATAAGACAATCTAATGAATTATTAATGATAAATAATCCAGGTTGTTCTTCTGTGTTGGCTTTTGTTTATTGTGCATTTAAGTACCATATCCCCTGTCCTTTCTTAACTTCTCAACATCAAGATGTGGTTATTATTGCAACAAAAAATTATTTGTAATTTATGACAATTGATAGTGTGATAAAGGTGCTTTGAATCATTATAAAGTTAACATAGGCTACACACTGTTTAAAAAATATCAAATGCATAAAAAATAATATTAGTTAATTAACTACAACACCCTCCCCATTGTTTGTGAATTAGAGGCTGACATTCAACAATTTTAAGTGGCCTAAACACAGTGACAGATAGGAGTGGCAATTCCATACTACAATAACTAACACGCCTTGGAAACAAATTAAACACACATAATGACCTGACTTTACATAATGGCCTAATCACTGCATATACGACGAGGAGATCACCACATAGAACCTAATACTGTTAACACACCTATTGCCATATAAGGTGAACGAGTCAGTCGACGTATTTACGTGAATCTGTTTCACTCCAAAGCAACCAAAATACGATTCCAACCTGGTCGCGCGATCTGGGAATCTTCACATTGCGCAGTGCCAAGTGAGAATATTCCAACACGGTGTAGATTCTGAGATGAGTCGCAACAGTACTACTCAAAGTTTGGTCATACTTTGTAGTGGAGGTTGAGGGAAAGGCTGATTCCTGGGCTATTATCAATTCTGTACTTCTTACAAATGCTTGTACATTGACAGGTACTCCAAAGCAGTGCCCTGTAATACAAAAAACTTCATTTACAACAATGAACTTATGTCAAACGAAATGCAATTCGCAGCCTGGGTTATACTGTACTCCTACCTAACCTACTGTTTTTGCTGTATAGTTACCATGGCAAGTCAAGATTAAAAACTTTCGCAAAATCTTGGAATAATATTGCATATGATAACTTATGGTTAGTGGCACAATTCCAACCACATACAAGCTTAGTCTGTATCAATATCAATGTAAGTAATATCATTGTAACCTTACTTGATAATTCTCTAATTCTAAATAACCACAAACAAACAAGGTCAAGTGTTATTAAGACGTGAATTAAAACTACGAGAAGTGCATGCCTTTTACAAGGGTGAAAATAACGTTTCACACAATAATAAGGGAAGCAACATCTTTTCCCCTCTCTACTCATCTTTGTCATCTCAGAGATCACCACACACAACTACTCCGTTGTTTACTTTCTTGCACTCACGCACGAACACTTTGTTACACTTCGTTCAGTTAAATGAAGGATTTCTCTTATTATATCGTCACTGAGTAAAAGCACCAAACACCATAGGCCTACTCATGCATACGTTGTTTCTTTTCGTAAACGTGTGGCAAGATAAGTTATTACACATGTTTTGAATATAATTCTAGTACTGCTGATTTATAAGTAGCTTATTTTACCTCATCAGTACCAATTCAGGCCTGAATCATATTTTAGGATGTTTGCCCGTTGCACCAGCCCTTTGCTAATTAATCATTTGAATTATCAATTTTCAGTATGTCAGAATAGGTAGGATTACTTTGTATCTGTTCCCCTGGAGATGCAACATTTCTCTTTGTATTTTGTAAAAAAAATCCTATCTCCAACTAACTACTTATAACAATATAATGTCTTGCACGTAAGTCTCGATTTGGCACTTCAACACACCAAGACTTACCTGTCGGGAGATAACTCAGCTAACGACCTTTGACACAGAGTTTAAACCCATCTATTCACGAGCTACCACCCTGACCTGACGGACAACCTGCATTACTCTGGCTCACCCTAAGTCTCACAAGAAACAAAGGAGATAGAAGGATTTCTGGTGTCTTGTCGGCGGGAGAGAGGGAAGATCCAAAACTGAGAACTCTGGCAGCAATACCCGATCTGCCAGGAAGCGAGGAAGACCAAGGGGTTGGCCAGGCAAGCAAACAATTCATCCAATGTCCAAGTACCTCTTTTCAAGTACTGCGAGGAGTGCATGTAAAACACCCGACCACTCAAAGTTTCCCCCATTTTTATATTAGGTTAGATTTTGAATTTTACTAGATTTAGGTATCTGACTTTTACATAATTCGGGCTGAGTGAGTGGGATTGTGTATGAAATCTGTTTATAAATTTGTGCTCTATAGTTAGTTTGTTTTGTTTTGTGTTTGTTTTAACCTCTTTTGCTGATGGTGAGATTTCCAGTTGATCTCTGCAATTTTGGGGTAATAAAGTAATTGGATGATGTTAGTCAACCATTTTTATATATCTACATCCTTTATTAATTGATTACTTCTAATATTAATATTTGATCTTGGGACAGCATACCCGATATATTGAGAGGAATGAGGCTAAATAACTCGAGGGTAATAGTGTGTTAGCGAGTGACTAAATATTCATTCTAAGAGCTTCGAAGGTGAAGATTCTTATCTTTTAAATTTTACTTCAGTACATCCCTGCTCCCTTCCATTGCCATTGTCTCCAATCATAAAGTGAAATTCCTGTCCAGCATCTCACTAAGGTCTCTAGGACGGTGCCAAAACAGAGCCAATGAGAGTATAGGCCTACCCTGGAGTTATTTAGACTTACTCCTTTCAATACATCGGGTATGCTGTCCCAAGATCAAATATTCATATTAGAAATAATCAATTAATAAAGGAAGTAGATATATAAAAAATAGTTGACTAACATCATCCAATTACTTTATTACCCCAAAATTACAGAGATCAATTGGAAATCTCACCATCAGCAAAAGAGGTTAAAACAAACACAAAACGAAACTGACTAACAATAGAGCACAAATTTAAAAACAGAATTCATACACAACACAACGCATTCAGCCCGAACTAAGTAAAAGCCAGTCACCTAAATCTAGTAAAAATGAAAATCTTACCTAATCTAAAAATTGGGGGAACTTTAAGTGGTCGCATGTTTTATGTGATAGAGAGGCTATGGCTCCACCCAAGACTGCAGGACAATGGTTTGATATGCATATTCCTCGTGCCTCCAGTTAAATGTGGCATCGGAACATACCAGTTTACACTTTATAATACTCTATATATATATATATATATATATATATATATATATATATATATATATATATATATATATATATATATATATATATATATATATATATATATATATATATATATATATATATATATATATATGAAAAGCAATACTTGGACATTGGATAAATTGTTTGCTTGCCTTGCCAACCCCTTGATCTTCCTCGCTTCCTGGCAGATCGGGTATCGCTGCCAGAGTTCTCAACTTTGGATCTTCACTCTCTCCAGCCGACAGGACACCAGAAATCCTTTGATCTCCTCTGTTTCTTGCGGAACTTGGGGTGAGCCTGAGTAGTGCAGGTTGCCCGTCAGGTCAGGGCGGCAGCTCGTGAATGAATGGGGCAAACTCTCGGTCAAAGGCCGTCACCAGGGTTAGCTCCCAACAGGTGAGTCATGGTGTGTTGAGGTGCTAAATCGTGACTTACGGGCAAGACATTATATTGTTGTAAGGATTTAGTTGGGGACAGAATTTTTTTTTACAAAATACAAAGAGAAATCTTGCACCTCTAGGGGAACACATACGTAGTAGTCCTACATATTCTGGCATACGAAAAATTGATAATTTAGGTGAGTAAATAGCAAAGGGCTTGTGCAATGGGCAAACTTCTTAAAATTAATTAAGAAATGAATTAGTACTGAAGAGGTAAATTAAGCTGCTTAAATGTAAGCAGTACTAGAATTATATTCAAGACCTGTGTGATAATTTATCTTGAAACATATTGTTTGAGAAAAGAACCAATGTAAGCAGGCATAGGCCTAAGGTCTTTGTCTGACTGTTCTACGCAGTGACAATGTAATGAAAGAAATCCTTCTTATAACTGAAGGGTAATTCCATTGAATAATGGACAGAGTAAACAAATTGGTTTTCATTTTGTCAAGATGTTAAGTTAGACATAGTTTAAAATTGTGTAAGAGCAAGTGTGCATACGTAGTGCGTAAGGTAGGCAAAAAGGAGTAGTTGTGTCTACGATCGAGTGTTGTGCGCGAGTGCAAAAAGGTAAACAAAGGCGTAGCTGTGTGAGGTGAGCTCAGAGAAAACAAAGATGAGTATAGAGGAAAAGATGTTGCTCCCATTATTATTATTATTATTATTATTATTATTATTATTATTATTATTATTATTATTATTATTATTATTATTATTATTATTATTCTGTGAAACACCAATTTCTCCCTCGTAAAAGGTGTGCACTTCTTGTAGTTATAATTTACATGTTTTACTGAGACTTGATATTGTCTGTTTATGGTTATCTTTTAAAATTAGAGAATTATCAAGTTAAATTACGATAATGTTACATACATTAAAATTGCACCAAGCTGATCTTGAATGTGGTTGGAATTGTGCCACCAAAAGTCAAGTAAGATATGCAATATTATTCCAAGATTTTCTTAAAGTGTTCATTCTTGCCTTGCCAGGGTAACTATACAGAATGAACAGTAGGTTAGGTAGGAGTACAGTTTAGCCTAGGCTACGAATTGCATGTTGTTTTGGCATAGGATCGTTTTCCTAATTGAAGATTTTGTATTACAGGGTACCAGTTTTGGAGTACCTGTTAATGTACTATCACTTGTAGGAAGTAAAAAAATAGAAAGACTGTGGGAATCAGCCTTTTCCTCAACTGCCCCTACAAATGAAGATTCGTCAGTCTCCGACGTCAAGCGCCAATTTATATTCAAGATTATGCCCAGAGTATTAGTCTCTGCCAGTTCAGCAGTGCCACAGTACCATTGAGAGAGAAGTACTCGCTATTGTCGTAGCATGTCGTAGGATCCATCATTTTATTGTGGTGTTCCACTTGCCATTCACACAGATCATCTACCTCTATTATCGGTGTTTAAGAGGAAGACCAATTCCTCTAGAATGAGCAGATGGGTAATTCAGATGCAGGATTACTGGTTCAAGGTAGAAATATTCAGGTGGTAGGTCAACTAATAAGAGCAGTTTTTCATCAGAGTAGGGCTGATTATCTCGGTGTGAGAAAGGGTTAGTTTATAGAAATGCAGTTAGAGGAAACAAGGTCGGCTGAACTAATAACCTTTCTAGAGGTGGCAAATAACAGGGTAAGAGGTTTCCTAGAGCTTTGATTACTTAGTTCCTGTTGTATGAAGGCTTGTTATATCTCAGTGCAGATAAAGCTGACAACTCCATCCACTTGAGATCAATAGATCCTAAGGATTTAACAAAGGTAGCTTTAAAATTCGGTCATGAATCATTGTCACGTCACCTAGGGATTCCCACAGCAATTGACACTATTGAAAACTTATTCTATTAGCCTTCATTGCAAATTTATGTTACCAAATATGTAAGTGAATGTGTCATGTGTTAAAAACATGAAGCCAGTAGTTCCTTACAACTACAGTTTCAGGAAATGCCTCCAGTAACTAAACCTTTAGAACAAATCTGTCCAGATTTAATGGATTTGTTATGCGGTGTAAGTGGTTACACGTATGTATTGACTGTTTTTTATCATTATAGTCGGTATGTTAAGTTCTATCCATTGCAAAGTAAATCTACAGAGGTGGTAAACAAAAACTTCGTTTTGTATCAGAATGAATGATGTACCTACGACAGTCATTCTTAATGGTATTCATGAAACTTTTCCAACGCATAATATTTCTCGAACAGGCTTACTAGGGATTTTCAGTTTTTGTGGAATACTGCGTTGTTTTAGTATCTGTTTTCACATCAATATGCAGTCAGACCTAACTCTTAGCGAGGGTTAGGTAACAGAAAAGTACAATTTCACGAATATTTTCAACATTAGGGTGGGATAACTCCTAACCTAACGACGCACTGCCCATTGCCTACGCTCAGATAGTTAACCCACTATGTACTGCCTAATATTGTTTTTACTTGGTATCTATCACATTATAAAAGGTTTATAATTATACTAAAACATATCAATAAGTGTACAGTACATGTGCCCACGTTTAAACTATGCACTGGACATGGTAAGGCTTCAGTACAGTACGTAACACTACAGTATCGTTGCCATGAATGTAACTATAAATTTACCCAGTAGTCATCATACACTTGCAAAATAAGCACAAAACTTTATTAGTCCTCTCTAGTAATAATATAGCACACTTTCAGATACTGTAGTGAATGCTACTGTAATATACAGTATGTACAGTCGTATCACTACAATAGGTTGAAGTTTAATTGTACTGTAAGTGTTCACTCTTTTCATCCGGACGACTTGACTATTTGACAACTGCCCACATACATAGCATACATATACAATAAACAATTGTATGCAATACTGTATTGTGCAATATGTATACAATTTAAGATTAAACAAGTGTATATATTTTATACATCTACCAATAAACAATTTTGTACGCAGTTCTACATAGTCTTGAAGCATTACCAAGTCTTTAAGAGGTAATCAAAATGTCCCGAAATTAACAAAAAGAAAATGTCCCTATGTTCTCCCTTATGCAATTAAATGAGGAATAGTTATGATAAGGTTAGTCAAACTTATTAAAACAAAGCTTTTATTTAAATATTATTCACAGACAACCTAAATACGATTACACAAAAACAAAACTCAAGAAAATTCCGCTGTTAGATTCAGTGAAATTTAGGTAGGATTGACAAACAAAATGAAGTCTGACCCCATTTTGTTACATTTCTTGGTCCTGGAATCTACCATAATTGAAAAAAATCCTTTCAGTCTCTGCCTTCGAATGCAGTGACGTTATAATTAATTTCGCAAGAGAGGCATTATTGCTAAATACGCATTGATCAGAGAAATTCTTTAAATGAGACCAAAACTCTTCTTATACAACATTTCAGTCTCATCTACACTAAAATAAGCAGGTAGGACATCTCCCCACTCATTATCTTCATTATGTCCTGACTCTTAACAAATGGTTATACTTTGCTATCAAAGTATCCCCTTGTCCCCAGTATATGGATCTAGTGCTACTGCTGGATTTGCCAATTTCATTTCAATAATGGTAACTTTTTTTTTTTTTAATTTCACCAGATAATGTCTGAATTTATGTATAACTGCAAATGCCAGTCCTTTTGACTCTGTAGAATGAATATTCTCACATTCAGATCCAAAACATATCTTATTTATAGGAAGCAGATGAGTTGATCTAAAAGGCTCAATTTTGGGGCTTCATGAAGTTTTTCCATAAGAGTCTAAATATTCTCAAATTCTCTCCATAGAGAATGTTAATGAGACTAAGCTTACTTTAAAACAAAGCTGATTGCAATAGGTCAAAGTATAATTCATGAATGTGAGATATGCTTTAGTAAAATGGCTGTAGAGGTCTTTCCTTATAAGATCTGCTTAGACTAGTTTATCCTCCACTACAGCTTGGAAATAAAAAGGTAATTGCAACACTTATCATTGATTAAAAATACAGACCACACACTTTTGTGAAGCAAGCCAGCGTGTGTCAGTGGGCCTAAGAATTTTTGCTTTCTCTACTGATAGGTCGTGATGCAATTCGAATAATTCAGCTTGATTTTTAAACTATGAATAAAAAAGGTGTGATGTTACTACGAATCAGATCCTCTCTATTTATAGGGAAATTAGCTGCACTTTGCCTGCAGCAATATGCAAGGAATGACATGCATCTTGTTGTAAAAAAAAATTTCATCAGCATCTTCTTTGAGTCTTGTCGTGAGTGAATCATTCTCATCAATTAATACGCTGGCATTATTAATTATTCAATGAATTAAAAAAAAAGAAATATTTTCTTATATAGCTGAAAAGTCCCTAAACTTCCAGTTATTTTACCTGAGCATAGATTTCCCTACACTTAGGGATATGTCCCTACAGTTGGTAACACTGGACTGAGGTCAACTGGTGAGCAGGGTTGCCATTTCAGATGTCGATCTGCCAAAATGCGCCAGAAAAGTGCTAATTGTGGACCAGGTTTTCTAGTCCTCAGGCGGTTATACTCTAGGTGCAGTTTTATAAGCGATATTTAATGGTCGAAGAATTCTACTGAAACACTTCTGGTAGCTTCAATTTATATCACATTTTTCAGCAACACTCCATGTTTCTGACATTCATGTCACTACGGTTGGTAACACTGGATTGGGGTCGAGTGGTGAGCAGGATTGCCATTTCAGATGTCAAACTGCCAAAATGTGCCAGAAAAGTGCTAAATGTGAACTGGATTTTCTTGGTCCTCAGGCAGTTATGCTGTTGGTGCTGAGCGGCCGCACTTGCAACCATGCTCAAGGAGCTGAACTGTTGCAAGGCCAGGTGGATGAGAACTTCAGGCGGCTATGCTCTCCTGGTGCTGAGTGGTCGCACCTGCAGCTATGTTCAAGAAGCGGAGTGGCTGCAGGACCAGTCATGTAAAATCATTGTGGCACCACTGTAATCAGAACTTTTGCCTGTATAGTTTGAACTGCTCTGAAAAGAGCTACTGTTAAAAAGAGCAAGTTTCGCGTGAGCCGGGAGCTTGCCCGACAGGGTGCTAGCGAAAGAGCCCGTGTTCAGCAAAAGGCTGGACAATCTATAAGCAAGGAAGCAAGCAAATACTTTAAATGGCCAAAAATAATGCCAAACACTAATTTGTTATATATACAACCAAAGGTTAGGTTAGCCAACATCTGGTTAAGATGTTCTGGTAGATAAAGCCAGTGTCAAACAAACCACCTGAACTAACCCTTCATTTCCGTGAGCTTGTAGGCCTACTTTTGTTGACCGCGTGATTTTGTAATTTTTAATCCCCCTCCCGACCCAAGATTGACCTGTACGAGGTCGACCCTTTCCATCGCTAAACGCCGTAATGGACAGACGTGTTCCGTATAGTTTGAGCGATGGTTTTGAGTTTATTACTCGTATAGATCAGCTTGATGCTTTGAAGACAGTAAAGTTTTTAGACTTACGGGACTTCACTTGAGTTACCCCGTAATTTTTCCATTTTTTTATTTTGAGAAGCGCTCTTAGGTGACTTTAGGGGTCCCTGTGAAGGCGCAAGAACCCGAGGATTTAGACTTCATTGATTATAAATATTAAGGTAATCCTGAGTAACTTTTCTATTATTACAATTTGGTTAAGATATAATTTAGAGTGCTGCACATAGCTTCTTTTGTGTAGGAGAGAGACTTATGAAGGGGGTCCAGGGCTTGCCCCTGGCTAGGGGTTGGGACCTGGGAACTACTAGGTTCGGTTAGGTCATTAGGAAGGTAAGGACACGGCTTGTAGGAGGGGTTAGTAAGGGAAGTTTGGGTTAGTTGCTGTCCTTTTTTCCTTGCATGTTTCTGACATTCATGCAACGAGTGGTCCTTGTATGTAGATTGTTGGGACAAGCATTTACAAATTTACTAAACTGGTGAATTTAATATTCTTTCATTTTGTGATCATTTCCTTGATATATATATATATATATATATATATATATATATATATATATATATATATATATATATATATATATATATATATATATATATATATATATATATATATATATATATATATATATATATATATATATATATATATATATATATATATATATATATATATATATATATATATATATATATATATATATATATATATATATATATATATATATATATATATATATATATATATATATATATATATATATATATATATATATATATATATATATATATATATATATATCATCATGCCTTGAACAAGCGCTGCCCAGAGACTTAGGAGGATAGCTGCGATGAAGAGCACTATCCCTCCAAAACATCCTAAGCCAGCTAATATGCAACAACCCAAGGACCAGCAACCTCCTGGCCAGAGAAGACAGCGCCAACCTACCACTGTTCCTGTGCCTGCACCTGCCACCCAACTGCAAGCAATACCTCCTTCTCAACCTGCAATTCCACCTCCTTCTCAACCTACATCCTTAAACCCACCTCTGACCCTGGCTCAACAAATTGAGTCACTCGCCTTAGAAGACCTTAAACCCATCGCCTTCAAAATCCTCACCAGAGTCCTCTCCTTATCCTCGACCCCCACCTTCCTGCAGCTTCTGCAACAACTTCACATTCCATCCATCTAGCAGGGATAAGCTTTTTGCTTAAACCTACTCCTTTTTTCTCCTCTCCCTGTCTCTCCTTATTACTGGGACTCGCTGCTATCAACACTTTTTCTCTCACTAAAACTTTTTCATTTCATGGACCTAAAAAGGAGTCTCCTTTTTCGGGTTACTTCCCTCCCTTTCATGTCTAATGTCAAATCCCTCCTAAAGTAATTCATCCTCCACCTTTTCATGTTCCAGTTGCCCTTTTCAAAATTCACCCCTTGCTTTTTAATGTTGCAGTTTTGGCCTCCTTTGGGAGACCAAAGTACGAAGTTCTACGCAGTCCTGAAGCATGTCGCAACTCTAATCTGTTAGTAGCGTCTCTTGCCCAGTAAAGAAGATATCACACATATATAAAGTGTATAAATATGTCGAGGAGTAGAGCATGCCATGTACTACTGTACGTAAAATACATATATTTTTTACTTAAAAATGTGATTCTCCTAAAAAAAGGACTGAAGAGGTAGATATATACAAGAGGAGTGAAGATGCTGCAAGACAGAGGCTGAGTGACGGGCAGCGTTTCCATCTCTGGTGTAAAATATGCACTACATGAACTCCCAAAACACATCAGAAAGGAGCTATTTTTTTTTTTACGATAAAACAATGATAAACCTGAAATTGTTTTAATAAGTCAACTTGCGAGGAAAGACTCTGGAGGGCAATCTATCCGATTCGCTAAGTCGTGTTCATGACATGATACTAAATAGTTCTTCTACCATTCATATCAATGAGTAGATGTTACAAATATGGCAGCGAAATGTTGTTCCTCAATAATTTCAAAATTTACTATTTGAGGATTATTTACATAGAAGTTTTATTTCTATTGAAAACTCCCAAATCGAAAATACTTCCAACAGTCTGGTCTTCACAGAAGCAGTGTAGGTGAACTTCAACTCATTTGAAGGAGATGCAGCTGCTGCGAAACCTTTTCGTTAATGCAGATAAATTACAGAAGAAGAAGAAGAATAAGAAGAAAACTCCAGGTTCTGAGAAAGGATTTGGAGAATTCATCCTTCTTCCTTCGCTTGATGATCAGAAGAGCCAGGTAAAGTTTGCACTTCTGCAAGTCAGAGTGATTGGTTCTACACTAGAAGTGAGTTTATCTAGTGTTGAAGTAGAAGGCTGGGGTCTGGAGATGCCATGGACAACTTTCACCTTGTGTGACAAGCCCTTGAATTCTATCTCACTGGAACCTTCCCCTCTTCCCCCCCCCCTTCTGTGGTATTAACAATTCCTCCTCAGCAGGTTGTGTAGTGAGCCTAACTCCTGCACAGACAAGTGTCTCATCCTGGCCTCTGTTACTCA
Source organism: Palaemon carinicauda (assembly GCF_036898095.1). Taxonomy (NCBI): domain Eukaryota; kingdom Metazoa; phylum Arthropoda; class Malacostraca; order Decapoda; family Palaemonidae; genus Palaemon; species Palaemon carinicauda. Next base: position 196,138 of record NW_027170247.1, on the reverse strand, counting down.
AGTGTAGAATGAGAGGTAAGGTAAAACTTGAGAGATTTTTTAGAGAGAACAGCAAGTTATTGATAAAATCCTTTTATTAAATAGATGAAAAAAATAACAATAAAGATAAGATTATCCTAAATAATTTTCAAAACGTATTATTTGTGAGGTACTCACATAGAAATATTTAATTTGATGAAAACCTAGCCTACCAGTCAAAGGTGAAGACTTTTCCCAGGAAAAAATGTACCGTATTAATGTATTTTATTCTTTATAAAAAGTTACAGTATCTTTGCTAGGATTTATCCCTATTGAATGTAAAACCTGAAACCTCTGACAAGTGATAGGTATGACATCTATATTCTACCAAATTGTGCTTAGAATTTTTGTTGTGGCCGGTTCAGTTAGCATACAGTGCCAATTATAAGTTGTGTTAATCTCACTAGAGACAATGAGTCAATAAAAAAAACATTTTTATTCATGATATCTATTATTTTTTATTCATCAGTTATAATGAATACAATTTATAACATCTATTATTAGTTGAAACCCAACTTTCATCAGTAAAATTGTAGATGAGAAGTTATCTCTTTCCTCCTACGATGCCATATCAAATTGTAAGGCTCCTATGATATATGTCGGGCTTGAAAAGGTCGAGGTCAGTGTCATTAAAGGTCACTCAGTCTTGGTGACCTTCTGGAACAACAATGGACCTCACTCTGATTCCCCAAACGTCTTCACCGACAACCTGAAGCACAGGAAATTCTCCATAATGTTCTGAAATATTTCATTTCAGAAAAAAAAAAAAAATAAAAAACTAAGGGATTCCTGTTACTGGTGATTTAAACACATCCAAAGTAATGGCAAAGAAGCAAATCATTTGTCTAATGTGTTGTTGTTAAACTGAACATTAGTAAACACCACATTGAATATTGCAGGTTCTGAGATAGACAATAAGAGCTTTACCCTAAAGACTTATTTACTTCATGATTAATTAGACAATATTTTTGGGAATCACTCGCTACCTTCGACCATTGATCATTCAATAATAATTATCTTTCTATGTAAATAATTCTACAACTAAATGGATAATTGAAGTTGATGCCAATTATGTCAAATGAAGATACATTTCATAAGTGCCTACAGTGCTCCTCATTTGGTAGATATGGAATATGACATTAGCTTGAATTGGGAGGCATTGACTGTAAGCAAGTTAACGTCGAGAATTGAATCTTGCTATATGTGAAATTATCATTGCAATTTCTTTCATGCAATTTGTTGGCAAAACCATATTAAATTTTCTTTAAAAAATATGAAAGCAAATTACCCATACCTTATACCCTGGCCGTCGATATACAAAGGCCCAATACTCATATTTGTTTATGTATTTATTCATACACAATAAAATCTAATTCATTATGAACATATTCACCAGTTAAATGGTAATTGATACAAAGGAACCTGACATTACACCATAACCCAACATGGGATGATGAAGAGGAAACCATTTGTGGGTTTTTAAGAAGAAGGAACCATTGTTTGGAAAAGCCTTATTTTCAAAATAGATTTGAAACCAAAACTGCACTTTAATGATCGTAAAGAGCCATGTAGAGAAATGTATTTATTTATTTTGAGTGGAAAATTTGCTGTTCTGGAAATTTAAGAGGATTCTAACAATAAACAGAGTAAGGATTATGCCTACCCTTGCAATGATTGAACCATGCCTATGTTGGCTGATTATTGAAGCTAAAGATACATTATTTAAGTAAGCTTGAAATTATATGATGTGTCCTAAGCGAGAGGGGGGGAGGAGGGGCCTCTGAAACCAAGTACAGTTGTAAGGACTTGCATATATTTAGATTATTAGAAATCCTAATGAACGGTTATACATCTTCATTTCAAAAGGATTGGTATCTTATTCTGTAGGTAGAGGTTTCACTACGTTAGGTTAGGTGATATTATGACGAGAGACTTAACTCTACTAATAATAAAACATGTCCAAGATTGTGTATTGAAATGATTAATATATACTCTGGTGATCCAAGTCTAATGGATATTAATAATAATCTGATTACCGGAAAAAAATATTCAAGCACATGTGGTACACCCATGACCCACGGAGACTTCTATATATTATATAGGTTACTTTTTCTAATTTCATTCAAAATAAAATGGTATATATCTTTATGTTATTTTACATGCATTGATATATATCACTAAACTCTAAAATTTTTTAATGCTTAGTAATTTTCAGCTTTGATCAAATAAAGTTCCCATACACAAGCTCATATGGCATATTGTGGTCTAACTGTATTTTACGTTGGTATAATACTTCCTCCAATGTTAGCAAAGTCTTTATATTATGAAATGATTTTACGTGGCTTAGCGCTGTGAATTTATCTACAATCTGTGATGAGTAGTTTTAGACATTCTTCTTCTGGACGTAGGCTATATTATGTGATGTGGCCTCTCTCCTGATACTTGAGAAAGTTTTTGACAATGGTTGTATTATGTCAGTTTACCTAAACTGGTTTTGTTCCTTGGTCTTCCAGTTTAGTTCTGTACTCTGATCTAAGAATGCAAGCTCTCTCTCTCTCTCTCTCTCTCTCTCTCTCTCTCTCTCTCTCTCTCTCTCTCTCTCTCTCTCTCTCTCTTTATATATATATATATATATATATATATATATATATATATATATATATATATATATATATATATATATATATATATATATATATATATATATATATATATATATATATATATTAATAATAATAAGCAGAATAGGGAAGTGGAGAATATGGGGGAAAGGAAGCTGTCAAATTAATAACCAGTTACGGGTGATAATGAAAAAATCTCTGAAGAGCAGCCTGTGCTCTATTGATTTATAGTAAGTTTGGTCTTGTTAGGTATGACAATGGGGACATTCATGTCTAGTACTATCTACCTTCATGTTTTGAGTCTTCCTAACAGTTCATCATATACGGTACACCGTCTATGGGTAACCTGGAAAGGATTTTGAAACAGATATTTTCCAATACCTTAATAATTTTATGTCATAATTCAGAATTTTTACGTTTCTAGGTAACCATAGTTTTCTTCCAAGAGAAGTAAAGTATGCTGAATGAATTGCAGGGTTATTGTTACCCACCATACAGAAGCATCAAACTTAGACTGATAAAGTAATGCAATATGGGATCCTATTTCAGATTAGTAATAATAAAACAAGTTGTAGCTAGTTATGATTCTTTAATAATGAATCACACAGCTGGTGTGCACAGGCCATTCGTGTTCAGCTGACAGTAAAGGGATCCACTGCTCAACAAGACGTACCATTTTAGTGGCCCAAAGCAGCAAACTTCTCTGTGGCCACTTTTCAAAATTGTCTTATGGAAATAAAGCCGATGTACAAAATGTAGCTTAAGATAGGTAGGCTACATGTGTTAATAATAGTAATACAAGAGTTTTGCCAACCATAATAACAATAAGAAACATTACTTACATGCAGGAATGAGTTGAGGGCAATATAGCTTCTCTATCATTTTAGAATTAATATTGGTATTTACCAAAACAAGTCTAATATATTCATAAAAAGATAATAATAATGTCACATATAATCGTATATAATATCATAGATTTTATCGCAAGAAGGAAAGAAAACTGCTGTCAGTTTTTTAGGCACAGATGATCTATTGAAGGCTCTTATAACTGTTGGCAAATTAAGACCCCTTACTCAAGAACATTCCAAGAGGAATTAAAAATAACGTTGCAGATATTATTGACAATATCAGAAATGCAGAGAGAGAGAGAGAGAGAGAGAGAGAGAGAGAGAGAGAGAGAGAGAGAGAGAGAGAGAGAGAGAGAGAGAGGGGGGGGGGATTGATAGACAATACGTTGGTGATTTTGAGATGTGGGAAAAGATATCCTTAAAAACTCATAGATTTCAACACACAGACGTAAACTTTCAGTATATTGATCTGCAAAAGGACTCTTTGTAGAAACTATAAACAAGAAAGTTCTTTTGAATGTACATCCCAATCCAGCAGATGTTTTAGTCTTGAAACAAGCCGTTCTTTGTAAAAAATATGTACACATAGTTAATATTTAATTGTATACATATTGTACAGTACAGTAGTACAGTAATGTTTAGTATTGTTTACTGTAAATATAGGCTACGTGTGTGGCAAGTTGTCAAACTCAAGTAGTCAAGTCATCCGAACGAAAACAGTGAACACCTACACTATAATTAAGCTTTACTGTAGTGCTAGTACTGTACCTATATTACAGTAATATCCACTACAATATCAGCGAGTGTTATACACAATTGCTAGAAAGGAACAGCAGTGTTTTGTTGTTATACTGTAAGTGTACGATGACCACTGGTCCCGTGCATAGTATGCACATGTATTGTACACTTACTGATTTATATTTATTAATCACAAACTACTTATACTGTAATGGAAACCAAGTAAAAACAGTATCAGGCATTGCTTAGTCTGTTGATTATCTGCAATGGGCAGTGAGTTGATAGGTTATGTTAGGAGGTATCTCACCTTAGGGCAGCAAATATTCACAAAATTGGGATTTTTGCGTCTGTATCTGTACATGAAAGTATAATGATTACGTTTACCTTCCTAGTACTCAACTCAGTATGATACTACTTAATACCGTGGATCGTCCAGAACGGTTCTTATTTATGCCTCTGAACACAAAGGAAAGTTCGGATTCTCTCTACAAAATGTGGCGTCATTACTTTATGAACCTGACTCTACTAAAGCTATGGAACCATAAACCCGGTTAGCTATGTAGATATCATTATTTTCTCTAATTCAAAAAACTAAAATTTGACAATATTATACATTTTTATCATAGAATAAATCCTGGTGTAACTTAATTCTTTAACATTGTTATAAAATTGAATTTACACAATTCCAAGACACCAGAGAGAGAGAGAGAGAGAGAGAGAGAGAGAGAGAGAGAGAGAGAGAGAGAGAGAGAGAGAGACGCTGGCAGGCCGCGTCCACACTGGGAAAAGCAATTTTTTAGAACATAGCGAGACACAAACAATTGCTTTCAGGACTACCTCCGCCAAAGTAACGACCTCAGAATATTCATCTCCATCTCATTATTTTTTTCTTATTTTATTTATTTATTTATTTTTTTTTTTTTGCAAATCTCCATTATTATTATCACAATGAGCACTCTACTTCTCTCGATGCTACCTTTTTATGGAAAGGGAACGGATAATATATTGAGATGTCTGTTACCTAATAAACATCTAGAGCAGTCAAGTTGTAATGAATCCTGAAAGTGTCCGTTACTCAATCAATTTTTCTAATTGAGAAGTTACTCTGCAAGTCCAGTATACTTGAAAGAGTCAAATCTATATTGTCATCTTCACTTCAAGTCTGTTAAATTTATCATTTTCCCAGATAACCTTTGTTTTCTGACATTCTTAATCATTTATTACTTACGGCCAAAACATGAGTCCGTGTCTTGCCATGGAAAAGGCGACCTGCAGATGGTTCAGCCCCTCAAGTATATGGTTGCTTCAGTTCAGTAGGTTGTCAGGAGCTTTTAGACATATCAAAGGTGATGATAAAACATGAGAGAGAGAGAGAGAGAGAGAGAGAGAGAGAGAGAGAGAGAGAGAGAGAGAGAGAGAGAGAGAGAGAGAGAGAATATCGAAGCAGACTTGTATGGAAGAGTGAAGTCCTTAACATCGACATCCTGATGAGGTGCCTTTCATGCAATGGAGTCTCTTCCCTTTGTTAATGAAATCATAGACTCCTGGATTATTATACCCTGAGAATTGAGACTTGGCTTTCACTGCACACTCACATAATAAGACGTTTGTTGTTCTTTTTGCATTTGAACATCTAAAGTGTAATAGATGAATAACAACCATAGTCATGAAAATGTGACATTTAAAAAGGTAGAAATAAACAAATAAACTATGATAAGACTTAAGCTGCAGAACTTAACTTTGGCGAAATGTAGCTTGGAGGAACAAGCAGATATTTAGATATAGGTATTCATATCTTTTATTATTTTCAAAATAAATTATTAAATTCTATTAGGTAATTTGATAATTTCAAGAAATTGAGCTGATATATAACACAATTATATGAATTGAATATTATATACTATAAAATTAGGCTTCATATGTTAAAGTAATCCTTTTTCTTATTTCGTACTGTCCTCATTCGTAGTCTGGTCAGTGTTCGCTTAGACTCGGTGACGACAACTACTCTTGGATTATGTGCATCGTAATCTACCGAAAATTTCACTGTGATTCCCGTAGAGTTCAACCACTATGTCTGTACATCATCTTGGTAAACGGGGATGGGACTTATATCCTGAACACACCAGACACTGTGAGGACTACTTTAATAGTCTGGACTGTGACTGTGACCACTGTCTAGCCTACCAACGGCGACGTGCCTTCAATTTCAACTACGTTGCCAAAGCAAATTCCCTCACATTCGACCCAGCTGTGTACAATCATCATGTCAGATGCAGTTGTGAGGGGTGCAAGGAAGCATCTCAACATATTCTCACACACTTTACTAACAAGACAGCTACCAAGGAAGAGACTACACCCTCTGCCAAGAAAAGAAAGACTAAGAAACTTTCATCAGCTCCAGAATCAGCCCCACCATCGCCATCAGAGACACCAAGAACTGAGAGCACAGACTGCTCCTTGTCTGTCCCTACAACACCTCAGCAATCAGGTGCAACAGCAGTCATTCCTTCTACCTACGAGCCTGAGTCCTCCAATGCCATGGAGACTGAACAAGGGGCCCACTCCACCGACTGCAACTGCACAGACTGCCTCCAGACACTCCTGCAAGAAGCCACTGCCATACAAGAAAACATCCCAGCTACACAGCCAAAGAAGCCTCTGCCAAAGTTTCGACTTTCACAGGCAAACAATGAACTCTCTTATGCCTCTGTTACTGCCATGGCTGCCAAGCCTGGCATGAAACTCACTGCAAGACCTAACAGGGAAGGTGACCTTATCATCTATCCCAAGGACATTGAGACAGCCAGATTCCTTCAGGAAGACTCCACCTTAACACTGCTGGATCCTGCTTTTATCAGGAAGAAGGCAGTCATTACCAGGTATCCTGTGACGATGCCTATCTCCATTGTAACCTCGTGCAGCAATATTGACTGTGCTGTTCGCTGCACAAGCAAGGATGACGTTCCTGTTAGACGCCTAATTGCCACCTTTATAGGTCCAGTTCCTTCCAAACTGGACTTAGGAGTCTGGGGTACTTTCCCCATCGAGGATTATACACCTGAGCCCCTTCGATGCTACAGATGCCAACGCTTTGGACATCATAAAGAAGAATGCAGAGGCCCCATTATCTGTGGTATCTGCAGCCAGCGACATAGCACAGAAGTGTGCATAAATGCCTATAAAGAAGGACGTCAAACCACATCCAAGTGCCCTAATTGTTCCAAGCCACACCATGCTTGGAATAAGCGCTGCCCAGAGCGTCTCAAGAGGATAGCAGCTTTGAAGAATGCATCCTCTTCAAACCAAAACAAACCAGCTCCATCCCAGCCACCTAAAGAACAGAGAACTCCTCGCCAGAGAAGACCAACTCAGCCAACTCCTGCTCCTGCTTTTACATCTACAATTGCTCCTGCATCTACACCTACAACTGCTCCTAAAAAGGACCAGCAACGACCTGCAACTGTTCCTAAGAAGGATCAGCACCGACCTGCAACTGCTCCCCAAAGGGACCAGCAACAACCTTCATCCTCATCCCCTTCCCAAACCTTGACTCAAGCAATTGAGTCTCTCACCTTGCAAGACCTCATACCTATCGCCTTCCAGATCCTTACCAAAGTCCTCTCCCTCTCATCAACCTCCACTTTCCAGCAACTCCTGCAACAGTTCCAGTTCTCAGCCACTGAGCAGAGATAATCCTTCCCCTCTTGCAATCCTCCCCTTCCCAATTCCCTATTCCTAAATGGAGAATAGTTATTACAAGGCTGTCTTCCTCATAAGGATACAGCTCTTGTTTTTCCTGTCTCCCACCCTCTTTCCCTGTTAACCCTCTTCTTACCCTATCCTCAGGGGGCCTTTCTCGTGCCAGCTGACCGAGCGCAGCACAGTTTTGGCCCCCTCCCCCTTTTCCATCCCAAGAGCAGGAATAAGCTTCTTTGCTTAAACCTACTCCTTTTCTCTCCTACTAAAACTCCTTCTCTCCTCTCCCAGTTTCTTTTACTTACTGGGACTTGCTACTATCAATACTATTTTCTCTGACTAAAAACTTTCTTTCGTGGACCTAAAAAGGAGTCCCCTTTTTCGGGTTGCTTTCTGCCCCTTACCAAGTCTTGTCATACCTCTCCTTCATCCCTCATACTACATCCTTTTAATCCTTATCCTGCATCCTTTTCCTGTTCCAGACTCTTTCCAATTCTACCTCTTCTTTTAATAAACCATATTGCTCCTTTAGGAGTTCTCATTCCAGATAGCTATTCTCTTACGGGCTGTCTAGGACAAGAGCCCGTGTCATGCTATGAGGCATGGCAATCTTGAACGAACGAACGAATTAGTCTGGTCCTACGGGCCAACCAAGGGAAAGGCCCGTGCCAACAACAAGTGTTGGCTTTAATATCCCAACAACAAACAACTTGGTCTGTTATCACACACAAGATTATGCTTGAAAAGGATCCATTTTTTGAAGGAAAAGTTTCTGATATTAATGATAATAACTTCTTTTAACATTTAATTTCGACTTATCAAGTTAACCCTATTTAATGGTTATTTCAAAGACAAACAATTCAACAGTAAAATGTCATTGAAATATAATCATAGTTCTTTATTGTTATATTTTTTGTAGCATTATTAAGTCCTAACAAAACTAAGCTTTTCCTCTATAGTTCCATGGGGGCAGTGTTGCCACATTTTTTTATTTAAAAAATCTGCATATTTACTGAAAAAAATCTGAATAAATCTGTATATTGTAAAATTATTCTGTATAGAAAATCTGAGGAATTGGTAGGTTATATTTTAGGGTATGTTACTAGAAATAACACGTAATTTAAAGTAAATCAATTGGCTGAAAGAAAGAAGAAAAAAAAGATTTCCTGTTTATCAATGTCCAAAGAATTGAAATTTGGATTTTTTTTCAAGGGAAATGTATTGTCTCCTAAAAACCTAAATATCTTAATCAAGCTGAAAAACCTGTATATTTAACCCTGGATAGGTACGATGGGTCGTTTGCGACCCCGAGCGTCAAAAAAAAAACAGGTTTTTCTCACATGACTCACCCCCGTGACTGAATTTGTGGGTGATCGACCTGCAGGAGGTGTCTCCCCTACACGCTCTAGTAGTGTCCAGATGTGCATTTCTGTAGCTGTACTCCTTCCCCGATTTCTGAGACACGTCGGGGTCGTTCGCGACCGAGTTTACCCTTCTAAGGTAGTTTGCATAATTATCAAAGTTATTACGTATTATGAAATTGTCGTAGAATGGTGCAACTTGTATAGGTTATCAGTTGTGGAAAGTCTTGGTGGATTGTTTGGCTACCATGTGCATGATTTTTTTTTTAGTTAAAATGTCGTTCATCACCACGAGGACCATTTTACCGCGAGTGCCCCTTTTTCATTTTTTTTCATTTTTTTGCCAAGTCATTTTTCCGTAAGATATTGCCAAATAGGGTCGTAAAACTTTTGCTTGTTTAGTGTTGGAAAGTGTGTCTAGATGATCTGGCTACCCATGCATGACTTTGTTTTTGTCAGGTACGACGTAGTTATTGGTATATTGGGTATTTAACTGCGGTTACCAATTTCTGTTTTTTTTCAATATTTTAAAAAATTACTACGTAGTAAGGAATTGCCGTATATAATTCATTTTTTTTTCATGTTTATGTGTTAGAAAGTGTGCCTTGATGGTTGGGCTAACACGTGCATGTCTTTTTTTTTATCTGAGATGCCATATATTAGAATGTTGGGCATTTTACCGCGAGTGTCCCTTTTTCATTTTTTTTCATTTTTTTGCCAAGTCATTTTTCCGTAAAATATTGCGAAATAGTATCGTAAAACTTTTGCTTTTTTAGTGTTGGAAAGTGTGTCTAGATGATCTGGCTACCCATGCGTGATTTTGTTTTTGTCAGATACGACGTAGTTATTGGTATATTGGGTATTTAACTGCGGTTGCCAATTTCTGTTTTTTTTCAATATTTGTAAAAATTTACTACGTAGTAAGGAATTGCCGTATATTATTGATTTTTTTTTCATGTTTGTGTTAGAAAGTGTGCCTTGATGGTTGGGCTAACACGTGCATGTCTTTTTTTTTTATCTGAGATGCCGTATATTAGAATGTTGGGCATTTTTCCGCGAGTGCCCCTTTTTATTTGTTTTGCATTTTTTTGCTTGGTCATGTTACCGTAAGGAATTGGCAAGTAGTATCGCAAAACTTATATTTTATAGTGTTGGAAAGTGTTTCTAGATGATCTGGCTACCCATGCCTATTTTTTTTTTTAGCCAGATATGGTGTATATATAAGTATGTGTTCGATTTTCCTGTGATTGCCATTTTTTCGTTTTTTCCCATTTCTTTCAAAATTACTACGTACTAAGGAACTATCACAGAGTAATATTTCATTTATATGTTTATTTGTCGGAAAATGTGCCTTGATGGTTTGCCTAGCACGTGGCTGAAATTTTTTTGTTTCTGAAATGCCGTATATCAGAATGGCCATTTTTCCACGATTGCCCCTTTTTATTTGTTTTGCATTTTTTTGCTTAGTCATGTTACCATAAGGAATTGGCAAGTAGTGTCGCAAAACTTATAATTTTATAGTGTTGGAAAGTGTTTCTAGATGATCTGGCTACCCATGCCTATCTTCTTTTTTTAGCCAGATATGGCGTATATATAGGTATGTGTTCGATTTTCCTGTGATTGCCATTTTTTCGTTTTTTCCCATTTCTTTCAAAATTACTACGTACTAAGGAACTATCACAGAGTAATTATTCATTTGGATGTTTATTTGTCGGAAAATGTGCCTTGATGGTTTGCCTAGCACGTGGCTGAATTTTTTTTTTCTGAAATGCCGTATATTAGAATGTTAGCCATTTTTCCGCGAGTGCCCCTTTTTATTTGTTTTGCATTTTTTTGCTTAGTCATGTTACCGTAAGGAATTGGCAAGTAGTGTCGCAAAACTTATACTTTTATAGTGTTGGAAAGTGTTTCTAGATGATCTGGCTACCCATGCCTATCTTTTTTTTAGCCAGATATGGCGTATATATAGGTATGTGTTCGATTTTCCGGTGATTGCCATTTTTTCTTTTTTTCCCAATTCTTTCAAAATTACTACGTACTAAGGAACTATCACAGAGTAATGATTCCTCTAGATGTTTATTTGTCGGAAAATTTTGTTTACTTTTTTTTTGATTGAATATCATCAAATTTTTTTAGCTAAAATATATTGTTTTACATTTTTTTTTTTCGATTTTATTTCCCTTCAAAAAAATTTTTTTTGGTCAGAATTTTAATTTTATAGTCGTAAAATAATCGACAATTATCCAGCAACCCACCATACAATTTTTATGCATATCCAATAATAATTAGATTAGTAAATAACACCTTGAAATTGACATACCCTTCCTACATTTCAAGTGGCAGATTAGGGAGTCTGAGTCAGTGTGGTTGGCGGCCATTTTGTGGACATATCCGAAGCGTAAGCTGCCCTATCTATATATATTCTTGTTCCCTATAGAATTTGTGATATTTTGGTATATTTTTACCTGCATAAATATCATATTATATATTAAATATATGTATTTTTTTACGAAATTTCTAAGTACTCAAAAAATTACCTTTAGATATGGCCCCTGATATAAATGTAATTTACAAAATAATGAAGATTTTTTTACATATTTCTATTTTAGGATAACATATGTTTATTCCCTAAAAAAATTAGCCACTTCCTATTTCATTTGGGTACCCAAAAAAATTCATGAAATTTGGACAAATTTTTTTGGCCAAAAAAAGTTACCCTTTTTTTCTCATTTCAGATCTTCACCTCCATGGGTCTGACTTCATCCAAAATACATCAAGATGTGTCCTAAACATTCATGAATCAATTCCTAAAAGGATTTGTGTATATATGTATAAACTTTTTTTTTATGAATTTTTATGTCAGGTCTTTTTTTTCTACTTAATTTTTTAAAATATTTATAATAAATAGTTTTTCTGCAGATGAGTAGTATTTAACTTTACAGTTGTTTTAAGCATTCATTGAAGTTTTTTTTTGGCAAAAGAAAAAAGGAGGTTACTGCAAAAACTGATTTTTCAAGAATTTTTTTTGGCGTCGGGGTCGTTCGCGTCCGAGTATACCCTTAAAGGGGTGTCCGAGGAGCGTACCTATCCAGGGTTAAGATTAATCTGTATATGTGGCAACACTGGTGTTGAGCATTCATCTGCTTCCTAACAGCAGATCAATTTCTTATCACACTGAATTTGGTTATAGACTCTATTTCCTTACTTAGAAACATCAACATGCATATGGTTTGGGGATGCACTAAAGTATTTTGATGAAGTTTGTTTGAAAGATTGTACCAAAGAATTGAGTAAGATGGTTGGGAAATATGATATATGAAATAATGGAGGAAGCTAAAGAAATGATCTATATTCCTATTGGGTATAGAGAAGGAATTCAGAAAGAAATGTAAAACAAAATACAATTTTTTAACCAAAGTTATGTTCAGTTGTTACGAACAAGGCTAATTCTATAAGTGAGATTAGAAACATTAGAATATAAGCCCTGATTTATGTAGATGACATAATGTTTCCAAGCATCAATAAATACAAAGTAGGAAAAACTAAAGAAATGTACTTTTAGCACCAATTCACAGAAGACTGCGGTGTTAGACTCATATAAGAAGAGGTTGAAAAGGAGAATGGAGTGGTTAGAAATGGAAGGATAGAAACACTTGAGGAATATAAATACTTAGGAGAATGGTACTCAGAAAAGTGAAACCATAGTTTCAGCATAAGTAAAAAGGAAGCAAAAATTGAATACATTGTACAGGAATTTAGTAAGTATGGAGACAGTAACAGAGTAGGAGATTTGGCATTGCTAGTGAGAATAAAGATCTATGAGACAGTAGTAGTACCTAGAATAATTGCAAATATTGAGACATGGGTTCAATAAAAGAAATAGAAAATATACAGTAAAAAATTATAAAAGAAATTTTTGAACATGTTGCTACCACACCTTACTGGGGGGGTAATGGCAGAAACAGGAATATGGCCCGGTGAAAATAGAATAGAGTACAAAAGGGTGATGGTATGTCATAACATCATATCATCAGATGACAAACGGATAATTAAGGAAGTTGTGGAAGATCAAATAAGAAAACCAAATGGGGAATGTTGGGGGAATTGTATCATAGAAATATGCAATAGATTTGATATTAAAATGGAAGAAGTAAGAAAGTATAAAAAACAAGAACTCCAACAAGAAATAAAAAAAAAGGAAAGTAGCAAATGAAATTAAAAGAAAAATAGAAGAAAAGAAAGCAGATATGACTAAACTGAGGTTTGTGAATAATAATGGTAGAAAAAATTACATAGGAGAATTTGATACTAATGAGGCCGAAATAGTTATGATAACAAGGTTGAATATGGTAGAATTCAAAGCAAATTATAGAAATAGGAATGATAATGATTGTTTTTTTTTTTTTTTTTTTTTTTTTTTTTTTTTTTTTTTTTTTATCTTTGTGTATTGTGTATTGTGTAGGGAAGCAGAGGACACTACTGAGCATATTCATAACTGTGATGAGTTAAGGAGATTTAGAAATAATAACATGGAAATAGAGAATTTAGAAACCTCTAATAAATAGGCTGCCCGGTATACCGGAAAGGCTATTTAAGTTAGAAGTAAAAGTATGCAAGCTGTGAAGCTGTCTGTGTAGGAGGTAACTAATGATTAAGAATTATCTGAGGATTGCAGCGCTTTGCTGCACCTACTACGCTTCTTCTAGTTGTGTGAATCCTACAATCACAGGGCTGTGGAGGATCTTGAAAGTGATATGAAAATAATTCGAATGATAATAATTTTACATCAAAACAGTTTTATATCTATTTTTAGGAAGTGTTTATTTCATGGTCTTCTCCGTTCCAGGTTCCTCGTTGCTCTCTCCACATCACCGTGATTGTGGGATTCACCATTTATTGGCCACTAGCTACAAGGAGCAAATCTAGAGATTTCCTTTAAAATCTAGCGACAAATCTGGAGAATTCTAGTAATTTTGAACTACTTACGAAATTTTGCATTATTTTTATTATTCAAAGAAAAAAAATAAATAAAATAGTGGAAAGTGCTTAAATCCATTCTATATTCCCAAAATAAAGATGAATACAAGAGTACACAAGTGTGATGTAAGCCCCCCCCCTCCCCCATAGACGTGTAAGTTCCGTAGCACTGTAGCGATCTCGTAGAAAACATGTTCAATATTGCATCTAAATATCTTCGTATGGATTCATACCAATGCCCACCCTACCTACTAGTACTCAGTATCACGTAGTCACGACTCACATTCGGAACTTCAGGATTAATAGTCTTTTTATAATTGCCGCTGTGTAAGATTATCTGTTACTTAGTGATATAATCAACTTATTCTTTGAAGTTTATAATAAACAGAGGAGCTCTTGCATACACAAATGCATAAATATTTCACACACACACAAATAGTCTCTTGAAAACTCAGCATATCCCAAGAACATGAAATCGAAGAGGCATTGATTGATTGGGATGAATTATTTTTTCAGTTATTATTGAACAATTATTAAAAATCTTATTTTTGGTTTATGAAAAGAATAGCATTACTTGTTAGAAATTTCTTGTATTAAGTACTGAGTTTTTTTATTAATTTATTTTACAATGTGACAATATCTAATAATTCATTGCCCTTTTTACAGTATTCTATTCTTAGCCACCTTTTCAGAGAAATTCCATGTGACTTTAGCTACTTTTGCAAGCCTAGGCCTATCTAGCGACATTTGAAAATTTGAGTTGGCAACCCTGATTCACACCTATAGGTTCCTCCTCCATAGAAGAAAGTAAGCTGAAGTATTTGTTTTTGTAGGCCTGATAGTGTAGCATCTGTTGCTTTACATAGTGAGGATAATGTTTCAGTAGAAGTGCCCTTCATATCCCGGAGTTTGAGAACTTCAGTTGTTCTCCATTTTCTTTGAGTGTTTTGAGTTATGAGCAGTTGATTATGGCAGATGTAGAGGACCAAGGAGATTCCTCGCTGGCCACAGATGTTTCCCCTTTATAGGTAAGAAAAGGGTCTCCGAAGCCTATGCCAAAGTGTGTGGTGCGTCAATCTATGAGTGTCCAAAATGTCGCTCACCTTCAGATTTGGAGCTTTCGTATTATAATTAGGAGATTCTCGGGAACCAGTTTTTCCCGTAACCCGATAGGCCCGAAAACATAGTTTCATTAAGAGGAGTGTGGAGAAAGGAAATTCGTATAAAAATCAATAAACTTCCCGGGCATCCAATAGGGTCGGCTTCGTCAAAGAAAGAAATAGCATCTCTCTTCTCTTATCACCCTTGTGCTAATGTCCTTCAAGCGGTATATCAGCAGACCCACAAACAACCCCCATGTACACTTTCTCATAAAACTGCAGAGATAAATGAGCCATAAGTCTTAGTACAAATGGCCTACTTGAATGCTCCAACACTTGTATACATTCCCCTGTTGGCGTGTCAACTGAACTCGCTCTCACCAGTGCGTGTCTTCCAACTGAATGTGCATCCACCAATTACTTTATGCATAATCCTCAATTGCTGTCGTCTCCAGTACCCTACTTGCAGTATGATAAATGCTCATCAGTGAAATATTGATCTAATCCTCAAAATTAGGAGGAATAGTCTGTAGGTTTAGAGATTAGATCTAATCCTGCTATTCCAAAAGTTGTTCCTTCCTCCTCACAATAATGTGTAGTACAAGTCCAGAAACACCAGAGGAATTGCTCAGTTCTCAGCATAGTCATAAAACAAACGAATGTTATAGTAGTGATTGTAGATTACAGAAATCAATTGCCCACTGCCCATCGGATGATGAGGAGATGAAACGTTCTCCTTCTCCACCATTTTATTATGAGCCAACTATTTATATGTCCATTAACAAACACCACCACTATAAGGAACTCTAGCTTTTATGCTTCCACCATTCCTAGGAGATAAACAAAGGGTCTATTGCTTCTCAAATGACAGACACTGATTTTAGTATATGACCTGAGAAAAGGAGAATGTATATGTGGCAACATGTATGCCACATTTCTCCAATATGATAAAAAAAAGTTGTTTGAAATATTGATAATAAAGAGCTGTATACATCTACATTTTTCTCAAGAATGGGAGTTTGGCAATGCACATGAATGAAGTTTTCATGACCAAATCCTCAGGATAGTCTGATTTGAAGATAGCATAGAGACAGCCAGGCATCACTGCATGCGTAGAAAATGGGAATTTCCTTTCCATTTTTTCTAGATTTGTAGCCAGGTACGTCATACTGAAATTAAGTGTATTTATGTGTATATTTGACTGGCGAATTAACATTATTAAAAAGCCCACTGGTTTTTACTTAGCCTTAGCTCACTTTACTTTTAATCTACCATTATTTCACTGCTCTTGATCGGCAAGGGTACTCCATTGTACATCTCACGCCAGTTGTGTGAGCCAGTATTTATGTAATATATTAAATAATTAATCACTCAATTGAGCCGGTTTGTGCTCAGCTGTGACTCACTTCACTCACATTTAAAAAAAATTGAAAGTTCAAGACTTATGATATAGAGTGGTGGGTATGTATAGGAAATCACGCCACCAAGGGAATGCAACTCACAACAGATAAGATGTATAAATTGCAGTGAGTTGAACAAAGTATGTGACCATGTAGTGAGTCAATATATCTCAAAAGTTATGATTAGGAATTGGAGAGATTAGCAGAAAAAGATGACCATGGATACTGAAGATGTTATGAATTGTGTCTAAGTGAATATTCAGTCTATTGGTAACAAAACTATTCCAATTGATAAATGAGAAATATCTTGACATATTAGCATTATCTGAAACATGGCTAAATGACTTGGACAACGTTGAAATATCAGGGTTATTAAACAAAATGGAATTAGGAATTAGGAAAAGAAAAATGTCACTTTCTCTAAAGAAGTAATTTTTTTTTTTAATGAAATGGTCGTACCAGTATTACTATGTGTAACATTAACTTAGAGCCTTACTAAAGCCTTAGAATGGGAGTTAGTTACAACTCAAAGAGCTATGGAAAGACTACGTATTGTAATAACACTAAGTGACACTAAAAGAGCAACATGGTTACTAAGAGAACAAACTAAAGTAGAGGGTCTTCTAACAACAAGAAAAAGAAATGGACATATAATGAGAATGACAGACAATATATGGACATTAAAAATTAACAAAATGGGTCCCTTTAGATTGAATAATAAGAAGCAGGGGAAGGAAGAGAAGATAATTTCGGTTTTACTAGCTTACAATTTAAGGAAAATGGAAAACGTTTTTAGGTAATCCAAGTTAAAGAGCAGCAGCATTCAAGGTAATGGCCATATGGTACATGCTCGACTCTTGAGTGTCAACTGTCAGCCTTGGTAAGGTAGCATATATGTGGTTCAGATATGTGTCACTTAAGGGGGGATAATGGAGATCAGAGTGCGGCAATGCAATAGTGATTTTTATTAGAAGTAGAATTTAATCTGTACCCCTCAAATGGAGAGTTTAGCATTAAAAAGCGTTCTTTTCTAATCTATGTTCGGTTCTCTGGAAAGCAAGGTACCAATTACAAAGATATATTTAAATACTGAAGGATAAATCAAGAATATAGTATATTTAAAATTGGCTCTTAAATATAATTATTAAAGCAATAAATAGGTAGTATTTCAAATATATTTTTATTTAAATATTATGAAATATTCAATAAATATGAGAAATTAAATAAATACTGCATTAACATCTATAACACAATATATCAATTATGAGGATGCCCTCGGGCACAACATTTTTAATGTGTTAAAAGAGGTCAAGCAACATTATTATCTAGCATTAATAAAGATAATTGTTAATGATAGGTTTCATCATTATGCCAGATGCACTGTTTCCTCTTTAACAGGGTTTTATTCTATTGAGTTCTTGGGTTGAACCACTTTTCTCATGTTGGTCAAGTCGTCTAACTTAACTCTATGTTGGTTTCTTTGTGTTCCCGAAATTCTAATAGATACTGATTATGATAAACTATATAAACCATTTAAATGTTATGATAGGAGAGAAGAAATAAGATTGAAACTTGAAAAGGAAAAATGCCATTCATGGAAATCTTATGATAATCACGAAATAGCATTCAATGCAATATGTAACATCAATAATATCAAAAATAGTAACTTAAATATCATAAGTGCCCTTTGTGATAGGATACCAAACGATTTGGATGTGTACAGGCCAGCTGGCCAGTTTGTAGATGTTGATTTAACTGTGCCATCCCAGAGAAAGCCAAAATCACCAACGTGGCTTGTTGCCGAGCCTAAAAGGAGTAGGCCTACTGGGCATTGTTTTAAAATTTGCAAAGTAATTCAGAAAAAGGTAGGAGTCATTGCACTAGGTGATATACCTCCCTTTGGAAAAAATAGCTTCCCAATCCATGCCTAACCATGCACACAGTCGATTATACTGACTAACCTCAAGACATGCAGTGATGATGATATGTTAACATTGCCTCACTCGAATGCTGAAACAACGAATATTTTCGATGATGGGTGATGCTAAAACAAAAAAGAGAAATAAGATGGGACCTGAACTCTGTTAGACTCCATATTATTTATCAATTCAAACATGAAATCAAAAGGTGAAAATTGTTTAAATCTAGCCAAGGGCATTAATGAAAATCCCTCAGTTTTCATAATGTAAAAATGTATGATTTCAAACAGTCTGAGAGTAGTTAACCATTGCATACATGTAAAGCAACAAACAATATTTTGAATTATTCATTTGAATTTGAAATAATAAAAAAGTGAAATTATTTTCATTTAGGAAAGGTTATTGTAAGCCTACCAGCTTACATCATGATATATTTTTCAGTATTATTTCATGTATATGTATTTTTGTTTATCAAGAAAATAAATTTTGTGTAATACTGTACTCAAGTTTTCCTTTTATTGCATTATATAACCTAGTATATAGTTTGCGGGCCATTGGACTTACTGATAAAGAAATTTATGATCATATCGCAATTGCTCAAAGATTTCATACCACTGTAGAGACATTGAACATTCAATCCCACAGATGGACATTTCTTGCAGGAGTAGGGACACGTAGGGACTTTTTGCTACAGTTATAGGGACATGACTGCCTGTAGGGTTGGCAACACTGACGTCTACTGCCAGTTGAATTAGTTTTAATATTTTAGATAAGACTTGCCAGGTAAAATAATATAATTACAGGCTATAATGGTAGACACACCCAGACAAGATTGCCTGGGGATCATACCGATCAAAAAAGTTTTATTTTTGCAAAGAGTGTATTAATGTCAGAACTTGTTGTTGTTGGGGTATTAAAGCCAACACTTCTTGTTGGCACGGGCCTTTCTCTTGGTCGGCCCGTAGGTGATCAAACGCAAAAAAATAGGTAGTAAGTTAAAAGATTGCCCAGCCTTACTGCTGGACACGGGCTTTTGCGTAGCAGCCCGTAGTATTTATTGCCCTAAGTAGGCAATAGTGTCAGAGCAGTACCAGTCTTCATGTCTGGATTTGCAGCCGCTCAGGCTCATTGAGCGTAGCTGCAGGTGCGACTGCTCAGCCTCTTGAGCATAGTCGCCAGGTTGGCAAAGATTGATCTTGCAACTGCTCAGCCCCTTGTGCGTAGTTGCCAGTGTGGTCGCTCAGCACCAAGAGCATGACCTTGCGGACCAAGAAGCAGGACCACTTGGAGCCGAAATGAAAGGTTTCAGTAGTAGGTAAAAGTGTTGATAGCAGTAAGTCCCAGTAAGTAGGAGAGACTGGGAGAGGAGGGAAGAATTCGAGTAGTAGGAAAAAGTGGCAGATTTAAGCATAGATGCCTATCTCTGCACCGGGGAGGGTGAAACTAAGGGACTGAGGAGGGAATGAATTACAGAGGAGGGAGTCTTAGCAAGGGAGCAGACTTTGACTAGTAGTTGCAGTACTAGGGGGATCAAGGTATCCACTGGCAGGGCCTCTGTCAGGGATAAGATGGAAGATATTGCTGGGGGTTGGGGAAGAGATTGAACAGCGTTGGAGGTTGGCTCTTCAGCTGGGCTAGCGATAGTGCTAGGTTCCTGGTTCGGGGCTGCAGTAGGGGCTCCTGGAGGGGGAGCCTCGGATTGTCGCCGGGGAGGCCTGGTTCGTTGAATCCGTTGGGGTTTCGGTGTCCGCCTTGGTACAGCCTCAGGTTTGTTCGGTGTCTGCCTTGGTGCAGCCTCAGGTTTGTTCGGTGGGGCTGCCAGTGGGGTTGGTAGCCTCTTCAAGAATTCAGGACATTTCTTGTTCCATGCATGATGGGGTCCCGCACAATTGGGACATTTTGCCTGGGTTTTTATCCCATTTCGGTGTGCATCAATGCAGTCCTGTGTGGGATGGCGGTGGCTGCAGACTCCGCATATTGTAGGGTTCCTGCACTCTTCCTTATGGTGCCCATAAAGCTGGCAGTTGTAACAACGCAGTGGTTCTCATTTTGTACTTCTGATGGGAAACTTCCCCCAGAGGCCCAAATCCAGTGCCTTAGGGATTTGTCCAATAAAGGTGACTGCTACTTCGTTGGTGGGAAGTTTGCGGTGGTCAAGCTTCCTCTCGGCTTTTGCAATATTGCTGCAGTCGGTAACGAATGACAGTGGCATGTTGACAGGAAACCGATAGATCACTGCCTGTCTGAGTCTCTTCTCGGGGTCCAGGAGGGTCAGGGAGGGTTCCTGTTGGAGGATGTTGACGCTGGCGAGGTCCTTCGGGGATATAATTAAATCCCCTTTTAGGTTGGCCCTGGATGTGATCTTGATGCCAGGGTTGGCAGTGGCAATAGCAGCAACTGCTGCATATGACGGTGAGCCTTCTACAGCTGCCATCTTGAATTTGGCAAGCTGTTTGGGTTGGCTGACAGGTGGTTGTGGTTCCTGAGTAGGTTCCTCAGCAGCGGCCAAGTTTAGGTCTAAGCTTGGGTCGTTCTCGGTGATTGCCCGAGCCTCCATTAGGAGCTGTGAGAGGCATGGTGTGCAGTTGCAATCCTCTGGGTGCATTTCTGCTACTTGCGGTGGTTGGTTGTCCTCAGTCAGGTCTAGAGCCATGGCTGAAACGTTGGTCTCAGGTTCCGGGGTTGCGGTGAGTGGAGCGTCCTCTGTTTCCATTATTTCAGATGTCTTCTGGACAGGTGGTGCCGGAGATGGGGTGGGTGGCTCCGGGATAGGTGGGTCTTCGTTGTCCAGTGGTTCCGGAGTTTCTGTTCGCTGGGTGTTACTGGCAGCTTCGGAGTCCATAGCTGGTTTAGCATGAGTGATGGAGCTGTGGCCTACAGTGTTGCTCCAGATAGCATACATGCATGACTGGCAGTCACAGTCCCGTTCAAAGGGGAGAGAGTTATTGCAACTGGGTGCAGAGACTGTCTCTTTGTACCGTGCTTGCACCCGGTATTTTCTCTGGAAAATATTAGGATAAGGTGGCTGTGGAGGGAAGGATGGTATGTCCATGTATCCTGGCCTGTGCTTCCTTTGTAGGAGGTGGTAGATGCTCTCGAGTACCAGGCTATAACATTGAAAGCAACTGCATGTCTTCCTGTGGGAGAGCACCGTTGGGTCCCTGACTTTGAACCCTATGTGGTCTATTAGCTGCTGCCTGTAGTTCTGGTACCTCAGGCAGCGATTGCACTTGCACTGCTGAGCCCCATTTTTGCAGGGATTAATCCAGGATGGGTATAAGCTCCTTCTATAGGTACGGAGACTGTCATGACCGTCATCAGCCATACTGGATGAAAATTGAGCCAGTCACTGTGGTCATAAACGGTTATTTTATTGGCAAAAAGCCAAAGAAAATAACCGGATTCTTTTCTTATATGTGCCCTCTTCAACCAAAGTTGAGAGGTCCTAGTGACTAAGTGGATATAAGTCCACCCATCCAGGTGTTGCCAAGTCCGGTGCTGCTAAACTTCAGTAAGCTGGAGAGATCTTGTCGGCGCGAGAGCTGGGCCGAGACTGATGTCAGAACTTGTTGTTGTTGGTGTATTAAAGCCAACACTTCTTGTTGGCACGGGCCTTTCTATTGTTCGGCCCGTAGGTGATCAAACAAAAAAAAATAGGTACAAAATTAAAAGATTGCCCAGCCTTACTGCTGTAGCAGCCCGTAGTATTTATTGCCCTAAGTAGGCAATAGTGTCACAGCAGTACCAGTCTCTCATGTCTGGATTTGCAGCCGCTCAGCTCCTTGAGCGTAGCTGCAGGTGCGACCGCTCAGCCCCTTGAGCATAGTCGCCAGGTTGGCAAAGATAGGTCTTGCAACTGCTCAGCCCCTTGAGCGTGGTTGCCAGTGTGGTCGCTCAGCACCAAGAGCATGACCTTGCGGACCAAGAAGCAGGACCTCTTGGAGCCGAAATGAAAGGTTTCAGTAGTAGGTAAAAGTGTTGATAGCAGTAAGTCCCAGTAAGTAGGAGAGACTGGGAGAGGAGGGAAGAATTCGAGTAGTAGGAAAAAGTGGCAGATTTAAGCATAGATGCCTATCTCTGCACCGGGGAGGGTGAAACTAAGGGTCTGAGGAGGGAATGAATTACAGAGGAGGGAGTCTTAGCAAGGGAGCAGACTTTGACTAGTAGTTGCAGTACTAGGGGGATCAAGGTATCCACTGGCAGGGCCTCTGCCAGGGATAAGATGGCAGATATTGCTGGGGGTTGGGGAGGAGATTGAACAGCGCTGGAGGTTGGCTCTTCAGCTGGGCTAGCGACAGCGCTGGGTTCTTGGTCCGTGGCTGCAGTAGGGGCTCCTGGAGGGGGAGTCTCGGATTGTCGCCGGGGAGGCCTGGTTTGCTGAATCCGCTGGGGTTTCGGTGTCTGCCTTGGTGCAGCCTCGGGTTTGTTAGGTATCTGCCTTGGTGCAGCCTCAGGTTTGGTCGGTGGGGCTGCCAGTGGGGTTGGTAGCCTCTTCAAGAATTCAGGACATTTCTTGTTCCATGCATGGTGAGGTCCCGCACAATTGGGACATTTTGCCTGGGTTTTTGTCCCATTCCGATGTGCGTCAATGCAGTCCTGTGTGGGATGGCGGTGGCTGCAGACTCCGCATATTGTAGGGTTCCTGCACTCTTCTTTATGGTGCCCATAGCGCTGGCAGTTGTAACAGCGCAGTGGTTCTCGCTTTGGACTTCTGATGGGAAACTTTCCCCAGAGGCCCAAATCCAGTGCTTTAGGGACTTGCCCAATAAAGGTGACTGTTACTTCCTTGGTGGGAAGTTTGCGGTGGTCAAGCTTCCTCTCGGCTTTTGCAACATTGCTGCAGTCGGTGACGAATGACAGTGGCATGTTGACAGGAAACCGATAGATCACCGCCTGTCTGAGTCTCTTCTCGGGGTCCAGGAGGGTCAGGGAGGTTTCCTGTTGGAGGATGTTGACGCTGGCAAGGTCCTTCGGGGATATAATTAAATCCCCTTTTAGGTTGGCCCTGGCTGTGATCTTGATGCCAGGGTTGGCGGTGGCAATAGCAGCAACTGCTGCATATGACGGTGAGCCTTCTACAGCTGCTATCTTGAATTTGACAAGCTGTTTGGGTTGGCTGACAGGTGGTTGTGGTTCCTCAGCAGCGGCCAAGTTTAGGTCCAAGCTTGGGTCATTCTCGGTGATTGCCCGAGCCTCCATTAGGAGCTGTGAGAGGCATGGAGTGCAGTTGCAATCCTCAGGGTGCAGTTCTGCTAGTTGCGGTGGTTGGTTGTCAGTCAGGTCTAGAGCCATGGCTGAAACGTTGGTCTCAGGTTCCGGAGTTGCGGTGAGTGGAGCGTCCTCTGCTTCCATTTTTTTCAGGTGTCTTCTGGACAGCTGGTGCCGGAGATGGAGTGGGTGGCTCCGGGATAGGTGGGTCTTCGGAGTCCATAGCTGGTTTGGCATGAGTGGGGGAGCTGTGGCCTACAGTGTTGCTCCAGATAGCATACACACATGACTGGCAGTCACAGTCCCGTTCAAAGGGGAGAGAGTTACTGCAACTGGGTGCAGAGACTGTCTCTTTGTACCGTGCTTGCACCCGGTATTTCTTCTGAAAAATGTCTGGATAAGGAGGCTGTGGAGGGTACGATGGTATATCCATGTATCCTGGCCTGTTCTTCCTTTATAGGAGGTGGTAGATGCTCTCAAGTACCAGGCTATAGCATTGAAAACCGCTGCATGTTTTCCTGTGGGAGAGCACCGTTGGGTCCCTTATTTTGAACCCTATATGGTCAACTAGCTGCTGTCTGTAGTTCCTGGTACCTCGGGCAGCGATTGCACTTGCACTGCTGAGCCCCATTCTTGCAGGGATTGATCCAGGATGGGTACAAACTCCTTCTGTAAGTGCGGAGACTGTCATGACCATCATCAGCCATACTGGATGGAATTGAGCCAGTCACTGAGGTCAAAAACAGTTATTTAATTGGCAAAAAGCCAAAGTAAATAACTGGATTCTTTTCTTATATGTGGCCTCTTCAACCAAAGTTGAGAGGTCCTAGTGACTGTGTGGATATAAGTCCACCCATCCAGGTGTTGACAAGTCCGGTGCTGCTGAACTTCAGAAGGCTGGAGAGCTCTTGTCGGCGCGAGAGCTGGGCCGAGACTGATGTCAGAACAACTAATCTCATCCAGTCTTGCCCTTGACTGGTGAGTATACCTTTACTATAATCTTGTTTATGTGAATATTTTTCCAAATATTGATTTACTGGGAATAATCATAAAATATTACCTTTTATAATCAGTTTTAAATAAATATTTTTTTTTTTTATATTACCCTTTTACTCGAAATGGGGATGTAAGTATTTCCAGATGGAGTGAATTCATGAATCATTTATAAAAAAAAAGAGAAAAAAAATCTGTTAGTGTAATTTGTTGCTTGACCTTTGACCTCAGACACTCATGATCTGTTCCTTATTTCTTCAATACAATATATAAGTAATGCCAAAGTTGGGACTGAGAAATGATATATATTCTGAATATTCTATTGCAAAATCTCTCTCTCTCTCTCTCTCTCTCTCTCTCTCTCTCTCTCTCTCTCTCCCCTTTTAGACAAACAACTGTCTCGTAGTTTCTCATCATTGCAGAAGGATCCCCTCAGTCCCAACAATAGGCCTTATGAATTAAGTTCTATGAAAAGAATGGATTTTAGGTTCGTCAGAAAGATGAAAGGTCAGGATCTCAGAAAAATTAGTCACATTTATAATAATCAACTTCACATTTCCATTGCATTACGAGTTTCTAGGAGGCGAGAGACCGTGTAGGATAATAAGGAATAATTCGGCCTACATATATTTTAATTTCCCCATGAAAAGAAAATATCAAAGAAGTTATTTCAAATGTGATTGAAATAAATATTTGCAGAAAATATTTCCTTAGTACTTTCGAGGATATACAGAGCATGAATCTGTCAACAAGATCTTAAAAGGGGCTGGTATGCCTATAAAAGGGTGGGTGTCCAATAACTTAGTCTTCGATAGCGAGAAGCAGTGGAGTGAGCCGGTGAATGTGAACGTACTTGGGCTGCGATGGGCCCGAGACGTTGACCAATTGTGTGTGAAAGAGAGTAATAGAATCAATGAATTGGGGGAGGGATGGGTACCTACGAAGCTTAGGGTACTTTCCATGTTGGTCTCCATTTATGATTCTCTAGGCTTGATGAGCCCATTATTTGTTCGAGGAAAGCTTTTCCTCCAACAACTATGGGAGGATAACGTAGGTTAGGATGACGTGTTAAAGAGAGAGAAAACTAGAGAAGTGAGTGAGTTGTTGTGTGAATTGAAAGCGGTAAGCAACATCACATTTCCAAGAGCGGTAGGCAAGAAAAATTTAGAGCTCCATGTATTCACCGATGCCAGTAGCAAGGCATACGGTGCAATAGCATATACTAGGGACAATTGCAATCAAGTAAGCCTACTCAGTAGTAAAATGAGGATCACTCCAAAGGGGATGAACAAGTTGACAATCCCCAAGCTAGAACTATTAGCATTGTTGTTAGGCTGCAGATTAGCCAAGACACTTAAAGGACTGATAGAGCCACGAGAGATATTCATGTGGACCGACAGTAAGGTTACGTTAGCATGGGTAGCATCTCCCGATGCCAAGGAAAATAAGAATGTATTCATATCTAACAGAGTGGCGGAGATTATTTTTCTTCATTAGGTTTGCGGTTTCACTCTCAGCCATGTCCCAAGCAAACAGAATCCTGTTGATGTCCTGTCCAGAGGAGCAACAATGCAACAATTACTACAAAACCCTCTTTGGAGGAATGGTCCAGAGTTCCTGAGGAACACTGGAGAGCCTGTTCCTTACAAAGAGGACGATCCAACCAATCAAAGAACCATAGTGGTGGTGGTGCAAGAAATGAGGGAAGAAATAAGACCTGTTCCACCAGGAGAGATATGGGAAATTCTACAAAGGGAAGTAGAGTTCAGATTCTTATTGCGAGTTACTAGGTTAATCCTAAAATTTGCTAAATTAAAACAGCATCCGTTCAGTATTGTTGTCCAATTAGAGCAAAAGTATTATTTGCCTACAGTCTATGCTTACTTGGAGGGTGGAGTCAGACCCCTTCGTGAAGTTATTAATTTTGTCCGACAATTAAATCTAGTGTTAGATGATAAGTTGATTTGCACTAGGGGACGAGTGTCCCAAGTAGAGGAAATGAATCAATTGATTCTTTTGCCAGCCAAGGGGCACTTAGTTAAGGCTTATCTAAGATATTTGCATAGTTTGCATTTACATTGTGGTGTGAATACACTAATGGGTATCTTTCGATAGAAATGCTGGTCGCCGGGCCTACGTTCCATCGCGAGGCAGATTGTGCTGCAGTGTCCAGAATGTGTGCTAGCCTTCCAGCCCCTGTTAAGACAGCCACCACCACCACCCCTACCGAAAGAAAGGATCAACCTAACGAAGCCCTCTGCAGTAGTCGGAGTGGACCACACAGCGGCCATACATACTGAAACGCGGCCAGGCTACATACTGATCGTGACTTGCATGGCCAGCAGGGCCGTGTACCTCGATTTCTGCTCTCCATGGAAGCGGAGAAATTTGTCTTAGCCTTACGTCATTTTTGTGCTACCCACGGTGCTCCGTCTTTCATCACATCCGATAATCATCAAATGTTCAAGACTGACAGCAACCTCCTTCAGGGACTTTATGAAGAGGATGAAGTCCAGCAGTTCCTGAGGAAAACCGGAATTGAATGGCGTTTTCAGACGCCCCGTGCACCTTGGAAAGGTGCGTTCTTTGAGCGCCTAATCGGAGTGACAAAACGTGTCCTCCAGATAGGCCTCGGGAAGAAGTACCTGCTGGACGCCCATGTACTAAAATTAGTGAAGAAGGCCGAGGCGGTGTTTAATAACAGGCCTCTAATGTACAGCGGCAACAAGTACGAGGATGAGGTCCTCACCCCCTCCCATTTAGTGAGAGGAAGCCCAATCAACCTCATGGCACCGATCTTGCCAAACGACCCCCTCAATGCGACCTTCACCTCCCGGAGGCTTCGTGATCATAATTTGAAGCTGACAGAATCTTTGAAAACCTTCCAAGAGAGGTGGAGAAAAGAATATTTGAGTGGCCTGAGGGCCAGACACGACTGTCGAGCTGGGGAACCTTCCAAGCTGCACCCCGGAGACGTCGTGCTGGTCAAGCAAGACAATCAAAAGAGGGCTACGTGGCCCCTTGGACGTGTCGTGGAGACATATCCTGACGACGACAGAGTCGTGCGTTCAGCCAAGGTGTTGTTCGAGGATGTCGAGTCCCTGCGAGTGTTAGCCACCTGGTTCCTCTGGAGATTGCCCCCTCTGATGACGATGATGGTGTTGGAGAAGACGATGGCGACGTCGAAGACGAGGGTGCGTACAGTTTTCCAGCAGGAGTGCCAGGGACCATTGAGACGTCTGGGGACAACCAGGAGATGGTTCAGGCAACGACATCTCGACAACCAGCCACAGGGGTCTTAGTTAGTGGCGAAAATAGTGATAACAATACGGTAAGTGAGATAAGTGAAAGTGACGTACAATCAAAGACGTCGGGCGCACAAAGACGTTCCGCACGCCCATTGAGAAAGGCTGCTGCAAAGCAGCGAGAGTTGATGGAACAATTAGTTCAGAATGAGGATATATAACTCATAGCTGCAAACAGTAAATGAAAATGGGAGTTTCCATTCTGGTAGGTAGGGAGGGTGGAAAGAAGTAAGTGTAGGTGAGTTTGAATCCACAGAGGTTGGAAGTGCGTCGGGTATAGAGTACGGGGATGGGAGGGCCTCTTTCGTATATACAAGTCGAGCGTTGTACAGAACCAGGCCCCCCTCCCCTTTTTTTCCCTAGAGTAATTGCCAAGGCCGTGTGGGAAGGGTAATTCTATTGATTGATTAGGGGCAGATTGCCTTATGATTTGATATGTGTATATAAGATTATTCAATTTATGATTGTGCATGTATACATTTCTTATTGCTTATTTGAGATATTATTGCAGGCCCATTGCCTATTTGCCTTTCTATTGATTGATTCATGTATGTATTATATGTCTGGGTACATTTTTTCCTGCATTGCCATTCTGTGTGTACACTTGTAAGAGTTGATTGCCCCGGGGTAATATTTCTGTTGATGTATATTGTGTGTACTCCGTTAGAGTCCTTGTGGAGCGCTACGCAACGAGCCTAACAGAGTTTTGGAGTGGTTACTCCTCCCCTGAGTCCAGTCTTGCCTAATTGACTGACGTTTTACCGCTCCTTTATTTCGGGTGTGGAGGATGTCGGGAATTTCGAACTGATCATTCGAAATCCCCGCCATTTAACTCCATGAACGTTGCGTTAAATTGGGGTAAGACTGGAAGATCTCACGGGTGTTTCTACGAATGAGTGTTGTCCAATATTTGATGGTATTGTGGCATAAATTTCAACCACCTGGTGGGGAAGGAGCGGGTGTCAGAGAGACGAAGTTTTTATTATTTACAAATTACGAAAATGATATTGTATTGTTTTACCATGACAAAAATATCAATGTATATATTTAGAGCCATGGACTCTCTAGTTTGTTGGATTATGGCAAATTATGGCCTTCAGCCGAAGTATTAAATTCACCCTTTGATCTGAAGTAAGACTTTGACTGTTTCTCTGTCTTGTGGTCGATAAAGAAACTTTATCAAACCCCTTATTGAATAAATAACGTAAGAGTTCCCGCGCATCTCACAAAGACACTTTAGTTAGCGGGGAGACCGTAGTTTTCCTCAGAGCTGTCCAGCACAACGCTCGTTCATTCCAGCCTGAACATCCAACCAGTAAGTTTAACTATATTGTTAAGTCTCTCCGTCTCCGGCTCCTTGCTACCGCGATACCAGGTCAGTTCCTTTGCTACATATTCTGCTTCATTTGTTGAGAGTGTAGTTATTCTCTACTTTCTGCTTCGCTATGATATTGGTCCACCTGCTAGGATGATTACAAATCCAGAAATTCATTTGCTTCCATAATGATCATTAGCATGGTCTGCCTCCACCCGTGGGGTTGGGTGTTCTTGAGTTGTCTGGCTGCAAATGGCTAAATCTTGAGTCATATTGAGATATCGTAGTAGATGTTTTGCATTCTTCAGATCTTGTTTGTGGGGATCTTGATTTTTCTGGCACAGTGTTCCTGTGGCAAAAGCTATGTGAGGCCTAGTGCAATTTATTGTGTAACAAGCTACCAGTGATTCCTCTGTATTCTGTTGCATTACCAACCTCATCTTTTGAAACTTCTTTTCTAAAACTTAGGCCTATTGACGTTGACAACCCTTGCGATATAGCAAGATTTTGATTTATCAGCACTTCTTGAATGTAAACTCTCAGATGGATCAGAATCGTTGAGGGATTTTCTCTGATGTATTTAATGGAAAGAATATTTGATGCCTCTCCTAGATCTTTTATGGCATAATAATTCATTCCTGAAATGCCACATCTGAATTTTCTAAAAATGATAAAATCATCTACATGAACAGCGATAATTGTTGTTTTGCTTCATAATAGTAGACATATCTGTCAAATTCTTGTCTAATCAGGCACATTTTTGTCAGCTTCTAGTTTAGTTCTTCATTTTATGAAGTTAGCAAACAAAATGTTTTCTCTTTGTAACTTCAAAAGCCGTCGGTTATTCCATAAATATGACTTCCTTCAGTCCAGTTTTGAGATGGACTGAATTAACGTCAGTTGGTTCAACAGACCATGAATTTTCAGCAGCTAATGTATTTAACAGTCTAATGCTCGATTTCCTCACTCCAGGATTGTAAGTCTCGAGGTAGTCCCCAACAGGTGTTAGGCAGAACCCTCTGACTACAAGTCATGCTTTGTGTTCCTTTATCTAACCTAGTTAATTGTATTTTCTTAGGAATACCCACTCGCAATCAATCGATTTGCGTCCTGTAGGTCTTGGTACTATATTCCAGGTAATAACGCTTTCTAACATTTTCATTTCTTGCAGCTTTGTAGCTTCCCATTTGTCTATGTCAGGACAATTGAGTGCTTCTTCGACAGTCAATAAGTTTTTTGGAAAATGATCGAAATCTGTATTAACCTTACAACATTGGCCATTCTGTGGTTTATTCCTCCTTTGAGGTCTTCTCAAATTAAGTTCCTTGTCATGGTTCTCTTGATTATTTTCTTGATGATCGTGGTTTTCTTGTTTTTCAGGAATATATTCTTAATTTTGTTTAATGTTTTTCCAGTTCCTAGGTTTGTCATCTTGATTATCTTAATTATCTTTCTTGTTTCTATTGCTGGTGTTATCATCTGAGAAATGGTCCTCTCAATCGCTGTTGTTATCAGTGTCCGAGTCAGATAAGAAGAGAGTTACTGTTTGCTTCTCGGGTGTGGCTCCTACTGCTGGTTCCCTTATCTTATGAGGGTAAATCTCTTCTCTAAAGTCAATGTTAATGGCATTGATTATGACTTGTTTGTTGATGCTCCACAACTTGAATCCCTTTTGGTTTGAGCACACCCCCATATAGACACACTTTCCTGCTCGTAC
The DNA here is from genome assembly GCF_036898095.1 of Palaemon carinicauda. Lineage (NCBI taxonomy): Eukaryota > Metazoa > Arthropoda > Malacostraca > Decapoda > Palaemonidae > Palaemon > Palaemon carinicauda. The sequence goes on along the minus strand of NW_027170247.1, from coordinate 164,922 downwards.
TTCTAGCTTTGGAGTCTCCCTTAGCTTAGCCCAAGCTTCACAGACAAACACTTTGATATATTTCATGTCATCTCGTTCGAGGTTTCTCCAATTCCACAGCACTAGTGGAAATTTCGTTTATGGCCATTGAAATTGCTTTATTCTTGAGGTTATTTGCTTGAAGAAAGGCTTTAGTCCAGAATTTGTGAGGTGCTCCAGACTCTATTATCATGCATCTTGCTATGGTCGGCAAACCGTTTTAGGCATTCAGCCTTTCCATTTTGCTAAGGAGAGAATGGGTTGTGCGATGTTAGAATTCTTACTTTGTGCGGCAAAGTTGGAATACAGTGTTGGGTTCCCGCGGGTGTTGACGCCTATTTAAAGCACAAGCAGAAGACATTAACGTCAAGACTTGTCAAGTGCTTGTCAGTCAGTGTGCTGTCACGACCTTCTGCCAAGCTGCTAACAAGTGCTCAATTGCCAGTTAAGTACTTATTATTATCTAGTCTAGGAATAACTAATAACTGAGTGATTTGCCAAACTTTCTAAATCATTCTTTGATTTGACTTGGTGACAATTTGAACTCTGAAAGAAGTAAAACTATAATAGATTATTCACTGGCAAAATCAAACATGGATCTAAACCGCAAACATATGACTGCTGAATTAGATGGTATTTCAGCTGCCAACAACACCATCATCTTGTCCGCTGAGAAGCATGCAACCATCGTCGACATCCTCAAGCAACCTCAACCACAGGCATCAGACCAAGGCAACAAGGATCTCCCTGGAGATGCAAAGCTCAGGTGGTGGGTCAAGAACAAGCACTTCAAGCTCATCGACCTCCCAGACCTTGGACTGACGAATGTGCTTGTGGTCACCTAAAAGGTTTGTCCATTTACCTTTAAACTATCAAAATAATATTTTTTCCACATTATTCACCCCTCCCATATTTTATCAAAGTATTTCTTATGAACTAAGACAATATTGTGCCCCTTGTTGTATTTGGATAATGAATCCATGAACATTATCCTGGAAAGATTTGAGACAAAAACATCACAAATAGGGCTATTGTTCATAGTAATGATCTTTAACAATACTAATGATGAAATGTACCAAGGGTGTTTATTCTAATGCCTTTTGGTGTTTAAAAGGATTAACTATTGTTTAAATTAAATAGTGTTTACCCCTCTCTTTTTGTGAATCATATCTTTTTTCAATCTCTCCAACTATCATCTGATTTAAATGAAAACTAAACTGAAATGGCCATTCTTAGATATAGGCTTTGTTTTCATATTGTTTTCAATTATTTCTACTGATACCTAGTAGAGATAAAAATTGATTCCAACTTTGTGCAGGGAGATTTTACTTAGTTCACCACATCTAAGCACGCAATGTGACTCTGGTATAAAAATTGGGTTAGAAATTAACAATTTAAGATTTACTAGACTATAAGAGACAGTTAAGATTCAATATGACCAAAGAAAGATATTACTTAAACACTAAAATGTGAAAATTCCAACTTTGTGCAGGGAGATTTTAAGTATTTCACCACTTCTAAGCACACAAACTGACTCTGGTATAAAAATTGGGTTACAAATTAATAATTTAAGAATTGGTGGGCTTTATGAGACAGTTAAGGTTCAACATGACCAACAAAAATATTATTTGTGCATTTAAGTACCATATCCCCTATCCTTTCTTGACTTCCCAACATCAAGATGTGGTTATTATTGCAACCAAAAATTATTTGTAATTTATGACAATTGATAGTGTGTTAAAGGTGCTTTGAATCATTATAAAATTAACATACACAATGTTTAAAAAATATCAAATGCATAAAAAATGATATTTGTTAGTTAACTAGAACACCCTCCCCATTGTTTGTGAATTAGAGGCCGACATTCAACAATTTTAAGTGGCCTAAACACATGAGAGAGAGAGAGAGTACAAGCCTAATTTTGACCTGTTATTCACTAATTTTTACGTTTATTTTTCTTGTTTTAGGCAAGAATTTTATCATTTCAAAGAGACAAAGAAAATTTCAACATTTTGCTAACATAAGGAAGAAGAAAATTTGCTTTATTAAGAGTTCAGAAAAGGGTGACATCTATAGTGCAGAGAGAGAGAGAGAGAGTTTTGTGGATGGAAAAGGGACGGCCTTGCCTAACACGAGCAAAAGAATCATATTAGGCAAAAGGATCTTCGTTTATGCTAAATAACTTTGATTTTGTTTATCAATAGCCAAAAAGGAACATAAAATTCATAATAATCATGATTTATTAATATTGTCATTGTAAAAATACCAAGAAAAGCTTCGAACACCCCCTGACATTCACTTATTTTTACATTTGTTTTTCTCGTTTTCGCTAAGAACTTTATCATTTCAAAGTAGAAAAGACAATTTCCAAATCTTGGTGTCATAAGGAAGAAGACAATTCGCTCTATTAAGAGTTCAAAAGAGGGTTATACTGGTGGTGCAGAGAGAGAGAGAGAGAGAGAGAGAGAGAGAGAGAGAGAGAGAGAGAGAGAGAGAGAGAGAGAGAGAGAGAGAGAGAGAGAGAGAGAGTATGTTGTGGATAGCGGAGCAGCTGCCTTGTCTCAGAGGAGCCAAAAGAGGCCAGATATTGATGAAAAGTATCTTCACTTATGATTAAATTATGATAAATAACTTCCCTATTTTAGTAATAAAAAAAAATAATCCTGATTTATCAATATTGCCTGTAAAAATACAAGGATAAACTTTGAAAGCCTGTATCTCAAAACTACAGCAATTGACCTTCAAATTCACAAGTCTCCCTTAGTTTTAAAGATATAGCTAGTAACTTGCCTAGGTGCCCTACAAGAGAAAAATACATAGTGAGGTTGTTCACCAAGAGTGGTATGTACAGCAGAATTGAGCACATGCTGTATTTCACCCAAGTACTTTGGTCATTGATAAGGATGTCCTTTGCACGTCATGTTTAGTACTGTTTTCATGGTTCTATGCATCCTTTCTCTAACGCTGTTTCCTTGTGGATAATATGGGGTAATATAACCTGCATTGATATTATGTTCGCGTTATAATTCTTTAAATTGATTTGAAGTGAATTCAGCACCATTATCCAGAATGACAGTCATAGGTACACCAAAGTCCTTCAGATACATAAGGAAGTCTTTGCTTACCTCCTCTGTAGACTTGCTTCGCAATGGATAGAACTTAATATACTGTCTATAATGATCAATAATAGTCAGAACATAGCTATAACGATTTGCACTAGATAACATATGTTACATCGAAACTGATTCTCTCTAAAGGTTTAGTTACTGGAGGCAATTCCTGAAACTGTTGTTGTATAGAACTACTAGTTTTATGTTTTTGACACAACACATTCTGTGGAAATTCTTTCCACGCTTCACTTTAGTCACCCCTGTTATTCCATTTTTTATCTTTTTTTTCTGGGTTTTACGCATCTCGTTTTTTCTTTGTTTCCTTTGTAACCTTCATTATTACACCCTTAAATATTCATTGCTGCTAACATGTCCATCATTCCCCTGTAATGCTTTACCTTTCATCACCTCATTCCTCTGTAGATGATTTTATCTCATTTCCTGAGCTCACAGTACATTGCTCTGACGATGCAACCGACCATCGACAATTTTTAAAGAAATAGCGCTTGGTTGCATTCTGTTCCAAATGCTCTTAAAGCTTCGGATGTTTACCATAAGTGATTTGTATTTAGGTAACTCTTTAATTTACGTAACTCATTGATCTTAGCTTATTGCTATTTACATCTTGGTACCTATTTATAAGTCTTTATAGCAAGAATTGTTTTCTGTGTTATTGAATATCACTAAACACCACTCAATTTTTTTGTACGTATATTAACTTTTATAAGCCAGACAGTAGGATTTCTTTATGATCACTTTCCCCTGGAGTTTCATGAATGATCCCTGTATTTAGAAAAAGCATCCTTCAGCGAACCACGTACTCATGGAAATTGGAAGAAGAACCACTCGACCGGCTTCGACCAGCTCAGCGGCGGCAGGCAGGAGCGTGCGAGCGCCCCATATAAAAACTAGGAAGCATGGAGGGCGGATGTAAGCATAGCCCCTTCATCTGAGACGTCGTTTTAACTTAGGCGTCGGTTCAACTACCTGTTGGTCAACCAGTTACTAACCAACAGTATGCCTTACTTTGTGCTATTATTTAGAAGATAAGCTTACGAAAACAAAACACGTCAGTGCAGAACTAAAGATGCACCATGTTCTTAACAGTTTACAAGATGCTTCCACTACGTCTACAATCAACCCTTAAGAGCGTGAGTACTAATTAACGGTGCTCACTCTTGGCCAAGGAACTGTCCGCCCTTTTTTTCTAGCCTTTATTTGACGATGTGCACATTTAGCTAGGAAGTCATGTTCAAACTGTCTGGTTTAATCATTTGTGGCGAGTCCATTAACATAAGTTGTGTTCCCGTTCCCCTCTATCAAGTTTGAAATTTTATTGCCCGAGATGAATGTGTTCCAAGTAGTGAGTAGAACTTTTGGTATTATTTCAGTCACCATTTTCACTTTCATTGGTTGATTAGTCATTTGATTATTGATTTATGATTTAATTGATTTAACCACTTTCTTGGCATTTTTTCATTTTTCATATGCCATGCGGTCTTTATTCAAATTCCAATTAGGTAGTTTTACTGCCTTTTCCTGTGTCAGTTAGGTAAAAATTCCTGTTGTACTTTATGGAAATAAACGCCATTTTTAGGTTAAAATTATTAACTGTTTTTAACTTGACCTTTACATTTTGAAATGACCAAATAAGTTATCACATGAGGTGAGATATGACTTAAGGATAAGTTTATATTTACGTCAATCTAAAGCTATCGGTGTCAATTCTTTATTGTAATGTTCTACGGTATTACCTCCCGGTGGTCCTTAGGACGTTTTGACTTTTACAGTACTGCTCCCCCTAACTCTTTGTGATTTACTATTCGGCGCCCTGGAGTAGCGTCTAAACATCAAGGTGATATCGGTGCCAACAGTCCCGGTATAGAATAATCTTTGGACTTAAACGTGTGTAGGGAAAGCAAACCTTCTTCGTTGCGGTTCTCTAGTTTGTCAAGTGTGAGAGTGTTGGCGCTCTATCTTTCAGGCTCGGGTCCGGAAATCAGAAACGGGGAGGCCTTTCCTGGAATTATTTCCCACACTTTCAGAAATTTGCAACTTGTATAGTTTAAGTGGTGCCCTTTGTGACAGTAAATTGCAGCAATTATTTGCAATGTCGAGAAAAAGGCTATTGTGCAGTTTTAATGCTGTTATTGTGCAATACAGTCTTGTGAACATTTAGTCCTGATTGCGTAATAGCTAATGTGTATCTATGTAGCATGAAATGTGTATGTAACTACAGAGTGGGTTAGGACATTGAAATACAAAGTATTTTCTAGCGAAGAATTTTATTCCATAAAATAAAGTTAAACCAAAATGAACATTACCATAAAAGAAATCTATATGGATAACTGTTGTTCTTGATAAATTTTAACCTACCAAATACTAGTAATCATTTAATATTAGTTCTCTATAAAATATTTCAAATTTTCTGGAATAGATAGGTACGTATAAAAGGAAAAAAAAACATGATTTATTATGTCACTTCTCTTTTTTTCCAAGTGAACTATGGAGAATATCCTTAGCTTGAAGAACCTACAAGAGCTGGGCCTTTATCTATGTATTATATGTCAGCAAACAAGCGGACTGAGAGGAGGCTATTCCACAAGAAATAATGAGGTTTAGCATCTTTCAAAGAAGCAACATTAAATAGAAAGGAACCATGGTGTACCAATTATGAGGAGACAGTTAATAGGCTATTAAGTTGAACCTCAACTGCGTATGAGATGTGTGCAAAGTATGATGATAAGCAGAAGTCAAACTAAACTTAATTGTGACTTACCACAAAAAGGGCAACTATAACTGCAAATGAAGAGTAGAGGGATGGATAAATCGAAACAAACTTCAGTAAATGTTCACCGAGTTGTTAGGGCAAACAAGAGTGATGAGGACTACCTGAGAAGCCCTTACAAGACATCCTAGAATGGGGATCGAGCCTTTTTAGGAGAGTACTGTGTGGTGTGCCATGGCTAGGCATCACTTTGGCTAGAGTAGACATGGCATTGGTTGTTGCATCAACATATCTTATCGACGGCAGGTCTCCAAAAGGATGGTTTTGATGTTCGAGTGTAAAGGGGTTAGGATGTTCCTCCTTCCTTGGTCCAGTGAGTGTTTGGTTGTCCTCTTACAGCTCCAAAAGTATTATTCGGTTGAGAGAATGCGCATATTCTCTGTTTATGGAGGGGATTTGGACTGTTCTGATGTGTCCGTCTTAACCTTGGTATACCTTCAATATATGGCTTGAAGGGTATTCCTATCGACTGACTTCATTCAGATTACCAAGCATAAATCTTCAACCTTGGGAATGGTTAGGTGGAGTCGAAAGGTTTCTGGTGTCATTCTTGAAGGGAACTGATGTAATCATACTTACAGCTCTTAAGGAATGTTCCCATGTTGGTTAGTTTCAGGTAGTCATGGCAGAGGAAGTTTCCCTCTTGAGAAGCATGATCTGCCAGATGGAATAGGGTTGCCAATGAAAGGGTTCTACCATAGAGTAGGTAGCTCTGTGTCAAAGGCATATCAGTTAGGTTATACGCATCCAGCAACATTAGGGGCCAATCATTTACCACACATTTGATTTTTGGACTAAGGTTACAAAACTAATCATTCGTCGGATGACAGAAGTCAGTGGTTTTGCGCATGTTGAGATAGGCAAATTCAATCAATTGCTCCTAAAACCCTCCTTGCCATGTGGCTTGAGGAGTTTTGAGCTTCGAAGTGAGGTTGTGGGTCCATTTGATTCTGTCAATAACAAGGGTTGCATGATCTCTGTCAGGAGCATCTGGCTTGCTTTAAAGGTCAAGGAATTGTTAGAAACAATACACTTTTGCTTCACAAATTGGGCAACGAACCCTCGTGTCGCTTGGAGTAGTTCCACAACTGTCAATTATGTAGGTTTTTTTTTGAGCTACCATTTGCATGTCAGTGCAGGTATCAGTATTACATAAACCATGTTTACATGTGAGCGGTATACCTTGAAGCCAGTGTAGTCCACTTACTCTGAAAGGGACCTCTGTGCTGAGGTAATTGAAGTAGACTGAAGCTAACAGAGAGGTAGAGTATGGCAGCCATTGTACTCTTTTACAGTGTATGCACCATTGAAAGATGTTCTTCACTTGTCACATTAGGGGAACCCAAAATTGATTACACAAGTTAACAAGTAGAGAGGAGGTGTTACACTGTAGCAGCACTCCATGACAGTGCTCAACAATGATTCTACTGAGAGCGCAATGGTACTATAGGAGAATGAGGTCCATGTAGCCAGACTTCGGGGGTCTGTCTCTGAGGAGGGAACAACCTCTTAACACACCTCTGGTGTCAATATACTGATTCTTTTGTCAGATAAAAGTGCATTCTTATGACGTCAAGAAGCTGGGTTTACCTTGTAATCATCAAATTATGTCAGGTGAACTGCCGCCCTATGAGACATGAATGATGGCAGTAAGCGGTCTGTGTTGGAACTTATAGATAAAGTGGGCCAATTCATGCTCGGACCATCCACTCGTTAGTTTAAGCAGAGCTGCATAGCTCCTAACCGTCTTGTCAGGAGAAGTAAAATGTGCAAACCTTTGAGTTTGATGCAACAAATGTCTGATGGAACCAGCTTTTATCTCCCATTCAGAAAACTATTTTGGTCCGAGTAAGCTGAGATGTCTGTTAGCCAGGATGGTTTATGAAGCCAGAAGTTGGACAGAGGGACGACTCTGTTGGCTACTCCCAGCGACGCCAGGTCGACAGGATTGCACGATGTGGGGACATGATTGAGTAACAGACGAAACTTCAACTTGATACCGCATATCTCCTCGACCCTATTTAGGATGCTTAGGGCTGTGCTCTGCTGGCTCTGAACTCACTCTAGGGCTTAAAGGCATCAGACCAAACCTTTGTGGAGACCTAGGTTTCAGGACGCAATTCAATCAGTTACTGGGCCATCCGGCATCTATACAGGAATGCAGTTAACTCAACCTTGGGAAAGGACTGACTTTCAACCAATTCCTGCATACATTTGAGAATGACTTGTGCCTTGGCTGTGAGGAACTGGTATTTCCCTTCATCTGTGACCAGGTAGGTTGCCACTCCAATGGCTTGCTTGGAGGCATACTCAGACACTTGTAAGAAGGCCTAGTAATCATTATGGGCATTTTGAGGCCCCTTGATGTTATCAAGAACGTTGTACTTTTTAGGAAAATTACCAAGCTCGCGAATTAAGCCTGTGCTCAGTCTTGAATCCCAACTCGGATCAATCATATAGTCTCCAAATGAAGAGTTTGCCTCGAACAGTGACCGGTGAAATAAGGCCAATAGGGTCAATAAAGGACTAGAACAGAAAGACAACCTTCCTTTTGGTGTTAATTTGAAAGTTTGACAGCAAATGTGTCATTAGTGGTGTTCCAGTCATGACAGACGAATTAGTGGTATTTAGGTAGGGGCATGCTGGCTTCCAGCATGATTGCTTCTATAGAAGGTATTACACTAAGGATTTCCGTGGTTAATTCGTAGCAATGTTGCAAGTTTTAAACCTAGAAGCTCGTTTTAAGCTGTGAAGCAAGAATACTTGTTTGAGTATCAATCTGGTGTTGGATTATCTGGTTGAGTAAATACAGGTTCAAAGTGGCTCCAAACAGGACTACCTACAAAGTGGTACGCAACAGCTTCCGTCATACACGAGTCCTTAAAGTAAACAAAGAGATGGTAATCATAGTGTTCTTGGGTGTTTTCTAACCACAAGAAAGTTATGAAGATATCTACTATCAGAACAAAGGGCTTCTCACTAAACGTCAGGGTCATAGTGGGGATTTTTGAGTCTCCTTTAGAGTCCTTGAAATCAGTCCTGATTTACCAGAAGCATTGAACACTATGCTCATCGACGTGGAGGAGGAATTTTAAAGGACAGGATGATGTGGAATATAGTGCATTTGTATGTCAGTATGAAGCACCGACTTGATGAAGCCCTCCTTTATGTACTAGTCAAGTATGACCTGGTACTTGGTTAATAACTGAGGGTCTTTAGATTTTCAAGGGACATCAGTTTGGCAAAAGCCCTAACAAAATTTATTATCGGTCTGCTATTGCTCTTGAAGGGCGGTTGCACCATGTGTCTCCGGATTGCGTACTGTGTAGTGCGCTTTAAGAGATCAATGACCTGGGCCTGAAGATAGCTGAAGGGTTCATTGCCTATGCCCTTAGCCTCAAGTTTCCAAAGATTCTTGACATGGAGCTCCAATCTTACGGTGTTTACTAAACTGATGTGGTTTAGTTTGAAGAACAGGCTATTGATCTTCTGGAGCTCTGTTCCTTCCTGTGAATAGTCTCGCAGATCTCCCCAAAACACATATCCACTGGGCATACTGAACAAATTGACACCCTTTATGTTTTGAGTATGCTCGAGGAGTCAGAAAAGATAATCGGCTCTGAGGATGATCTATATACCAGTCGCATTGTCATCTAGCTGTCTGTCCAAGAGAAGTAAGCCATTAACCATTAGAGTGCAGGTATATGCCAGCCTCCTTTTATTCTGGCCCACGTTCAAATAGACGATGGTAATGTCGACCAGTTTCCAAATTGAACTAAACATTAAGGTAATTCCTCCTGGTTAAATGAGTTGAGCTGGAACATGACTTTTCCGACAGGGGTAAGGTTCAATTACTTCACTACGTTAGGATACACAAATGTGTGTTGGGAACCATAATTCAAAAAAACTAAAGTTGAGTGTTCAAGTTTCCCGTTAAAAAGATTGCTAGTGAAGGTAGGTAGAATGGCAGGATTTATTTTGTTAACTTGGTTGCTTGGATCAGTAACACTCCAGTCTTCAAGGGTAGTATGAACTATGAGCAGTTTGCCTGAAGGTGGGTCTGCTCTAAGACCACCAGGTTGGTGACCCACAGTCAATATGTCGGGGCAAAGAGGCACTTTGTGATCTGGTCTGGAGTTTCAACAAGCCTCAGAGGCAGTACACTTACTGGCAAAATGTTGCATCAGAAGATATATAGTGCAACAGCCTAGTTGATTCAGCCGCACCAATCGACTATTTGAATCAGAGAATTTCGGGTATGTAGTGGATGAGTGACCGTCATGGTCCCAGAAAAGACAATTGCTCTGAACAGCGGTATCTGCTGGAGGGGAAGCTCTGGTAGTCACTGGTGCTTGCTTCTGAGTAGGTTTTGCCGGTACATGAGTTGATGTGGATTGTGTATTTGACTTAAGATCACCGCTGAATGTTCCAGTGAAGGGCTTAGCATCTTTCATTGTTGAATTGCTGTTCATTCAGTGCTAGAACGCTTAACGGGAAGCCATGGTTTGCTTGGCTCCATCAACACTTTAGCTAGCTCCTTTGAGCGTGCATGCTTGTATAGTTCATCATTTAAGTCTTGCAAGGTCACAAATGTGCTGCGCTAATTATGATAAACAGCCTCCTGGAAAGCAGGGTTTAGCTTACTCAAGATTGCATGCTTTAAATTCCCCATATGGTTTCCTTATTTGGGCCTATTAGTGATAGAGGGGTTTAAGCGCTACCTTTGTTTAAATTGAGTTATGAATAGCACTGTATCCCAAAACCATTCTAGTTTCTAAAAATACTCCACAAACCCATCCCTGATATCACCAATGTAGTGGAAAATGTCATAAGTAGAATGTAAAGGCGCCGCATGCCTTTCTGTAACTGTAAGAAAGGAGACCACAGTCGACATATCTACAGTTTATATCCCACAGTCAATTGGATCCTGCCTTATTGTCTCACAGGCTCTTGGCCAATTAGCAACGCTCTATTATCCGAGCGTTGGCTCGTCCCACTAATCTGTACCTGTGACTCACAACCAGTGATGTGTCTTTTACCTTCTCTCTGTTATCATAAGTTTTTGTTAATTTTTATTGCCTTTCTTATCTAATTAATATTCTTCTCGCTTTCACATAACTAGTTTGATGTGATAACATACACACAGGTAGTGGTCAACTTACGACAGAGACAGGGACCGAGAGACGCATCATCAGTCGATTTAGAAGTATGTCAAACTCAAAAAGTGAAGTTTCTATAGATTTATTATGATGTGTATTGATTCGGCAATCATCTCGATCATATTTTATCGATATTATCTTACTGTATATCATTATTTCATTATCTTTTATCATAGGGTATGATTTGCACTATTAATGCATTTTTGTATTCTATATTTTTTTTTAATTTCGGAAGCATTTTATCAATCAAGAATTACTTATTATTTGGTTTTTCTTTGGGTAAGATCAGCTGATCTGAAGGTTCCACTATCTACCGTATCATGAGATAGTGTATCTACGAATGGCGTATTCTTTATATGATTTTTTAACTTATTCAAAATACTTTTTATGATGAATATTACATCAGCGCCAATATGCCACAGGAAATCACAGTTTCAACATAGTTCGTTTTAGCCATTTTTATCAGTTATCTTTTGAAAGTTTGTGCGTTCCTTCTCTGTGCGTGTGTGTTTGTGCATGCTCCTGCAATTGCATAATTGTTTAGTGATAAAGGTCTGATTATCGTGTCCTTTATTAACTTATTTTTATTTAATGTGGCAGGCCTATGTAGTTTAACTTACAATTTTGCACTAATTACGTGTTCTTTTTGCAAATGTAACCCATCCGATTGGTGAAGTCTTGAACGCAAATTTTGTGAACCTGTTAAGCACAGCGTATTTTCATTCCTTAGTGGTACCCAGAAATTTGGAGGATTTATTTAACTTTGGAGTGGCAAATTTCACACAACCAGTCATTCCACCCAATATATCTTACCAAGCTCCCATCGTTGGTAACCCTTCAAAGCCTATGTCCAGTTGATCTTTTGTGCATGATGTCCCCCAGATTAGATCACTTTAGCAATCTCTTTGAAAGGATCAGGATCAGATTTAATGAATACAGGAAGATTTTGAAGTCTCATTACATGCATTCTGTCATTGTGGCGAATTACTGCATGCTGGCTACTTGCGCTAAATAAATTGAAACGGCCTTCACCAGCATTGTATTCAATAAGGCCACTACTGACCCAGCTTAGAATCAGACTGTTTACTTGTATGTTGCCTCGGAGCCTATCTTAGAAGGTGGTAGGGATCGTTGGATAGGTTGGTGGAGCCTGTTCCATCAAATCATCCACGAATCTCACATACACTCCCCATCAGGTAGGTATAAGATCCTTTTACACTGCCTTAACGGTCTAGTGCACCAAATTTTCGTAAACAGGATTTGGACAGAGGGAAGGTACGAGAGGACCCTCGCTAACCTTATCCAAGGAAGAGTATGACCAAGTGAGTAAAGACCATTTGTCCGAAGATCTGTTAGAGCATGCCCTCTTGATTAAGCTAAACCCTGCTTTCCAGGAGGCTGTTTATCATCATTAGAGCAGCACATTCGTGACCTTGCAAGACTTAAAAGCTAAGGATATTCTTCATAGTTCACCTGGAAAAAAAGAGCAGCGACATAAAAAATCATTTTTTTTCCATTTATAAGAATATATGAATTCCAAAAATTTGAAATATTTTATAAAGGACTCATATTAAATGATTACTAGTATTTGGCAGGTTAAAATTTATCAAGAACAACAGTTATCCATATAGTTTTCTTAAATGGTAATGTTAACTTCTGGTTTAACTTCATTCTATGGAATGAAACCCTTCGCTAGAAAATACTAAGTACTTCAATGTCCTAACCTACTCCTCAACTACATACACATTCCATGCCACATAGATACACATCAGCTATTACACAATCATAACTAAATATTCACAAGACTCTATTGCACAATAACAGCATTAAAACTGCACAATAGTTTTCCTCTAGACATTGCAAATAATTGCTGCAATTTACTGTCACCACTTAAACTATACAAGTTGTAATTTTCTGAAAGTTTAAATAGCAAACAGGACCTTTACCCAAGAAAGGTGTAGTCTGCATGGCATGTAAGAATATTTTGTTTTCCCCAGTCTTTGGTCAAATTCATTCCCATCTTACATCACAATTCTCATATTCAAATTCACTATTAGCATGAACAGAGTAAGACCAAACAGTATTTATTGATAAAAAAAACTGACAAGTGTCCCTAGAAATAAAATAATAAAGTAACAAGCCTGTACACAGATCAGTGTAAGTATTCTATAAATGAAATAAAGAAAGGCCACTTGTAGCATACATTATTGGGACAATTTCTTCCTTATTTCCATAAACTGAGAAAGGCTGCGTGATATTGTGTATGAAAGGTATCCTAGAGTATTTACACAACTGTATTTAGCAGTAGGACTACATATAAAGCACAATATACTTTTTTATGATAAAAAAATTAAAAGATGCCTTTACTGACCTTTGACCTAAATGTCTGACCTAATAAAGAAATGTGAAAACACCAATACAATTTACTTAATGAGCAATACTTTCTGTGAAGAATTTTTTATGGTGTGTTCTGAGTGGGAACTTAGTCCGGGAAAGTCTCCTTATAACAGTTACATAAAGTTCAACAGGGGAGGATATGAGCACTTACTCTCGGGGCACAAACACCCTGCTAATACTTTACTGTCACAATTCACTAACCATCACTCTTAAATACAAAAGGGAAATTTACTGTCCAGAGGCCGGAGAACTCCACACGTAGAAATATCAATAATTTATGGCCTACTCTAGCTTTGTCAGGTCTATAGTCATCTCATTCTCAGGCTCTGTTCCAGCTCCGTCCCAGATACCCCAATGAGATGCTGGACAGGTATTTTACGTTACATGTAATGTAATCAGACAAAATCCAAAATGGGAGCAGTGATGTAAAGTAGTTTTAAAGTTTAAAGATAAGGATCTTTACCTTCGAAGCTAATATATCAATGCTAAGTTCCTCGCTGTTACCACCTATAGACTTACTTAGGTTTTACTCTTTAAATAATCCCAGTTTAAACATTAAATAAACGAGGGAGCAAAAAATACTAAAGAGGTTTAATTAACCTAATATTGATTTATTCACAAATTTACATCAAAGAAACGGACATATTAACAAAGACAAAATGGAATCATAAAAATGCAATTCAAAATGATGAAAATTAGTTAGTTAGACACGTGGTCTGCAATAATAAAAAATCGAAATGGGGTCGGACACGTGGCCCATGTGACCCAGAGACTGTTAGTCTCCAAGCAAGAAATAATAATGGAAAAATATTTACACACAATCCCACCACACACAGTCCGAATAGTGTAAAAGCCAGGTTCCCTATCAAGTTAAAATTAGTCTAAGCTAAATAATGAGGGAATACTAAATGGCCATTGATGTAGTACCTGCACTCCTTTAAGACTAGTCCTATGCCCGTGATAGCTGTTGACCTGGTCGCACTTTGCACTTTGCACTCTTGACTGGCTCACCCCAAGAATCCTCGTTTGTGGTAATTAAGGTTCCCAGGTTCCACTCCTTCATAGTCTCAAGACGGCAGCCACAGGACTCCTTGGTGAGTCACGTTTTGGAAGAGGGGGATGGGGGTGAGCCAGAGGTGCATGGATTAACTACTGACCGGGCCGGTCAGTCGGTCACGACAGCTTCTAGTTGAATGGGCTCGACTCTACGGTCGAAGAGATCACCTGGCTTCACCTTTCCAGACAGGTGAGGAGCTTGATGCGCACGGTAATCCATTGGGGGTGCCATATCGGGACTTCAGGACAGAGCAATGTGTTGTTGCAAGGAGTGCAGAGGAGGCAGGATTTTGTACTAAATACTTAGAGAAATCTTGCTGCTCTAAGGGAGTTTATATATACAACAATCCTACCTATTCTGGCTTGCTAAAAATTAATATTTAAAATGATTAATTAGCAATGGACTGGTGCGATGGGCATACATCTTGAAATTAACAAACCTTAATTGGTATTGAGAAATATAAGATGCATTAATTCAGCAGTATTGAAATTTATATAAAAAATGTAGTTTAGGAATTTAATCTCGACCCACGTAGTTTAAGGAAAGAACCAACATACGCCGGGGTTACACTAAGGCCATCTGTTGTGCGTATCTACCCTGTGATGTCACGAGCATGGCGTGCGCCACTGTGAACAAGTTTAAGTTTAGATTAGTCCTCCCTATGTTTTGTTAAAGAAAACTAGATGTAGAAGAGAATGTTTAAGGGGTAGCTATAGTATTAGTAGAAGAGGGCTAAAAATACGATTAAAAGAAGAAGAGTGAAGAAAATTCTTCACACCCTGGGGATAAAGGGGAGAAAAAAGGAAGAGGGGTTAGTTCCGGCAAATGTGATTCAACTACTTGTTAGTATGAGCGAGAAAAGGTTACTGGCTGAATGATGAGTGAAGTTGTTCTTCTCATCAACGTCCGTTTAAAGTTAACAAAACGCTATTGGCGTTAATTATAATCAATTGAATCAAAAGTTATGCTTTCACGTGAATTTGGGGAATATTGAACCATGCAGGCAATGCTTCACGGAAGCGTTCAGTTAAGCATATGATCAGTTTTAACTTTAAACGTACGATGCAATAATAACAGAACGATTAAAAGTACTCAATTCTTCCCACCCTAGGGGTACGGATAGAGCAAACAAAGCGTAAGCCAATAACGGTCGAGTTCAGCAACAAGTCCGGCCAAATGACAAATTAAAAATTATGGGGGTGAATCCCAATCCCGGTCTGACACCCAACGATTTACATGAAATGTTTTTACGAAGAAAATTACTGGCGTATTGAAAACTTTGAATTCGTCGCCTGACAAAAGGAGAAAAGTTGCATCCTTCTCGGCATCAAAAGGTGAAAAATTATTTGACAGTAGCTTGAAAGACAAACCAAGACAAACTAGGTTTATGGGGACATCGTATTTCTGACAGCTTGGGTCTTGGATGTCGTCTTTAACAGAAACGTTTAAGATGGGAACATTAAAAACAAAACTTATTTTCAGCACGAGCTGGAGGATGTCAGGGGGATTATAGCAACATGACAAGTTGTCAAGGCAAAAATTGAATTTACGCTTTGGGGTTAAAGCAAGTGATTGACTGAAAAAATGTTGCTGAATGATGTTTAATGTACCGTTATCCTCAAGCAATGTGATTCGTAAACAGGCTCTAAGCTCCGGTGCTAGGTCTACATGTGTGACCTTCGCTAAATCCGCCGTCAGCGCAAAAGGTTCCTTTCTAACAACTAAAGTCTTAACCTTGCGATCACGCGCCTCATTCTGAGAGCGGGTATCAAATCCTGACGGGGATGTTTTAGCGTCAACACGGGTTGGAGCGGATGTTACGGGCTTAAGAACTGGACAGTCAGGCAACGTGAGCACTGGTCCGTGGGATGGTACAGATTTAATGAATGACTCTACCGGTAAAGGCCTCTGCTGGCTATCACGCACACGGTTAAGTTGTGTGGTATTTGAGCTACCACGAGGGGGGTCCATGTTAAGACGATGAATGGTTTCTCCTCCGGGACGTACTGTCACCGGCGGCAAAGACAAAGGGGGTTGAGGGCAATCAAACGCTGGTGGCTTAAGGTTTGGAGATGAGGACGGAGCACGTGGGACTGACATAAATTTACTAATCGTATGCCGTGTTGGCAACATAGTACTGGAATGGGACGATTGAATAGGTTGGGGAGTTGTTGCAAAATTAATTACATTGTGCTTGACTGCTGAGACATTAAAAGGACCAACTAGGGGATCGTTAAGGACATTTACAACGGGACGTGTCACTGAAGGTGTCACCCTCGAAGAAGAATTAACCTGATTAGCTTTAATTAGTAAATTGGGATGAGCCATGAGGCTATTAAAAGCAATCTCAATTTTACTCAAACAGGCAGCAAGTACGGGATAATTTAATTTAACAAAGGGATGGTCTTAATGACGTCTCCAAAAATTCTTGTAATTACAAAGTTCATCTCTTACTTTACCAATAAGGGTTTTAAAATGACTTACGGCTTCTGAACCCATGCTGGGAAAATCTACAAAAGTAAGAGCATGAAGTGCTAGGTCTGCGTCTTCACAAACAAAGGTGAATGTCAACTCCAGTTCCTTTAGCCTAGCGTTAATCTCCTCTGGGCTGAGCGTTTCCGCCTTAGGCGGTAGAGGGTTGTTTACGTTAAAAGTGAAGTCCACCATCTTGGAATGACCACGTTTGATGAACGGATTCGTAAAAGCAAACAAAGGGTAACTGAATTTTCAAAAGGAATGTAAAAATGAAACTTTACACATTTACTAGCGTGACAATTGAATATTTAAATTTACTCATGGTGGGAGGAAAATGGTTAAATGATGAAAAACATATAAATCATGAAATTACTTCCAAATTCAAAGTGACCGGGTCCAACAAAGCAGACGATGCCCAGGTCACGTGACGTTAAAGACTTTGCTAAAATGAATTATATACGCACCTGGAGATACTGACTAATCAATTTACTTTAAAGTAGAACATATTAGAAAGCACATGGGCTTATGAATGCAAAGATTCAAGTTAAAAGTTAAAGTAACAGGTCGAGGCTGACTCTGTTGTGACGATTTCACAATTACGGGCGCACTAAGGCGACCACTGAACTACTCAAAATGTAGATAGGCGCACGAGGCAACGACTTAGATTTTAAAGTGCACTCTCTTGGAGGCTAAACAAAATGAAATTTCCCTCACGCGGAGGTAAAACAAAAATATTCTCGCTAAAGGACAAAACTAATATCTCCTCGCTAAAGGAAATTAAATGGTACTACACGCAGTAATTTACTTACGGTAGCAAACAATTACGTACCCTTAGTTTGGGCTGTAAACAAGATCCGCCATCTCGGAACAAACACGTGGAATGAAACGGACTTGGTGTTATTAAGTTTCTACGTTACTCGTAAGAAGACTTAAAATAATGTTGCGCCAATTCGCTCTTTAGGACAAGGACACGTTCTAGGTATACGGAAAACGTTAGTTAGAAAAGTTAATGTTGGTTAGGGAAGGTAAACGACACAAAGGAAGGTAGACCAAGGTACAAAATGTTACAAATTAGATGCTAAATTAGCAAAATGAGTTGACAGAACGAGTACACCGGCGCTCTAGCTGAGCAGTAAACACGGGCGTCTGAACAACAAAAACCTTAGTTCAAGTAGCTTAGAACTTTTTGGTATAAGTGGATTCCGCCACAACACGTGGATGAACGGATCCGAGACAAAGCGAAGTTCCTACGACAAATTCTAGTCTTTCTGTAGAGAACATTCAAGCAACAAATTAACCTGGTTACGTAGTTCTTTCCTTAAACAAGTGGTCGATACAAAAAGATCATGATGATTACAAATTTCTCTTCCCAATAAAAGTCTGGGCATTACATATTCGACAAACTGGCTGTGTGCGTAAGTGATATAGCGAGTTACTATATGCTTAATCAAGCTGATTAATTACGTTAATGCTTCACAAGTCAAAGGTAAAAGATCCGGTTCGAAGGACCACTCATGTGGAGGATTTTTTGATGTTATGTTCTGAGTGGGAACTTAGTCCGGGAAAGTCTCCTTATAACAGTTACATAAAGTTCAACAGGGGAGGATATGAGCACTTACTCTCGGGGCACAAACACCCTGCTAATACTTTACTGTCACAATTCACTAACCATCACTCTTAAATACAAAAGGGAAATTTACTGTCCAGAGGCCGGAGAACTCCACACGTAGAAATATCAATAATTTATGGCCTACTCTAGCTTTGTCAGGTCTATAGTCATCTCATTCTCAGGCTCTGTTCCGGCTCCGTCCCAGCTACCCCAATGAGATGCTGGACAGGTATTTTACGTTAATGTAATCAGACAAAATCCAAAATGGGAGCAGTGATGTAAAGTAGTTTAAAAGTTTAAAGATAAGGATCTTTACCTTCGAAGCAAATATATCAATGCAAAGTTCCTCGCTGTTACCACCAATAGACTTACTTAGGTTTTAATCTTTAAATAATGCCAGTTTAAACATTAAATAAACGAGGGAGCAAAAAATACTAAAGAGGTTTAATTAACCTAATATTGATTTATTCACAAATTTACATCAAAGAAACGGACATATTAACAAAGACAAAATGGAATCATAAAAATGTAATTCAAAATGATGAAAATTAGTTAGTTAGACACGTGGTCTGCAATAATAAAAAATCGAAATGGGGTCGGACACGTGGCCCATGTGACCCAGAGACTGTGTTAGTCTCCAAGCAAGAAATAATAATGGAAAAATATTTACACACAATCCCACCGCACACAGTCCGAATAGTGTAAAAGCCAGGATCCCTATCAAGTTAAAATCAGTCTAAGCTAAATAATGGGGGAATACTAAATGGCCATTGATGTAGTACCTGCTCTCCTTTAAGATTAGTCCTATGCCCGTGATAGCTGTTGACCTGGTCGCACTTTGCACTCTTGATTGGCTCACCCCAAGAATCCTCGTTTGTGGTAATTAAGGTTCCCAGGTTCCACTCCTTCACAGTCTCTAGCCGGCAGCCACAGGACTCCTTGGTGAGTCACGTTTTGGAAGAGGGGGATGGGGGTGAGCCAGAGGTGCATGGATTAACTACTGACCGGGCCGGTCAGTCGGTCACGACAGCTTCTAGTTGAATGGGCTCGACTCTAAGGTTTAAGAGATCACCTGGCTTCACCTTTCTAGACAGGTGAGGAGCTTGATGCGCACGGTAATCCATTGGGGGTGCCATATCGGGACTTCAGGACAGGGCAATGTGTTGTTGCAAGGAGTGCAGAGGAGGCAGGATTTTGTACTAAATACTTAGAGAAATCTTGCTGCTCTAAGGGAGTTTATATATACAACAATCCTACCTATTCTGGCTTGCTAAAAATTATTATTTAAAATGATTAATTAGCAATGGACTGGTGCGATGGGCATACATCTTAAAATTAACAAACCTTAATTGGTATTGAGAAATATAATATGCATTAATTCAGCAGTATTGAAATTTATATTTAAAATTCAGTTCAGGAATTTAATCTCGACCCACGTAGTTTAAGGAAAGAACCAACATACGCCGTGGTTACACTAAGGCCCTCTTTTGTGCGTATCTACGCTGTGACGTCACGAGCATGGCGTGCGCCACTGTCACCAAGTTTAGATTAGTCCTCCCTCTGTTCAATAAAGAAAACTAGATGTAGGAGAGAATGTTTAAGGAGTAGCTATAGTATTAGAAGAAGAGAGCTAAAAATACGATTAAAAGAAGAAGAGTGAAGAAAATTCTTTACACTTTCTGAATAAGAATCATCCATTTATTTGCTTTTCCTCAAAAATGCCTCATGCAGCTTAAGCCTTTGGTTGGCTTTAATGTCTAGACTAACATAGGGAAAGACACAGAGTAAACTGATCAGATAGATTGAGATAGTGTGAATATTAGCATAAATGCATATAGAGTCCTTTCAATACACGTCATCAAACTTCCGGTCCGCCATCTTGGAGGGCATACAAAGACGCGTTCAGTGAATAGCTATGGTTGAGCTGTTGAATATTTAGCCATTTCATCACATTCACATTCACACAATGCCCAGTTTTTGCGCTATTGTTGGCTGTGGGAATCGAGGACGAAGAGATGACAAGAGTTTCTACCGCATACCAGCAGTTATTCAGAATCAGGACAAAGATACAGAAGAATTATCCAAGTGCAGACGTGACTTGTGGTTGACCAGAGTATCACGGGCTGATCTACGTGAATCCTCACTACCCTAAGCACGTATCTGTTCTGATTATTTCATATCAGGTCAGTCTCGGCTAGGCCCTAAAAGTATTATTATTCCTGTGTAAACATGCTATATCCGATCGCATGGGTGACTTCAAAAGTATCATCGTCAGTTCAGTGTGTAGTGTGTGTGGGGGAGGGGGCATCTCAATTTTTAAACATCAAAAGGGGCATCTCAGATTTACAAAACAAAAATTAAAAGCGCCCATATTGGCTATATTAACAAAGGCTACTTACCTAGGTCTCTCTTTCGCCAAGGTGCTCATGCCTATATATAATTAAGTGTATATCTATATTTATTTTAATTTGTGTATTAAATTGTGCAGACATACAGGCCTATGTGATGAATAAACATTGATTATAAATAATAATAATAATAATATCTGAAAGCTGGTTTAATCCGAAGGGGTCTTCAGCTTATATATGAAACATTGAAAAAATAATTAAACTTGCACATTTAATTGCAAGGAGGCAAAACGATCATCCAAGAGCATTACAATAGAGTTTGTCCATCATATGTTTATATGTATATAAGAAATTATAGCATTTGTAACCAAACACAAACACAATGGTTAGGCATGAACTGATAAAGTTTTGACATAATAATGCAAAACTTTTACATACATTTTGACAATAAAAAATTATAATACACAAGGTTAGGCTAAATGATCAATATTAGCATTATAATTATAAACACTCTCTTCATCGGCCCAGTGTTTATCTAATTTTGGACTTAAAAGCATTAATGGGAAAAACAACAAATTCTGGAAGCAGATTATTCAATGGAAATGTATGCCCACTCATGTTCTGGGTTGGCCGACAGAACCAAGTAGTTCACCATATCAATGTATGAAATACTGGGAAAATCCTCAATATTTTGACTGAATGAATTCTGCATCTGGTATGGATCTAGGCCATCAATTAGATCGAGTTTCTGCTTGTAAAAACGCTTATCATCACCCGACAATTGTTTGACAAAGTCGCTCTCATTGTCCATATTCGCTGTAGCAGCCGCCATGTTTTCGCTTTGTATGCCCTCCAGCATGGCCGCCGGCGATTCCCAGTGACGTCATTGAAAGCACTCTATTGATGATGAGTAAAGATGACAGATATTATTTTGCCATCCAAAGATAATTTTGTTGGGTAAATCCAGGATGGTCCGAGATTACAATATAACGACAAAGTACAGCCTACAGCCTTCCAATGACAGTATTTGTACTGATATTGAAATTTTATGCAAATAAAAAATCTAATCAATAACATCAGATATATTTTTCAAATATTCTTTTTTTTTACATCAATTTTATAATATGTTTATAATCAAGTTTTACCCAAAACTGAATCTCACTCTTTAATATCTTGTAAGAGGTTTGAAAACACCAAGTTGTTTATTTTGTTTTGTTTTCTTATTTTGGTCCAGCTGTCCTCTTTCATACTAAAATTCTTATTATTCATAGAATTTGTGTTATAGTAACAGGTACTGGGGCCAAGCAGGCCATTCTATAATGAAAAGAAATTAAGGTGGAATTATATGTCTAAGAAAAATCTGTAAAACTCATTTTACGATATAATAAAAAAACTCATTAAATCTACACAAGACTACTCTAGTGTAACTCACCTTGTATTTATGCCAAAATAAATAATAAACAGATTGGAGTCCCTAAGGTCACATTGTATTAACATCACAAGAATGTTCATGAATTTACACCTGTAAGGACAACGCTCCCTTCGTCGTCCAGAAAATTAACAAACTGTTTATTTATTTGAATTCTCCTTTCGCCACACCGTGGTTTCCCATGTATATGTATTCCGCTCTATCAGAGCTACATTTTGACATATGTATCATTTCATTACATGTTTCTGTTAACTCATAATTCGTATATTTGTAAGTGTAAGAAAACACATATATTTTGGCGGGCAATTCAATCTGATTTGGCGCCAGCGCCATCCTACGTTTCCGTCCGCACCTTGTAATATACTCCCATGCACATTTGAATAAAGTATCAGTTGATCTTGGTGACGCTTGTCTCACTGTCCTTACAACTGGTGACCCCGGAGTTGAAAGTAGCATCAGCGGTTTTGGCTTTGCCATTAACGGACTTATTACGGCTGTGCTACCTTCTCTATACTCCGTTACCTTAAGCGTGAGCCTGTCTTTGGTTCTCCCACACTTCGGTGCATGTAAGGTAGTAGGATGAGCTTAACCGACATATCAACTTCCCACCTCTTCGCCGACTCGTCGTCCGGCCACGATGCAGGAAGCAACACGCCCATCGCACCCAACGGCCTCGCCTCCACGCCAAAAGTCAAACTGCTGCCCTTTTCTCAACACAACACCGCTTCCTGGTTCCTGAGAGCAGACGTACTATTCCGCGTCGCTAGACTCAGCGACTCCTGCGCCAAGGCTAACATCATTCTCACCTCCATACCTGAAGAGGTATTCGACAAGATTTCCCCATGGCTCGACACCCAGGCCGGCCAAGTTTCATACGACGACCTGAGAACGAAACTCATCGGTATCTACTCACTCTCCGTCTCAGCAAGGGCACAGAAAGTCCTGGACCTCACCGGCAAGCCCATGGGTGACACCTCTCCTGTTGAGGCGTGGGACGAGTTATCCGGCCTGCTTATGCTCCCCGAAACAGACAGCAACGGCCGACGACGTGAGATTAGCTTATCTCGCGAGATCTTTCTTTGACGCCTACCACAGGACGTAAGGGCCCAATTGACAGACGGCGACACGCTCCCGATGAACGAACTCCTGTCGAAGGGTCAGAAGCTCCACTAGGCCTCCAAAGCATCTTGCCTCGGAGCATCATCGTCAACACCGCCTTCGTTCTCCTCCTTCAGCAGCTGCTCTTCCATAGACTCCTCGGCAACGGCCCCTGAGGATGACGAGATCAACGTTCTATCAAGAAAGAAACCACCGCAA
Organism: Palaemon carinicauda; assembly: GCF_036898095.1. Taxonomy (NCBI): domain Eukaryota; kingdom Metazoa; phylum Arthropoda; class Malacostraca; order Decapoda; family Palaemonidae; genus Palaemon; species Palaemon carinicauda. Next base: position 141,215 of record NW_027170247.1, on the reverse strand, counting down.
CCAACGCGAGCGAACCCTAGGACTAACCCAGCATAGTGCTTCTACCACCAACAGTTCGGCAGCGACACCAAGAAATGTAGAGCACCATGCAGTTTCCCTAGAAGATGACGCCAGAAGCATCCAACTGCCACCATCGCAGCTGCAGTTAATCAAAACTAGAATGGTTTCTATATCCTCGATACCATTTCCAACCGTAGACTCATGATAGACACCGGCGCAATGCAGTCAACGTTCCCACCTTCTAAGTCCGACCTAGACCGTGGTCCCGACTAAAACGCTCCCTCACTCATCGCCGCCAGCGAATCTCCCATACGGTGCTATGGGATCAACACCCTCAAGATATCTATCATGGGCCATTCGTATTCTTGGCCCTTCGCTATCGCTGACGTCAATCACCCCCTCCTCGGTGCGGATTTCCTCGCCCACCACGGACTCCTCGTCGATGTCGCTAACAAACGTCTCATCGACACGGAAACCTGCCAGTCCCGCGCCCTAGAACACGGCCCTGCAACAATGTCTGTATCCGCCGTAACGACGCACCCCTACGCCGACCTCCTACAAGAATTTCCCGAGGTTTTCAAGCCCGAGCTCCGACACTCGCCAGGTTCCCCCTCCAAGCATGGGATCTACCACCACATCACAACGACAGGACCTCCCACTCACACCAAATTCCGCCGCCTCCCGCCCCAGAAACTGAAGGATGCCAAACGCACCTTCGAAGACATGGAACGCATGGGTATCTGTAAGAAAGCATCGAGCCCCTGGGCATCACCCCTACACATGGTAAAAAAGCCAGACGGGTCCTGGAGACCTTGCGGCGACTAGTCTGTAAATCTTCCCCACTCTCTTCGTCAGTGCTAAGACAATCATTGACAAGGGAATCTGTAAAGCTTGCTTACTCTCTTCACCAACACTAAGACAATCATTGACAAAGGAGTATGTAAATCTTCCTCACTCTCGTCACCAATGCTAAGACAATCATTGACAAGGGAATCTGTATAAAGCTTTTTTACTCTCTTCACCAATGCTAAGACAATCATTGACAAAGGAATCTGTGAAGCTCACTCACTCTCTTCATCAATCTTAAGACAATCATTACCAAGGAAATCTGTAAAGCTTGCTCACTCTCTTTACCAATGCTAAGACAATCATAGACAAGGGAATCTGTAAAGCTTGTTCACTGCGTTCAGCAATGCTATCTATCTATTTACCTAGGCATTTCCATGAATTTGGGGGGGGGGGGGGTAACCAACATGAAACAAAGGAACAAAAGGGGACCTTTCCTCTCTCCGCTCCTCCCAGCCTGACAAGCGATTCAGCCGAATTTCGCCGGTACTACTAGGGTGCCACAGCCCACCCTCTGTTATCCACCACAAATGAAGTTTCATACGCTGAATCCCTCACTGCTGCTTCCTCCGTGGTCACCATTTCGACCTGAGGAAGCAGGCCCTGGCCTACCGGAACTGCGTCACAATCGCTTGCCATTCTTTCCTAGTTCAAGCACGCTCTCTTGCCTCTCTTACGTCTATCCTCCTATCACCCAGAGCTTTCTACACTCCATCCATCCATGCAACCCCTGGACTTCCTCTTGTACTTCCCCCATCAACTCTTGCATTCATCTTCTTTAGCAGGCAGAGTTTTTTTCTAATAGGGAAAATCTGAAATGGTAAGACATTGGAGAATTCTGTCTGTGGATGTTAACCATTAAAATCCTGTAACAGGAACATGATTTAATTTCAAAAAAATCACAATTCGTGAACTATATTCTTTTCTATTTCATTTCACAGTTTGCTTCATGGAATGTCTGTCTGATCATATTGACTGATAATCTTTTATTGAAAACAAAAATTTTATGTAAATAATCTTCAAAACAATCCAATTTAAAAATAGTTAATGAGTGATTTTCCTTTGTTATTATTTTTGAGCTCAAGCCATGTTGTTGTAATGGAAGTTGCTTAAAGTAGCTTCCTAAGGGATATATGTACTACAGTGATATTCCCAGACAATTTTACCTTTAGGTATCCAGAATTATAACTCCTGGCGCGAATATCCTTAAAATTTCTCCAAAAGATATTGCATAATATCAGCGGACGTATTCTTGACACGCCTCCATGGCAATCTGCACCCCAAACAGCGTATTGGCTTCGAGGATGATGTGGCAAATGGGAGCCGTCCAAAGGCTCTCCCCGCTCTCGTAATACTTTTGGAAATACAACATTGCCATTCCCACGACGGCGGACATTCCTTTTTTTGTAGCGATCTCGCTCGGTGATATTTCCTGGTGATCTATCTTTTCGATCGTTTTACAGGACTTTCCCCGGTTACCCTCGTGTTTTGTTTTCATTCAGTGGAGACTGATACCTCCTATAATGTTATGAAACATTACACGTTTCTTCAGAGACTTAAGGGTAATCTCTTTCCCTCTGAGTGTAGCCTCTGGCTACAACCCTAATAGCCGTGCCTTGAATTTTATTCAGACATGGCTAACTTAGGGTTTGTCCTGCCTCCTCCCTTAACCGTTGGTTGTGGTATACCATCGGGTTTTGGGATTTAGTCAGAATCTCAGAGTATTTAGTCTTATGTTGGTGACCTGCCGGCAGGGCGTTGTAGGATACCATCATTCCCCTGCCGGCCAGGTGGCCGGCAATGGAGGTTAGCCCTCATTAGCCGCACTTGAAGTTATGGTAGGATAACATCTCCTTGCAACTAAATCACTAGTCCTATGCCACAGTGCTCTGGGCTGAAGAGTAATTTTCTTTAGCCTAGGATACGTGGCACTGGAACTCTGTTTCTTCTTTGTTGAGAGGAGGCGGCAGTGCCGCCATCCCCTTAACTGGGTTGGCAATCTCTGGGTTGGAGAACTGAGGCTCTCCCGTTCCCTGGGATTCTGCCGATACCGAAACAGAGTTTCTTTTGCAGGGGGTAGGATTGACAATTTTTGCCAGTCCCTTTCACACTCGTTACAGGACCCTGTTCCCTACACTGCTTTCCTCTTTTGATGGCTTAGCCATTGTCTTTCTTTAAGCTGGCATCTTGCAACCTTCCTTTGCTGGTAGGTTGCCGGAGCCAGCCAGACTCCCTCTCGAGCCATGTCTTTGGCTGACGGCAGAGCATACTACCGCCAACCACATCATCTGTCGGCAATTGCCGGCCTAGCCGGCAACTGCCGGCCCAGCCGGCAGCCAACATGGCTGCCGGCGACTATGATGGCCGTGAGAGGGAAGTCCCTTCTGTTCCCAAGGTTCTTCAGTCCTCCCTTGGACTGCTGCTACAGGTCCTGTTGCCGGGGTACTGCCGGCCAGGCCGGCACAGATAGTGCTGACTCAGTTGGCAGCATGCCGACTGTACTGGTACTGCTGGACTTGCCGGCTGGCAGTGTATCGGCGGTACCTTGTCGGCAATAGTACTGTAGCTGTGTGGAAGCCTGAATGGTGCATTCTCCCCTTCTATTAGAACCTTCTTTCTGGAGAAAGGCAGTTAAATTAGACTTTTATATCCTTAATTACTGTATACATTCACAGTAAGGAGTAGCCTTTTTTCCATGCTATCTCTCTCTCTCTCTCTCTAGCTAGCATGCCGGGTATGCCGGCAAGATCTAGCTATGCCGGCAACATTCCAGCTGAACTACTGTATATGTTATACAGATAGCCAGTATATCTGCAGTATAAAATATACTGCAGATAGAAAACTACTATATAGTTTATACTATTAGTTATTTCCAATATATTTTGGATATCCAACATAGGCATTTGCTGAGCCCAATCCTATATTGAATGAATATGATTTCTTCATTATCCTGATTAGAAATCAGTATTAGGATTACCCTACAATATTAAACACTTCAAGGCAGGAGTACTACACTCCTAACCCTTAAAGGGTGGAGCCTTTTTCCTTGAGTCTCCCTGATCAGGAAACTCTATATTTTAATATAGTAGGAAGACTATAGCAAATAGGCTGAGTGGGATATACAAATATATGTCTTTATTTTCCTAGTCCAGCTGGCTTCATGCTAGATGGACCATACTGTCATATGCTACTATGAAGGCAGCATAATGACTAGACCACAATACATGATGTACAGTAGCCGGTAAATTGCAATATAGACTTACTGCAATTAGAAAACTACAGTACCATGTTACAGTAGTATTTTCTGACATACCTTGGGTACCCTTGTACAAGCATTCTGCTGGTACCGTTCATATATTAAATGAATAAGTTTTCTTCAATATTCTGATCGAGAATCAGTCATCCTGACCCCACACTATTAACATTATTTTGGGACAGTGATTTGATACTTCTCTACCCCTAGGGGTAAGAGCCCTTCTACTTGGAGTTACTCTATAGAGAAATCTCCATGTAGTTAATACTGAGGGGAAGCAACAGCATTTGCTCACATGGGTACACAAGTATGTATCTCCTACTATCCCTTTATAGCTTTTATCCTAAGCTACTCTATTGTAAAGGACATTTGCATGTTGATTGTCAAGCAGATAATCCATTGTATACTCATTTGGTTTTCCTTTCTTTACAGGAGGAACACCAGATACCTTGTGCTGCAGTCCTCTGCAAGGCCAAGATTAAGTGTTTTTATGGTCATAATACTTGCAGGTTTCATGCCCCCTGCAATATTATTTCCGGATCCCTACATTATTGGAACCCACAGGTTTGCAATATATGTCGGACATTAATGTCCGAAGGTTTTGAAAATCCCAAGTCTACGGAGACTTGGGATACAGCTCAATATAAATTACACAACTGGGTGAGAGGCTTCCAAAAGATCTCTCCGGGACCTTTCCTACCTAATGATAGGATGCGTAAGCTACTATTTCCGGAAGCAAGTGAGAAAAGAGTAGTGCCTCAGAAGCCAACTACATCCCCTGACGGCCAGAAAACCTTTGGGATTAAGGGCAAGAATTGCCCCAAGGTAGAAGAGGAAAATGTTGTGTCGGAATTTCTTCCGCCTGTGCCGGCTATAGAGCCATCGATGTCAACATCTTCGTCTTCTACCCCTAATTTGGATAATGTGGTACAATTATGTATCCAGCTGAAGAATCAAATAGAGAGCTTTCGTAAACAAAACGGAAAAGCAGGAAGTAAAACGCAAGATAGAGTCTTGTAAAGCTTCTCTTGTCGCTTCCCAGGGGTCAGTCAAACGACCCTTGAATCAAGACCTACCAACATGCTCCATAACCAATCCTTGGTGGTTTGCGGAGCAGATGCCGATTTCTAAAGGCTATCTCTGCATCTCAGAGAAAACAGGTGATGTTCCGTTGGACAAAATCCAATTTTGGCCAAGCTTTGATGCTTTCCCTAATTGTTGGGTTCGACTGAAGTACGAACCAAAGTCAAGAAAAGGAGCAGAACCAAAGAAGGTCTTGATTCTCGACCATGATAAGGCACAGACTATCCTTTCAGGTAGTCTAAGAAAGGTGGGTTATTCAGAGTCGATGGTATTCTCACTGAATAACAGACACCCTTCCTTTCTTGCTCCTACTTCACTCTCATTCCCCTTCATGGGGAAGGCATTTACTTCTGTTGCCAAAGTGGTAGAGGAGGGTAAGCCATGTCCCACACTCGATGAGTGCAAGCCTTTGTCACCAGCTTTTCACGGACAGGAAAAAGATTGGAAGGAAGTCCATTTGGCATTTTCAGTAGGAAAATTAGACAAGGACGTCGCAAGTTGACAATTCAAGGTATGTCTCCCTAAATTGTCTGAGTTGCACTTGTATAATGAACAGGAGTCAAAGGAGAGACTTGCGACATTCCTTTCTCTACAAAACTACATAGAGTTGTGTTCAACCTTCGAGAGTACCCCAGACATACTCATGGTCATAGCCAAAATGCATATGGCTATCTTGGTGAAGGACCTTTACGCCTTTATGAAGGCTAGAAGAGCATGTAGAGTTTGTGTTTGTTGATGCAACAGTAAAACACGAAACAAGGAAGCTAATATCTTCCAACATCTGGGGAAAAGACTTCTTCCCACACGAGGTCACTAAGGAAGTAATTAAGAACGCCACCATGGAGAACATAGGTCTTCTCCAAAAATGGGGCATTCCTTCAAAGAGAAAATCTTCTGTGGTTGTGGGTCCCCAACCTAAAAAGAAGATCGAAAATGCTGGAAATATCTGGGCTGCTCAACAATATCCCACTATTCCAGTGACCACGGTGCTACAGGCAGATGGTCAAAAGTCTAAGCCTACTGACTACTCAAAGCATAAAGACGCTTCGGCGAGGAGAAACTTTCCCTCATGATAGCAGGACCTTCGATCCTTCGGTCCAAAGCCTATTCAAGATGAGCCATTGATGGGAAACAAATGTCCCTACCATCATTTCCTTACCTTCTCCTACAGTTCAAAACCCTTCTGGAGGAGTATACCTGAGAGCTATAGAGCATACAGGTAGTAAGAAAACTTTAGCTCATCGAGTTCCAGGGAAGGCTGCTTCGTGTTCACGAAAAGGACTCAAGATATCAATGAGCCATTTTGAACTTGTCGTCACTCAACATGTTCATAAAAAACAGCAAGTTCTGAATGGTAATCCTTATGAACATATGGACCTTGTTCCAATTAAGGGTGTTCGTAGTCTTGTCAGACCTGAAAGGTGTCCTTTGGAACCTTCCAGTCAACCACCCCCCTTCCTCCTATCTAGAATTCATGTTACAGAGAGTAACATTAATCCTAAGGAAGATACGTGTTGGACTCACAGTTCTAAGTATCTTCAAAGGATTGACGAACTTAATCCCGTCAAATTCAAGCCTAGAATTAGTTCAGGTATTAATATACCTGATCAAGAGGCTGGAGTGGGCAACACCCGAAGTGTCCGGCCAATGTGCATTCAAAGAGATGACCCGGTTCCTGGGACATCACGGATGCAAGATAAGCTTTTAGAAGTCTCGACTTTCTCCAGCTCAGGGGTTTCGATGTTTAAAAAACCATCAAAGCCCTCAGTCACATCAACTCTCCTCTCCTTTGGAAATATAAAAGGAGCTTGTGAGGTCTGTCAAAAGACTCAGGTAATCAGTCAGCTTGCCATAATGCCAACAGGGGAAAGTGCTAAACTTTCCCAAGTTCGCAATATTGACAGACATGGTGCTAAGGGCACACCTGAAAGATGCCTTAAGAGCCTGGAGAAAACATGTATCAAACGCTTGAAGAGATAAAAAAAAGACTGAGATCGGTCCCTCTTTAATCGCTTCTCTAACAGAAATTAGAGCACGAAAGTCCCAAGACTCTGCTGGTCCTTTCATGAGTGGGAAAGCCCCCTCCACACAGATCAGGCTCCCTACGACTGATCTGGGACACCGAAGCGATAATAAGACGTTACATTCGAACGTCTCATTCAGTCTTGGTGAAGTTACCCATCCCTCTCTTGAAAACTTGGCTCGAAAAGATGGGAAGTGATCCTGCCAATAGAAAGTTGTGCGTTCTACGTTACCAGATGAAGCCAGAGAAGCACCAAGCACTCTCTCACTCACCTGAAGGAATAGATAAGGCAAATTCCATTAGAAAGTTTTTCATTAACTAATGTACACAACACGTCAAAAAGGACGGCTAATATCTAGATGGATACAAATACAAATACACTGAAATTAATACTGTGCTAAGCAGTATTTCTTAGCAATCCATATTTTCCAACGGTTATACTCATTATAAGCGGATAAGCAACTTGGAGGAGTATTGAGAGATTTGGGTGTGGAGGAAATGCCCCCCTAAATCTCGATGAAGTCACTGGCAGCAGGGTGACGAATGAGTTTAAGGCGATGGACAAACTGTCTCTTCGGCTATTGCTCTTGATGCCTGGCGGTTGATCTTACTAGAATTAGTATGGACTGGCAGGGGTCACTTGACTTAGTTTAGATAGGAACTGCGCATCACAAGGAACTGGCTATCCTTTGACGTATCTAAATGGCTACCGACTGAAACCAATTCAGGAGATACTGAGTACACTTCACCGGATTGCCACCTAATGAGGCTGAAATTATTGCATCATTGCAATTTGTTCTTTAGTCTACAATGTCTGTTTAAGAAAACATTGATCCTCAGTCTACCGAAATGACGCAAAGCATTTTGGAACACATTGATTCTCAGTCAACCGAAATGACGCAAAGTATTTTGGAACACATTGATCCTCAGTCTACCGAAATGACGCAAAGCATTTTGGAACACATTGATCCTCAGTCTACCGAAATGACACAAAGTATTTTGGAACACATTGATCCTCAGTCTACCGAAATGACGCAAAGTATTTTGGAAAGACATTGAGCCTCAGTCAACCGAAATGACACAAAGCATTTTGGAATAAATAAGTCCTGGAACAGTTAGATTCTAAATAAAATAAAAATGCATGGAGGGGTGGGGGATCAGGACTACTCGAACCTGTCTACGCCAATCAATTGAAATGGGACTAAAAGGAAACTTTTTTTTAAAGGTTTTTCAAAAGCAGGACTTTCATAATCACGTCATACACGCATCGAAAGGATTTGGCAAAGGAAGCTCATGCAAGTAGTTTTATCAGTACATGTAAACATATTAATTATTGTACTGCATGTTCTTTTTTTTTACTGAAAGGAAATTCTTTCTTGCAAAATTAAAGGTATATACGCTATGTTATTTTATTAGTCCCACACAGTTTTGATACGCTGATGAAAAATGATAATTATCAAAGGTACACTTTTGAAAGATGAATAAAAGAATAAAAAGAATATTAGATTAGCAAATAAAAGCATTATTATGAGAGAGTTCCAATAGAATCGATCAGTTACTTTTATAATGGAATGGACTTAAATTCGCGTAAAGTATCATACGGGAAATACACGAAAATTACTCCTGCGTAAACAGAACTGATTTCACAGTATGATGAATCTTTTTCGGAGCCTTTGTATATCAGCGGCCAGTTCCTCCCTCGTAGATTGAGAATGAACATCACCTAACCTAAACTTTCCCCCCTAACCTAACCTACAAGCCATGTCCTTACCTACTTACCTAATGGTGGGGCGTACCCCCCTTACACAGCCGCATTCGAAAGCTTGCCGCACACTGATCCCGAACGGAACTGCCGCCGAAACCACCGAAGCCTCAGAACAGAACAGAAACGACGTCCAGCGCGCACACTGAACCAGAAGCCACAGAACGGAAGGTCGTGTGTTCTGCATTAACTGTTTACATGTGGTAGTAGAAGGTCGTGTGTTCTACATTATAATTGACAAATTATGAGTGACTCACCGCTCAGCAGCGATGAAGAAGTGCTAGTGCTATGTCTAGCAGTAAAGGCTGAAGAGGAGGAGGAAGAAGGGAAAGCAGCAAGAAAATCAATGTGGATACATAATATATGCCAATCAAGGGAGGGAGAAGGGGAATATAAAACGTTATTCCCACATTTAAAATGGGACAACATAAACCCAGCACCGCCTGCTTCAATGGTTGCTATCACACTAACCTCCGAATTCCTCAGCAGACAGCAACCGTCCCTAGCCTCTCCAAAACCACCGCTGCAGTCGTTCTGCGCATGCGTAGCCTGTCAGATGCCACCGACGTTTCAGAAAAAATATATTTCAAAGAATACTGTGTCGGTTCCGTTATGTTCTGGCGCGTCAGTTCCGTTCTGTTCTGGCCCAATGTGCGCAGCCAGGTAAGAATGCATGATTTCGATTTCTATCGTCGTTCCGGTTCTGATCGGGCGGTTGCATTCGGGCTCAGTGTGCGGCATGCTTAAGTTACCCGTAATCGAACATACAGGTGGCTGCCATCCCTCTTTTTTATTGCTATTAATTCTAATCTTGTCTGGAGACATTGAGCAAAATCCGGAACCAGTGCATCCTAGATTTTGTTAGCATAGTCTACTGTATTCGTGGTGTGCATTGGAGTATTCAAAAGCTTACAGTTGCGTCCAGACCGGATAATATTCTTTCGTGCTCAAGAACTTTAATTACTTACATGAGGCAATCATCTGACCTCCTGATAACTGGTTTTAAGAAACAATAATTTCGAAACGTGATGCTGTCCCTAAGGCCAGGGAAATGGCAAATGCCCTGACTACGCCCGATTCAAATACGTGTGACTGAAAATAAAATAAAAAAAAACTCCTAAAAATAGACATCAGAAAGTTTGAATATAAAAATATTGATAATTTATATAATATTAAATCAGAATATTGTTTTTCGGATATCATTCAATTTTATGGAAGGATTATTGAGTTTTTCCATAAAAATTCCAGATCCGTGAAATTATTGTTTAGAATCTAGTAGGATTTTTAAAATGCTTTCGTGAAGTTCCTACGGGCCAACCAAGGGAAAGGCCCGTGCCAACAACAAGTGTTGGCTTTGATACCCCAACAAAAACATTCGTGAAGTTAGCTACGCTAAAAGTATAATTCTTAACAGTTACTAAGCATGTAAAATGCTATACCTCCAATAAGCAAATATATATTAATATCCCACTATTCCTTACCGGAAGGTACATAACAAGATAATGGTATATTTCGGTAACGGTGTAACGAAACCATTTAAACTTAGTTAAAGCCGTGATGAGGAATTCAGCGGTGTTTCGCAGGTATTGGTAGAGTACCACGGACCACCCTCCGTTATCCACCACAAACGAAGTTTCATACGCTGAATCCCTCACTGCTGCCTCCTCCGTGGTCCCCATTTTGACCGGAGGAATCAGCCCCGGGCCTACCGGAACTACGTCACAATCGCTCGCCATTCTTTCCTAGTTCAAGCACGCTCACTTGCCTCTCTTACGTCTATCCTCCCATCACCCAGAGCTTTCTTCACTCCATCCATCCATGCAACCCTTGGACTTCCTCTTGTACTTCTCCCATCAACTCTTGCATTCATCTTCTTTAGCAGGCAGAGTTTTTTTCTAATAGGGAAAATCTGAAATGGTAAGACATTGGAGAATTCTGTCTGTGGATGTTTACCATTAAAATCCTGTAACACGAACATATTTTAATAATTTTAAAAAATCACAGTTCGCGAACTATATGAGGGATTTATAGGAAGACAGTTCTGAACAAAATTGTCCAAGAGTCGTACCCTTCAAAATAGGCTACTTTTCATTTAGGAGTTTGCTTCTTCATGGAATGTCTGTCGCATCATGTTGACTGATAAGTTTTTATTGAGAACAATTATTTTATGTAAATGATCTTCAAAACTTCCCAATTTGAAAATAGTTAATGAGTGATTTCTCTTTGGTATTATTTTTAACAATGATTCATTATTAAATTTTGGCCAAACACAGGCTCTTTCTTCGTAAAACCTACAAATGCTTTCCTTCTCTGTGTCTCACGTACCTTTGCTACGGTTTGAAAGTAAAAATAGAGGCGGGTTCAACAGACGAAATCTGGAAACAACAACGAACAGAGATCGGACTCCCTTTTTTCTACAGTACAAATTTCGGTTAAAATCATGCGAGCTTTTTTAATGTCAACCTCTGATAGGTAAAGGTTCAAGGTCTCAGCGAGTGTAGCGTATGCGAGCTATGGCAAAATAAAATGGCATAGATATCATGTGAGCACAGCACTAACAGAACATGGGTGACATATGGCCACCTAGTAACCCACGTCTGATCTACCCATTCTTTCTATTATTATTATTATTACTATCCAAGCTACAACCCTATGTGGAAAAGCAAGATGATACAAGCCCAGGGGCTCCAACAGGGAAAAATAGCCCAGTAAGGAAAGGAAATAAGGAAATAAATAACTGAAGAGAAGAAATTAACAATAAATCATTCTAAAAAAAGTAATGTCAAAAGAGATATGTCATATATAAACTATTAACAACGTCAAAAACAAATATGTCATATATAAACTATAAAAAGACTCATGTCCGCCTGGTCAACAAAAAAGCATTTGCTCCAACTTTGAACTTTTGAAGTTCTACTGATTCAACAACCCGATTAGGAAGATCATTCCAAAACTTGGTAACAGCTGGAATAAAACTTCTAGAGTACTGCGTAGTATTGAGTCTTATGATGGAGAAGGCCTGGCTATGAGAATTAACTGCCTGCCTAGTATTACGAACAGGATAAAATTGTCCAGGGAGATCTGAATGTAAAGGATGGTCAGAATTATGAAAAATCTTATGCAACATGCATAATGAACTAATTGAACGACGGTGCCAGAGATTAATATCTAGATCAGGAATAAGAAATTTAATAGACCGTAAGTTTCTGTCCAACAAATTAAGATGAGAATCAGCTGCTGAACACCAAACAAGAGAACAATACTCAAAATAAGGTAGAATGAAAGAATTAAAACACTTCTTCAGAATAGATTGATCACCGAATATCTTAAAAGACTTTCTCAATAAGCCAATTTTTTGTGCAATTGAAGAAGACACAGACCTTATATGTTTCTTAAAAGTAAATTTGCAGTCGAGAATCACACCTAAAATTTTGAAAGAGTCATACAAATTTAAAGAAACATTATCAATACTGAGATTCGGATGTTGAAGAGCCACCGTCCTTGACCTACTTACAATCATACTTTGAGTTTTGTTAGGATTCAACTTCATACCCCATAATTTGCACCATGCACTAATTCTAGCTAAATCTCTATTAAGGAATTCACCAACCCTAGATCTACATTCAGGGGATGGAATTGATGCAAAGAGAGTAGCATCTCTGCATATGCAACAAGCTTATTTTCTAGGCCAAACCACATGTCATGTGTATATAGTATGAAAAGTAATGGGCCAAGAACACTACCCTGTGGAACACCGGATATCACATTCCTCTACTCACTATGGTGCCCATCAACAACAACTCTTTGAGATCTATTACTTAAAAAATCAATGATAATGCTAAGAAACGACCCACCCCCTCCCAACTGTTTCAGTTTGAAAACAAGGGCCTCATGATTAACACGGTCAAAGGCAGCACTAAAATCAAGGCCAATCATTCGAACTTCCCGACCACAATCAAGGGATTTCTGTACTGCATTGGAGATTGTAAGAAGGGCATCACATGCTCCAAGGCCTTTACGAAAACCAAATTGCAAACTAAGGAATAGATGATTACCTTCAGCAAACCTATTAAGACGTTTTGCCAGAAGACGTTCAAAAACTTTAGATAATATGGGAGTTATGGAAATTGGGCAGTAATCAGTGGGACTTGAGCTACCACAAACACATTTACATAGAGGAGTAACATTACCAATTCTCCAACAAGTGCTAAAAGCTCCTCTTCTTGCTAACTTGCGCAAAATAACAGATAACTTTGGAGCTAAGAAATCTGCTGTCTTTATAAAAAACAAAGGAAAAATGCCATTTGGGTCTACACCTCCATAAGCATCAAGGTCCATCAACAGAGCTTTAATCTCACGAGATCGAAAAGCTAAACTAGTTAGTTTAGCCTCAGGAAAACAGGAATGAGGAAGTTCAAGTTTTTCATTACTCTGTTTACTGTCAAGAACATCAGCCAAAAGGATTGCCTTTTCCTTTGGACAGTGAGTAACTGAGCCATCTGGTTTAAGTAAAGGAGGAACTGTTGCATCTACACCAAAGGGTGCAGATTTAAGGGTAGACCACCATTTATGTTCCTGAGTTGTACCAGAGTGGGTTTCTTTTATCATTAAATTGTACTCCTTTTCAGTTGAGGCATAAACTCTCTGAGCAAAAGCTCGAAGCTGAGTATAGTTGTTCCAGGTCAAATCTGATCTGTTACCCTTCCAAAGGTGATAGGCCTCCTGCTTCTCCAAATAAGCACGTCTACAATCATCATTGAACCACGGTTTGTCCTTCATTCGGTACCTTAGCACACGAGAAGGGATACGCCTATCAATTATGTTGACTAGATTCTCATTCAAAGGGACAACAGGATCTATACTATTATATAATTGTGACCAATTCAAGCACAAAAGATCATGCAAAATTCCATTCCAGTCTGCTTGGGATTTCATATAAATTTTACAAGAATATGATATATCAGGGACAGGCTGCTCAGTCTTCACTAATAATAAAATCAAGGCATGATCAGATTTCCCCTACGGGCCAACCAAGGGAAAGGCCCGTGCCAACAACAAGTGTTGGCTTTAATACCCCAAGAAGAAAGAAAAAGAAAGATGTCCCGACTGGAGAACCAACCTTACTAGTTATAACGCCAAGGGAATCAGTGTATACGAGGTCCAAGCAATTACCAGACCTGTGAGTAGCTTCATTTATGATTTGCTCACAGCCTGATTCAGAGGCAAAGTCTAAAGCTCTTAAGCCATGGCGATCGGTAGGAGAGATAGAACTTAACCACTCCCTATGGTGAGCATTAAAATCACCAACAAAGACTAAAGAAGCCTTTCTATCATCTTCTTGTATCTTACGTCTATCCTCCTATCACCCAGACCTTTCTCCACTCCATCCATCAATGCAACCCCTTGGACTTCCTCTTGTACTTCTCCCATCAACTCTTGCATTCATCTTCTTTAGCAGGCAGAGTTTTTTTCTAATAGGGAAAATCGGAAATGGTAAGACATTGGGGCACAGTGTAAAATCCGGACGTCGGATGCCGTACGGGAAAATAGAAAATCGCTTGTATCACCGGGAAAGACACGATAATACACCTCTTTTTTGTGACTGGTAATGTTCACTGATACTTTCTGTTATTTTCTAAATAAGAGTTCGAAAAATATTGGTTTATTTTCATGTTATTGAGAATAATCTCAATCAGACATCAACATTACACTATTTAACTGCCCGCTATTTTACCCTGTTAGGATAAAAGCTGGATGTCGCCAATCAGCAGTCACAGATAAGAATTTACCCGGCTGTGAAGTAACATAAAGAGAAAGGGCCTACCACTCCCTTTACCCTGCATTTAGTTGCCAATAGGTTTATTATGATCCACTAACCAATTAAAATGTTACCAACTTTAGTCAGACACAGGATACTACATGTAAGAAATGAAGCCTATTTCACTTGGAATGTACTGAAATTTTATCAATCAATTTGTTTTTATTCGTTTTATAATAGCCTGTGACAGTTGCCTAGTCAGAGCCACCGGAAGGCAGTTGACAGTCTAACCAACTAATCCACCACCCTACACCAGATCATTTCCCATAACCATAAATATAAGCAAATATACTCAATTGAAAGAAATAATAAAACAATTAAGAAAAGGTAAATATTGAAATTAATGTAAAAGTAAATGTAAAAAGTTTTATCACAGACACAAAAAAATTCAAGAAATGTACAACAATGATATCCTAATTGCACTTGTCTCGACCTAACAAAAAACATGTTAGAATAGTTTATTTTAAAAGTTACATGAGACTACAAGTAGAAATACAACAAAAGCAGTTTTACATATAAGCATGTAAGTGTGAGACGATGCACACACAAAACATCCAGGCCCCTCTTTTGTTTTTTTAATGTGCTGTTAATATATCACTTAGTACATCTGTCACAAATCCAAGTTTCATTTAATAATGTTTTGGCACCTTTATTACCACATACTGGATGATACCATGTATCACATTCCAGTGTCAATAAAGTGGTGTATTATGGCGCCTTTACCGGTGATACAAGCGGTTTTCTATCTCCCGGACGGCATCCGACGTCCGACGTCCGGATTTTACACTGTGCCCAACTTTTTGGGGAATTTGTCTCCGAATCTGGGAATTTTTAGAAGTATTTGGAGATATGAATTGTGCGAATTCCTATTCATTATAAAGCACCATCTAAACACTCATGGATGATTCAGTCTTCAATAAGATTTATGATGGCTGAGAATGAGTTGATTACGTTTTATCGTTCTCCTTTGGTATGGCATTCATTATATTTTGATCAAAATATATCTTTCAGAGCACAAACTGATATCAGAACATGAGTTATCATTAAAAAAAAAAATAAATTTCACTGCTTGTGGATTCACAAATACATAATAAAAGTAAATGCAGAATATACTATAATCATAGAAGATACAGGGTATACACAATACAGCATGTAATAGGCTACAGATTTATTGTGTCTAAGATTGCCGGTGTAACGGTCTGGTTTTCCCCCCGTCCGAAGTTCCCCCGGGGAAAATATGGCCCAGGATATAAGTCCCCCCGATGGAACTTTGTCCCAGGATAATATTCCCCTCTCTGGGCCAAGATTCCCCCCTTTGCCTGGTGGAGGTAACCAATATTTTTTTTTCGTTTGCCATGGGAATCAAATTCAATGGGATTTCATAGAAAAGCTGCACAAATTGCACAAATGTAGGCAATAAATTGAGGTCACAACATATTGCGTGGATAAAAAGAACAATTAATTTTAAGCGTGTTGCTCAGTTTCTTAGTGAATCCGTATCAAACCCCTTGCAATGTTGCTCAGAAAACAAACTTGCTGATTTCGAAGGATGTGAGGGACAATCAAATTCTTTAGGTTAGGCCTATATATCCTCAATTCAAAAAAATTTGCGCAGACGTAACTTTAAATCTTGAAATGCAACAACAAAATGTATGTTTGTTTAAAGAATTAATGATGAAGGCTGAAGCTTATATTAGGCATTTAAAGCTATGTGATTGAATAATCTAATTGAACGTTCTACTCTAAAAATGAAATTTTTACTGTCATAAAATGAGCCAAGATTATGTTGAGCTTTTTTTCTTTTTGGTAAAATAAGAAGTATGGGGTAGTAATAATAATCCTACTGCCATGCAGTTTTCGGCTGCTTATAAGAAAATTCTGATTCATAATGATATACAGAATATTCTTCGTGGTAATTGAATTCCTCTAGAATTATTCAAACAATATTACACATTTACATAACTCGGTTGACATAAATGAATCTTGTCCTAAGAACAGAATAATAGAGAATAGGAGTTTAGATGAAAGCAGTCATAACGAAGATTGCTATTACATTCCTACACCTCATCACTTTATTCTAGCGATATTGTGGCGTACATAGCAGGATTTCTTGTGTATAAACTGAAGAAATCCTTGCGTTGTGAAGCCTATTTGGATTGCTTAACTGCCCATCACAATAATGCAATGCCAAGGCTAATTCAGTTGAAAGATAAAGGAAAATTGATTCATCCCTCAGATGATGTTTTCCAAATCTGCCAAAGATGCGAAATATTATTTAGGAAATCAATATCCTTCAATGGGAATTTAGACATTAGCCTTGGCAGAAAAGAGTTGCCAAAACTTGTGTATGGAATTCTAATATATTATACAGGCAAAACCATTTTCTCCAAAATTGGATTCCCCAACTCCACTGTTGTTATAAATCTATGGCTATGGCTGTGGCTATTATCATCACAACAAAACTACCATCACTAGGGCTGTTGACATTCTCTCTTTTTGTCTGTTTTCCTTCTAGTTTTAGCACCAACATGCTTCACACTCAGTTGTCCGAGTAGGGGCAGTGGAAACACGTGCGTCAGAATATGGAGGAGCTCACTTACCACACATATTACCAATATCTGGATAGTGTAAAGTATCCTGATGGACTAAACAAAGAAGAAAAGCGTGATATTAGAAAAAAGTGCAAACCCTTTTGTGTTGAAGATGGATATCTAATGCATAAACGAAAAATAAATAATGAAGTGCAGTTACTTCAAGTGTTGATGAAAACGGAGGTGAACCGAGTTATCAAAGCTTGTCATGAAGGCTTTGGTGGTGCACATATGGGAAGGGATAAGACCATTGGAAAAATTACTGCTAAGTATTATTTCAAGGGCATCAAAGAAATTGTTAGTGATTATGTTTTTATATGTGACAAGTGCCAGAGAGCAAGTAATAAACCAGCAATGCGAGCTCCAGTTACATCCAGTTTATGTTCCTGAAAAAGTTTGGTCTCAGGTTGGAATGGATTTGATTGGACCCATCCCCCAGACAGAGAGGACACTGTTATATTGTAGCAATGACAGACTACTTTACAAAATTTCCAGTTGCTTCACCTTTAAAACACAAGTCTGCAGCAGAAGTTGCACAGTTCTTTTTAGATACCGTTTGTGACTTTGGCTGTATAGAAACCTTGATCACCGACCAAGGGAGAGAGTTTGTCAACGAACTGAATGATATCATCTGTGCCAAGTTACAGATAGATCACAGAATTGCTTCAGCCTATCATCCACAAACAAATGGATTGAAGGAGAGATTTAATCAAACACTTGAAAGAGCTCTTATGAAATGTGTTAATGAAAAGCAGAACGATTGGGATTTGCACATGAAAAGAATTCTGTTTGGATATCGTACTTCAGTCCATGCCAGCACTGGTGTTACTCCTTTCACTGCAATGTTTAGGAGAGACCCCGTGCTTCCAGTCTACCTAGATAATCAGTCTTATGAAACGGTAGGAAATAGAGTAACGACAGCAGAGACTATTAAAGAGCTGACAGAGAGAGTGTTGTCAGAATAAAAACCAGCTGATGAAAAAATAACTATGAATATTGCTAAAGCTCAAAACAGGCAAAAGAAGAACTACGATGCAAGACATACATCTAATTGCAGTGGAATAGTTGAGGGCTCATTAGTACTATTAAAAAACTATAAAAATAATCACCGAATGGGAGGAAAACTAGAAGCAAAATACCTAGGTCCATATGAAGTTGTTTCCCTAGTAGGCAAAGGACGTGCAAAACTGAAAAACGTTGCAACAAATAAAGAACTAAAAAACTTGTACCACATAGTGAATTTGAAAGTCTACAATCAAAATGACACAAACAGTTTAAGGCAAGAAGATGACATCCATGGAGCAGAACCGTTCAACGCATCTGTGAAAGAGCAGCAGCAATATCCTGAACAAAAGGGGGTCCTACATACTCCAGCAGAGGAGAAAGTCATTTTACTCATGTATGCAGATGAGAAAGCTGTCAGAAGGGTGGAAGCAAAAGGAATACAAGTCACAGAAGATGAAATAGAGACAAGACCAGAGAAGCTTCCTGGCATGCTTGTCATGAAAAGACAAACACTTGAATGTGTTTACAAATATATGGATGAAGATGCAATTACAACGCTTCATGCAACACTTAAGGCAAAGGAGTACGACATTCCTGGGGCATGGCTATGTCAAGAATGTACGAGAATTACGGCGGATGGACGTGAAGTGGTCGAGTGCGAGTCTTGTTATGAATAGTACCACACTGTCTGCCTTGGAATACACAATTACAAGGGCTCATAGAGTTGTCTTAAATGTAATTCAATCCTACAATCAAAGAAAAAAAAAGGATGAATTAATGAATACATCCCCAAAATTTCGTTATATTTAGTAGCTTTTCAACCCCAGAATGCTACCCTTATTTTTCTTTGCCTGTATGCTACCTTGGGGTACAGATGTACCCTAGGGTAAAAAAAAATAAATGATAAATCAGTGATTTGTTTTGAGATGCGCCTTTCTGTACTTGAAAATTTCTCTTTCAGCTGATGAGGAACCAGGCAATAAAACCCCAGAATTTACTCCCATCATATCCAGCAAGTAAATTAAACATAATGGCCAATAAGGGTTTTTTTTTTAGTACATGTACAATGTGTGGCATATCTGGTCAAAGCTGTTGACACCATCCTTGGTGAGGTGTAAAAGCTAATAATCTCTGATAACAAGACTTGATTGATATCACCTCCTTTCTCATGCATAGTGCTTCTTAGCATCGAGTGTATTTTCTTTTTATTTTTTGCTGGACAGTACAGAAAAAAAGAGTAAAGTTTTCATTATATATATATATATATATATATATATATATATATATATATATATATATATATATATATATATATATTCCTAATATTTTGTCAAACTTACCCTTGATTAATTAATTCATCAAAATAGTTTTCTAGATGGGAGGGTGGCGGAGAAATGGCCTAGGGGTGTGGAAAATATCTTAGGGCTGAAATTCCCCCTGGGGGATTAACAGCCGGGCTGCTTTTCCCCGGTGGGGGGGTGGGGGGGAAATCTAGCCTAGGCTAATTTTCCCCGAGGAATTTCAGTCAGGGGGGAAAAATTTCCTGCTACACCGGGATGATCTTGCAACATAAAAAAGCTCTCACACATCCTGATATTGTCTTCTAGTCATTATATATGCCACCTTATAATCAGTGACTAATATCTCATTTATGCCCATAAGTGAGTAGCAGGAAAACTATGAACTATAAAGACTGTTTGACCTAGCATTGCATATTGACATTTTTGTCATTACACCAATGACTTCACACAAAAGATTTTCTGGTTCTTTAAGCAACTTCCGGGATTTAACGTCTCTTCTAAAAATAGATAAATTCATAACATCCAATGTATTATCAACCATTGAGATGAGTTATGCATGAGGGCTATCGTTCCAGTTTCTGTTTTTTAGCAGTCCTCTCCCTCAATAATCAACAAAATTAGCACAGCTTTTTGACATCAACTGCGCAGCATACTTTACTCGCTGAAGCTCAGTGTTTTGTAAGTTTAGATGAATTTTACCAATCTCATAATGTAGACCATATTCTGTGCGAGTATTACTTAGAATTTCCCTAACACAATAATATATCAGTGTTCTGCCATCAAAGCAACACCCTGGTATTAAATTATCTATTATCAGGTACCTTCGGCAAATAAGAATTAATCCCTATTGTAACACGAATTTTTTTTTAATGAAATATGCTTACAGTTTATTGGGTCAATCCAAAACTTCATACACAGCATTCTCAAATTCCTGAAGTATTATCATTATTTCAAGTATTTAATATTTATGAAAATCATAAAAGAGGGATTGTCTACTTTTACCAATAAAGCACATAGTCATTATCATTTGAAGCTTTCCATGGGGTTTATATAGTCTGTCCCTTCCGTTATCATAACTGTACTGTTTTGTGATGCTCTCCTTTACAGTTAAAGTTACAGCTTTAGTTTTCATCAAAGACATAACAGACTTTAACATATATGACTCGTAGGGAAAAAGTGCTGAACTGATGAGTACATTGATTGTATGGACATAATCAAATCGATGGTAGGCCAAATATTTCTTCCTATATTCGTGTCTAGGAAATCTAGAAAATCGAATTCTGAACCAGTTTTTCTATCATTAAAACATCCATAAACTGCACAGTGCATAATTCCAACAAAACTGCTCCCAAGTGCATTCTTGAACGGTTGTTTAATGTTATGATTTGCAACTAACAAAAGTCCATACTCAGGGAATGTATTTTGAAGTGAAATGCATATTAAGTTAATCTGCCTAAGGTCCTGTGTCTCAAAGCTGAATTAAGGAATCTCAAATACAAAGGCCAGGTGTTAGTATTAACGAATGGTCTACAATCACGGTTACAGCTTAAGTGTGCCTACAACTTCATTAATAAGCAAGATAATTCTGCCTAATTCGTACTCTGTATGTCCTTCTTTCCCTCAAGCTCCCACGTGTGACGTAACGACATCGCGACCTACGAACCGACCAAGGGATTGGCCCATGCCAATAAGAACTGTTGGCTTTAATCCACTACTACTACTAGTCAGCCAACCTAATATATCTCAACCGTGACTGGGAGTAAGGGCCGCTAACTGTAGACGTGTTTTGCGCAGAGCCACGGGTAGCACTCCCTTAGCCGTGTCATAGCTTTTTTTCTCTCCCAGAATATCATTGAAAAGATAAGTTAATCCTATGAATAGACCAAAGAGAGAAGAAGCAGTACGCCAGCTCTGCCCCTAACAAGGCCTCTCTCATATGTGAAACCACGGAGGGAAAAAGGAAAAAAAAAATATATAACATGTGATTGCGAGAGGTTTTATTGTAAGAAGTTTGTGTATATAGTGACAGACATCAGTGATAATGAAATTAAAAACAAAATGTTCATGCCCACACCTCGTAGATATAGAAAGAACATCAAAGTTATATTTATCAAAATAGAAGGAAGATCTGAGTATAAGAAATATGCTAACTACAACTCAATTCTGCTGGTCTATGAGGTATATTTGTCCACCATGCAAGCCCTCTATGTTAAATACATTTGTTTTTTTCCTTTTTTTTTGTGGATCTGGAAAATAACTTTTCGTATTATTAATAGAATACTGTATAAAATTCACATGCTACAAGTCAACGGAGCCCGTGTTCTAAAGTAGAGATGGCATCTCGAGATACGTAGCCTATCCATCTCGATACACTATTGTTTGGAGAGGAGGAAGTTGGAGGATTGAGGCCTGGAATCACCATCATTGACCTTAGCTAGTGTGTACAGGTGTGAAAATTACATACAATGTGTTAACATTTCTCTCTGCTCCCCCAGACTTCACCTTAAAGCACTATTTTCGGTCACAGCCAAAAGACAGATTTCAAGACCACTATTTTCAGGACATGGGGTCACAGGAAATTACTTGTCAGTTCATCTAATTAATGGCCATTCCCCTTTTAGTTAAGTTATCAGTTTACTTGATCTAGACTTTATTTCTATCACTGGTATTACACATTTTGGCTTTTTGCGTGGAATTTAATGTAATTTCATGTCTTCTTTTTGGCTTTATTTGAATTTCAGATCACTAACCACTTATTTTGACCTCGGTTTAGTGAAAGTCTATTCGCAATAAGACTTTTATCTATTAATTTTCAAGGGTTAGTCCTACTTGTTTACTTTGCTTGTTATTAAAAAAAAAGTTTTTTTTTTTTTTAGAATAGAGATTAAAATTTCTGTTTATTTATTTTAAAAGCTGTCATTTGAATAAGCCGTTTAATTTGCAGTGCTCTTCCTCATTGTTTAAATTTTGTACAATAAAGATATCGGAATAGATCATACCCACTTGTATCATTGCTCCTCTTTTTTGAATGATTGTGTGTTAACCAAGTAAGTGGATTTAAAGTTGTTGACTATATCAGGTATCAGAATATTATTTTAAACTCTGATAGTAGCAAGTGTAGGTCTAATTTTAATTATTTTGCTTTGAGGGTGAAGATCCTCAATCTCATTATTGCATACATCACTGCTCTCATTCCCCGCCTTCAGCGAAATTGTGTTCAGGGTAGTTTCCTGTGCATCATATCACTAGTGTCTCTAGGGTGGAAATAGAACCTAAGAGTCAGGTGATGACATGTTTAAAAAAAGATTCTTATAGATGTTTATGTGGAGTTTAGTTCTCAGGACACAAGAAGTTTGCCTTGAGTGAAGCTTTGTAAACTGCATAAAAAAGTATTTTATCCTGTGTTTTGGAGTGGCAAAATTTAGATGGCTAGTTATATATATATATATATATATATATATATATATATATATATATATATATATATATATATATATATATATATATATATATATATATATATATATATATATATATACATATATATATATATATATATATATATATATATATATATATATATATATATATATATATATATATATATATATATATATATATATATATATATATATATATAATGTTTTTGTAAATAATAATCTTTTGTAAAATGATAATACGATTTCTTTTTTAGTAAGTTCCAGTGAATTTCTAAGGGAATTTGCTTTTCTATTTGAATGTGGGATTTTTGGGGAAAAAGGAAAAATCCTTTTAAATTTCAGGTAGCAATAGAGCAACACTGCTACCTGGTAATCTTCTGTATGGACAGTACACTGAAGATAAAGGCACACTTTATGTAGCAGAAAGAGGAAGTTGAAGTAACATCATACACCGAGGTGTGTAATGAGTAGGCTTTTTGTATGCGATAAGTTAGCTAAGGTTTTGGTGTGGATAAATTTGTTCTATGGATTATGAATGATATTAGACTGATAACGGATTGATAAAGGCAAGAAATTAATTGAAGGTATTAGGAGGAAATGTAGTCCTATATTATTATTGTGGGAAATAATTCCAGGAAAGGTCTACCCGTTTCTGATTTCCGGACCCGAGCCTAAAGGATAGAGCGCCAACACTCTCACACTTGACAGACTAGAGAACCGCAACAAAGACGGTTTGCTTTCCCTACACACGTTTAAGTCCAAACATTATTCTATACCGGGACTGTCGGCACCGATATCACCTTGATGTTTAGACGCTACTCCAGGGCGCAGAATAGTAAATCCCAATCAAGTGTGGTTGGACTGAATCCGTTACGTTAACGACAGTTTCACAAAGAGTTAGGGGGAGCAGTACCGTAAAAGTCTAAACGTCCTAAGGACCACCGGGAGGTAATACCATAGAACATTACAATAAAGGATTGACACCAATAGCTTTAGATTGACGTAAATATAAGCTTACCCATAAGTCATATCTCACCTCATGTGATAACTCATTTAGTCATTTCAAAATGTGAAGGTCAAGTTGAAAACAGTTAATAATTTTAACCTAAAAATGGCGTTTATTTCCATAAAGTACAACAGGAATTTCCACCTAACTGACACAGGAAAAAACAGCAAAACTACCTAATTGAAATTTGAATAAAGACCGCATGGCATATGAAAAGTTAAAAATGCCAAGAAAATGGTCAAATCAATTAAATCATAAATCAATAATCAAATAACTAATCAACCAATGAAAGTAAAAATGGTGACTGAAATAATACCAAAAGTTCTACTCACTACTTTGAACACATTCCTCTCGGGCAAAAAATTTCAAACTTGATAAAGGGGAACGGGAACATACCTTATGTTAATGGACACGCTACGAAGGATTAAACCAGACAGTTTGAACATGACTTCCTAGCTAAATGTGCACATCATCAAATAAAGGCTAGGAAACAAAAAAAGGAGGGGACAGTTCCTTGGCCAAGGTTGACCACCGTTAATTAGTACTCACGCTCTTGAGGGTTGATTGTAGATGTAGTGGAGGCATCTTGTAAGCTGTTAAGAACATGGTGCATCTTCAGTTCTGCACTGACGTGTTTTGTCTTCGTAAGTTTATCTTCTAAATAATGGCACAAAGTAAGGCATACTGTTGGTTAGTAAATGGTTGACCAACAGGTAGTTGAACAGACGCCTAAGTTTAAGCTCCATCCAAGTTGAAGGGGCTATGCCTACGTCCGTCTCCCACGCTTCCTGGTTTTTAAGTGGGCCGCTCGAACAGTGCTTTTTATAATTACAAGGATCATTCTTGAAACTCCAGGGGAAAGTGATTATAAAGAAATCCTATTGCCTGGCTTATAAAAATTAATATATATATATATAAAAAATATTAAGTGGTGTTTAGTGATGTTCAATAACACAGGAAACAATCCTAGCTAAACAGACTTATAAATAGGTACTGAGATGTAAATAGCAATAAGCTAAGATCAAGGAGTTACGTAAATTAAAGAGTTAGTTAAATACAAACCAATTGTGGTTAAACATCCAAAACTTCAAGAACATTTGGAACAGAACGCAACCAAGTGCGGTTTTCTTAAAAATTGTTGATGGTCGGTTGCAACGTTAGAGCATTGTACTGTTAGCTCATGAAATGAGATAGAATCATCTACGGAGGAATGAGGTGATGAAGGGTAAAGCATTACAGGGGAATGATGGACATGTTTGCAGCAAATAATATTTAAGGGTATAATAAAGAGGGTTACAAAGGAAACAAAAGAAAAACAAGATGCGTAAAACCCAGAAATTAACAAACAATAATTCAAAAATTGAATAACGGGGGTGACTAAAATAAAGCTGGAAAGAATTTCCACAATTATTTTTATAATTATTATTATTGTTATCATTATTAGCTAATCTACAATCCTGTATAGAAAAGCAGGATACTATAAGCCGAAAAGCTCTCGCTTTGATAAACAGGTCAGTGAGAAAAGAAGTAAATAAATTATGTGAGAAGTAATCAGCAATAAAAATATCCTATTTTAAGAACAGTAGCAACATTCAAATAGATCTTATATAAATAAACATAAGAAGAGTCATTCTAAATATGAACGTTTCCTACAAGCTTGAGAGTTTAAAGCTCCACCAGATTAAAGATCATTTCACAACTTGGTCACAGCTGGAATAACATTCTAGAATACTATGATTATTAGGAATAGCTGCATTCCTGGTATAACAGACAAGCTGGTAGTGTTTGGGAAGATTGGAATACAAAGGATGTTCAAATTAGGAAAAATAATTATGCAACATGGATAACGAACTAACTAAACAGTGTCATAGAGTAATATCTAGATCAGGAATAAGAAATTTATTAGACCATAAGTTCTTGGTGAATAAAGTCAGATTATATTCAGAAGCTGATGACCACACAGGAGTTAAAGATAAAAGATTATCAATGCCGAGATCCCTATGTTGAGGAACCACTGTCCTCAACCTACTTACAATCAAACTTTCAGTTTTCATAGTGTTCAACTTCATCCCCAAAAATTTGTATCATGCTAAAATTTCAGCTGAATCTCTATTAAGTGATCCAGCCACCACAGATCTACGGCACAGTGTAAAACCCGGACGTCGGACGTCGGACGTCGGATGCCATCCAGGAGAATAGAAAATCGCTTGTATCACCGGGAAAGACGCGAAAATACACCTCTTTTTTGTGACTGGTAATGTTTACTGATACTTTCTGTTATTTTCTGAATAAAGGTTCGAAAAATATTGGTTTATTTTCATGTTATTGAGAATAATCTCAATCGGACGTCAACATTACACTAACTGGATAAAATAGCGGGCAGTTAGATAGTGTAATGTTGACGTCCGATTGAGATTATTCTCAATAACATGAAAATAAACCAATATTTTTCGAACCTTTATTCAGAAAATAACAGAAAGTATCAGTGAACATTACCAGTCACAAAAAAGAGGTGTATTTTCGAGTCTTTCCCGGTGATACAAGCGATTTTCTATTCTCCTGGATGGCATCCGACGTCCGACGTCCGACGTCCGACGTCCGGGTTTTACACTGTGCCCAGATCTACATTCAGATGATGGAATTAAAGCAAAGAGTGTAACCTTATATTGATCAGTTATTTCTTCATTCTAGGCAATCTGGTTTGACTATGACTTCATTAATCAGTGATTTCTCCATTATACTCAATTTGTTTTTTCTATGATTCTCTATTAACTAATGATGCCTTCATCGTAGACATCTTCAATGGGTATGACTCCATCAATCAGTGATATGATCATTGGAGGCCATAGTATCTTTATTAATTGCAAGATTGTCTCATTGGAGGCTATCTTCACTGGATTAAGACACCTATTAGTTTAATTACTTATTATCAAACGATATATTTGGTGGAGTCAGTGGATGCAATCTTGTCTAACGACGACTACCTATTAATCAGTGAAATCCTCATTAGAGGCAATTCGTTCTCGCTTTGGTGACTATGAACGTAAATCCTCTTCATTGGGTGGATTTGCCTACTTTTTAGCTTTCATTGGCCACCTGTAGCTACTTATTGATTACTTTATTGTCAATAAACGTTATTATGATTTACGAGGTAGATTTCCTAACCAGACAAGATAGTTTGGAATCTTACCATACAAAATTTTCACTTTTGCTTTTGGCTCCCAATAACACGTGTGTGTGTGTGTGTGTAGATTGCCATGCATATAGCATGACACGGGCTCTTGCCTTTGGGCAGCCCGTAATAGGATTGGGTTTGTAAAAGGTATACTCCAAGGAGTAAAATTTGTATTAGTAAATGGAACGTTAGGTAATAATAGGAAAAGGAATGTCAGGTTAGGGATAGTTAAAGGAAATGATATGTAAGGATGATAAATGAATGATGGAATGGAATGGAATGGTACAAGACGTGACAAGGGGTAGATAGTAACCCGAAAAGGGGGTCTCCCTTTTAGGTCCACGAAAGAAAGTTTTTAGTAAGAGGATAAAGTATTGATAGTAGTAAGTCCCAGTAAGTAAAAGAGACTGGGATAGGAGTGAAGGAAATTTTAGTAGGAGAGTAAAGGAGTAGGTTTAAACAAAAAAGTTTATTCCTGCTCTTGTGATGGGAAAGGGGGAGGGGGCCAAAACTGTGCTGCGCTCGGTCAGCTGGCACGAGAAAGGCCCCCTAAGGATAGGGTAAGAGGAGGGTTAACAGGGAAAGAGGGTGGGAGACAGGAAAAACAAGAGCTGTTTCCTTATGAGGAGGACAGCCTTGTAATAACTATTCTCCATTTAGGAATAGGGAATTGGGAAGGGAAGGATTGCAAGTAGGGAAGGATTATCTCTGCTCAGTGGCTGAGAACTGGAACTGTTGCAGGAGTTGCTGGAAGGTGGAGGTTGATGAGAGGGAGAGGACTTTGGTAAGGATCTGGAAGGCGATAGGTATGAGGTCTTGCAAGGTGAGAGACTCAATTGCTTGAGTCAAGGTTTGGGAAGGGGAAGAGGATGAAGGTCGTTGCTGGTCCCTTTGGGGAGCAGTTGCAGGTCGGTGCTGATCCTTCTTAGGAACAGTTGTAGGTCGTTGTTGGTCCCTTTGGGGAGCAGTTGCAGGTCGGTGCTGATCTTTCCTAGGAACAGTTGCAGGTCGTTGCTGATCCTTTTTAGGAGCAGTTGTAGGTGTAGATGCAGGAGCTACTGTAGATGTAGAAGTAGGAACAGAAGTTGGCTGAGTTGGTCTTCTCTGGCGAGGAGTTCTCTGTTCTTTAGGTGGCTGGGATGAAGCTGGTTTGTTTTGGTTTGAAGAGGATGTATTCTTCATAGCTGCTATCCTCTTGAGACGCTCTGGGCAGCGCTTATTCCAAGCATGGTGTGGCTTGGAACAATTGGGGCACTTGGATGTGGTTTGTCGCCCTTCTTTATGGGCCTTTATGCACACTTCTGTGCTATGTCGCTGGCTGCAGATACCACAGATAATGGGGCCTCTGCATTCTTCTTTATGATGTCCAAAGCGTTGGCATCTGTAGCATCGAAGGGGCTCAGGTGTATATTCCTCGATGGGGAAAGTACCCCAGACTCCTAAGTCCAGTTTGGAAGGAACTGGACCTATAAAGGTGGCAATTAGGCGTCTAACAGGAACGTCATCCTTGCTTGTGCAGCGAATAGCACAGTCAATATTGCTGCATGAGGTTACAATGGAGATAGGCATCGTCACAGGATACCTGGTAATGACTGCCTTCTTCCTGATAAAAGCAGGATCCAGCAGTGTTAAGGTGGAGTCTTCCTGAAGGAATCTGGCTGTCTCAATGTCCTTGGGATAGATGATAAGGTCACCTTTCCTGTTGGGTCTTGCAGTGAGTTGCATGCCAGGCTTGGCAGCCATGGCAGCAACAGAGGCATAAGAGAGCTCGTGGTTTGCCTGTGAAAGTCGAAACTTTGGCAGAGGTTTCTTTGGCTGTGTAGCTGGGATGTTCTCTTGTATAACAGTGGCTTCTTGCAGAAGTGTCTGGAGGCAATCAGTGCAGTTGCAGTCCATAGAGTGGGCCCCCTGTTCGGTCTCCATGGCGTTGGAGGACTCAGGCTCGTTGGTAGGAGGGATGACTGCAGTTGCACCTAATTGCTGAGGAGTTGTAGGGACAGACAAGGACGAGTCTGTGCTCTCAGTCCTTGGAGTCACAAGTGGCGATGCTGGGGCTGGTTCTGGCACTGGTGAAGAGTCTATAGAAGTCTTCTTTTTCTTGTTCTTTTCCATACGGGTTATTTCCTTAGTACACTTTACAAGCTGGTCAGAGAAATCTTTACATTCCTCACAGAGACAGTGGGAATGGTGGTATTTCACTACTGGATTTACAGTGTAGTTATATCCTTTCATTTTCTTGAAAATGAATTTACGTTGCTCCTTATAGCCATCACAGAAATCACATGTACAGTTTGGATAATCATCACAATGTCTGTTTTCTATAGGGTAATAACCCCACCCAGGTTCTCCCAGATACCGAATAGACATCGTGGTTGAACTCTACGGGAATCACAGTGAAAATTTCGGTAGGTTACGATGCACATAATCCAAGAGTAGTTGTCGACACCGAGTCTAAGCGAACACTGGTGCCAATAACACAATAAAGAAGGGAACAGACTTTCTTTACTTTATAATCTTTGCGAATAAAAACATTTTATGTAAAATTTTAGTAATATCGAAATTGATGAAAGTTATCTAATATTATTCAAAATTTATTCTTGTTTTTCTTTTCATTTTATTTTTAAATGAGAGAGAGAGAGAGAGAGAGAGAGAGAGAGAGAGAGAGAGAGAGAGAGAGAGAGACTTGCAGAATCACACATCCTAACTTTATTATCATATATATTTTCTATTTCACAAAAATGAATATAAATGGGTAGTATTAGTACATATGATATTCAATACAATCATAAACTGAATAGAAACTGATGGGGGTGAATGTAGTTTGTTGTGGCAAGTTTAAAGTATCTTATTACTTGAAAAAACTAGATAATTGAGTCACCAGTCGTGGATATCCTGTAACAGACTTCCATTGTACCTTCGTAATATCGTCACTGATCTCGTTAATATCTTCGAGAAGTGAAGTCTTTCACTTTTCCCGATATACTCATCCAATTCCCCCTGATTAATCCATTAAAAGCTATATACTTGTAAACAATAAATTAAGTAAAATGTTATGCTTGAAAGATTTAACTAATCTTATTTTACTGATTGGTGATACGTCACAGAAAATCTATATTTATACGATTTATGTCATGAAATATCTTAAATACTTATGATGTGAACATGCACCACTACATATTCGTCCAGGTATGCTACTACCTGTTACTCCTTCGGGGGGGGGGGGGGGGGGGCGCAGGTGCTAGACGATTGTGTCTGTGAGTTTTGTGAATATCTTTGGGGCTACATCTAGTCCAAAGGGCATGGCTGTGAAGACAAATTTTGTCTTCTGTAGCCTGAATCCTATGTAGGAGGAGAGGGGGCGAAAGACTGGTAGGAAATGGTGCTGAATACAAAAGTGATGATTGCAATAACTGCTGTAATCGGAACAGATATAATCAAACCCCATATAAAATTAAAAAAAAAAAAGATAGATATATTCAGAATTATTACAAAGGGAAATTGTACAGAACAATTAGTGGTACAAATTAAATGTCTTTGTGGAATAAATGGGACAATTCTGTTAAAATCAACGGTAAATAAAATTTTAGCAATAACATCATTAGGGCGTGATTATAAATATATTTAGGATCCGAACTTGTTCTGAACTCCACAAAAAGACTGAAGGGCAAAACCGGACGAGATTATTATATTGCATCGAAAAGACCAAATTACTTTGATATATCTAAATACTAGAGAAAAAAATGGGAATGTAATATATTTGGAATTTTCAGTCAAATTTAATTTTAATACATATAGCAGGCGGTATTTCTTATATACTTTGGAGGCTTTGTAGATCAGCGGCAAGGTCCTCCGAGCACAGAAAATGAGAATTTCTTCTCATTTTCTAACCGTTCGTAAGATGTGGCTGTTGTCCTACAAAAGAATGTTCTGCAAAATCTCTACAATAGAACACTGCCTAACTTGAATGGGCCCACCTAACCTTACCTACAAGACGTGTCTTTCCTTAACAAGGGGGTTAGCCCCCCATACATTGCCGTATTCTTATTCTTAAACCTAAACGTTGGTACGGGGGGGGGGGGGGGTGCTAATCGGCCGTCATCATACATACATGTGGCCCCTATCACTCATCCACACAAGCATACTCTTAATCAGCCGACATCATGCATACATGTGGCCGTGATCACACAAACCAGAAACGGAGAGGGCTGTACTTACATTATTTCAGATTCAGCTTGCGGGTTTAGTCGTAACCTCTAAAATGGCCCCCGAGTTATTCAAAGTCACTGAAGTCCGGGTCTTCAACTGGTATTGCGTTTCTGCCGAGGGACAACTTCTTCTTCTTTTAGTGAGGGCACAATGGACAGGCACTTTTAGGAGATGAAGGGTGATGGGACAACAACTTTTTTTGTGGATGGTTTGTTACACTAGCAATAAGTGGAGGGGACCGGTGTTGGGACGGACCAGAACTTTCGGAATCAGAATCGTGGGTATTGAGCGGATAAACACATATAACTAATTCCGCGAAAGCCTTCATTTTACACCCCCTACCGTTCAAATAATGTTTTTGAATCATATACATAGCAAAGTAGTTATCGTACGCGAAAAATCTATTTTTGGGTTAGGTAGCCATGTCGTCCTGATGGAAGTTCCTTTATAGTAGCTTCCTAGGTTATATTTAACTACAGTGATATATCCCAGAGAATTTTACTTAAGGTATCCAGAATTCTAACTCCTGGCGTGAATATCCCTGGCTTTCGCCTTTAGGGATATTGCATAATATCAGAGGATGTATTCTTGATACGCCACATAGCTATCTACACCCCTAATAGCGTTTACGCTTCGAGAGGGGAAAGTGGCAAGAATTGGAGGAGAGCCGTTATTAAGGCCCGCTCTACTCCTACTGTTGATTACCTGTGTGACGTCACGTCAGGACGCCATCATGTTATTCCTTGTAGCGTTAGCAAGGTGCTACAGATACAGTACTTTTGGGAGGGAATCATTCAGCCTTTATAAAAGGAGGGTGTGTCCATCAGGACAACATGGAAGTTTACCAGAGCATCAATATATCTGTGGATTTCCCATTAGTGCCAATAACCGCAAGATAAATTTTCCTTGATCATCTAGACCTTGAGACACATGGTGTTACCGTCATACACCACTTCAGCTGATCATGGACTATGTCAGTGCTTCCTGCCCCCTACAGGGAAGAGTCATGGTAGACTCTAGGAAAAACTTGAGGATTGTAAGTTCATATGAACAATGTAGCCAACAAACAGGTATATTGGTCTCATCATATACTTTGTAAAACAGAGTTTGTATTCTGAAAGGAACAAATGTATGTATTGACTACTGACACCTCTCCCGGTCTACTTGGTATGTTGTAAGCAATGTGGATAGGTTTTCATCTATGTAGGAAAATTGTATAAGTCAGTAATACAATCAGGTATATGAAATCAGTTGTAACCAGGGACTGATAACTGATAAAAACACATAATTATGAGGTTTGCTAGCTCTAGAACAGATATTGTATCTGTTCAGGATATATTTTCAATATAAGAGGATAATATGAATTGCTCTGGCACCTTTATTTATTTAGAATTTTTGGGGCGAAAAGAGATGCAAAATTTAGATATGTATTTATTGACAAACAATAGATAACAAAGTTAAAGTTCACTTTTTCAATATAATATAGAACAAAAATTGGAAATATAGTGGAAAGCATAATTGAAATAGTAATAACAGGAATACTTATTTCAACTGAAAAGAAACGTGAAGCCACTTTAAAAGGAAATATTGTAATATTTCATGTTTCCTTATTTCTCTCGTTACAGTTTATAAACACTTGTGTAGTTATACGCATGGCACATGTGTAAGTCTTTTATGCTTCTTTCACCTTTATACTTAGAACAGTCCATAGCGTCACTACAGTGATACTTCACTAAACATGTAACTCCATAGGGAGGGATCATGTACACCCTTCACTAAAAGTCCCAATTAGTGCACTGTTCTTCGCAGTATTCAAGCGGCAGGTTTTAGTACACTACCTGCTGCCACCACAAAGTGCTTGATCTCTTGCACTTGCTTCACGTAGTGTTTTAAGAAAACCCTGGATGACTTCCATCCAGTATACGAGCGAAGACTTTCAAAATTCATATTTAGAAAGAAGTTCAGAGACGAAGCAATTTTTCCCGGATCATGACCTGCGGGTGTCTGTCGCCCTTAATTGTTTCAAAGACAATGTCGAACCTGAAGTCTCTCCTCTAAAAAGCTGTCCTCCCCTAAACTTTGAAGTTCTACGAAGATAGACCTTTAGGCACACTACTGGACATAGAGACGTATCTTCCTTCAGAGGGCAGATTCTCCAGGGACCCCACCTTTTGGTCGACAGCTCATTCTTAGCGAGAAACGTTGGGTCAGGAGAGAGATTCAGTTCTCCACACTCTGTGAACTGAATGTGGCCCTCATCCCTCGAAAGGGCCACTATTTCGCTATCTCTGGCTCCTGAGGCTAGTGCAAATAAAAATATAACTTTTTGGGTCAAATCCTTTAAAGAGCAGTCCTTAGGGATCTTATTGAAGATTTCGTTAGAGAAGTCCACCTGGAAGGCATATAGCAAGAGTCTAGTCAAGGCAGATTTACACGTAGAGATCATGTTTGCTGCTAAACCTTGTTCATAGAGATGAATAAAGAATGATAAACAGAAATCTGTTCAGATTTCTTTTGGTTTCTTTGCCTTGACAAAGGTAACCCATTTCTTCCAGGAAGACTCGTATTGTCTTCTAGTAGATTTCGACTTATATTCTTCTGAAAAATTTATACTGTCCTTCGAAATCCTGAAACTTTTCTTGACTGCTAAGGCGAGAAAATCCGGAGATGAACGTTTCGTGTTTTCTGTGATAAAGCGGAGATAGTCGACTTCTGAACTTGCTGAGTCAGAACTGGATCCGGCAACGGGACCAGCTTCAGTCGCAGTTCCGTTATCAGAGGGAACCAGATGCTGTTGGGCCACTTGTAAGCCACTATCGCTGCTGTTCCCTGAAAGGATCTCAGTTTGTTGAGGACCTTTAGCAGGAGGCTGGTTGGATGGAACAGGTAAATCCTGGACCATCTGTTCCAGTCTAGGGACATCGCGTCTACTGCTTCCGCTAGAGAATCCTCGTATGGGGCTATGTACCGGGGTAACTTCTTGTTGTCGCTCATTGTGAAGAGGTCTATCTGAAGATGGAGAATGATCTTGCGTCTAGGGACCATTCTGACTCTATCGGGGTGAGCCTGGATAGAGCGTCCACCGTCACATTGCAGAACCCTTGAAGGTGAACTGCTGATAAGTGCCATCTCTTCTTTTCCGTCAGGCGGAAGATGGCCAACATTACTTGCTTGATTTGGGGTGATCTCGAACCTTGCCGGTTTAGACATCTCATTATCACTTCGCTGTCCAGGACCAGTCGTATGTGGATCGAACAGCGAAGCTTCAGTATTTTCAGTGATAGAAAAACTGCCATGGCTTCCAGAATGCTGGTGTGGAAGGTTTTGAAGAGGGAGGACTAGGTTCCTTGGACTTTCCGTTGGTGAGAGTGGCCTCCCCATCCTTCCTTTGAGGCATCCGTGTGAACGGTGACCGAGGGGGGGAGGTGATTGCAAGGGTACCTTCTTCTTTAGGTGCTTGGCCTCCGACCATGGCTTGAGAAATGATTGCAAACGAGTTGGTATCGGTCTTGTTAGATCTCTTCGAGCGTTTGATGCGTATCTTCTGCAGACTCCCGGTGCATCTTTTAATTGTGCTCTCAGCACTGGGTCTGTCACTGAGGCAAACTGGAGGGAGCCCAGTACTCTCTCTTGTTGCCGTCTTGATATCCGGTCATATCGTAGAAGTCTCTTGACAGATCCCGCAATCACTCTCCTCTTCTTTGATGGAAGGGAGAGACGGTGTGAATGTAAGTTCCAATGAACGCCAAGCCATTGGAACTTTTGAGCTGGAGATAGTCGAGACTTTTCCAAGTTGATCTTGAATCCTAGATGTTCCAGGAACTGGATCACTTCCTTGGAGGCTTGCGTGCATTCTGCTTCGGATGCTGCCCACACCAGCCAGTCGTCCAGGTAGACTATCACCTGAACTCCCTTTAGGCGTAGTTGACGAATGACTGCATTTGCTAGCTTTGTGAATACCCTTGGGGCTATGTTTAATTCGAAGGGCATGGCTCTGAAGAAGTATTGTCTCTTTTGAGGCTTGAATCCT
Organism: Palaemon carinicauda; assembly: GCF_036898095.1. Lineage (NCBI taxonomy): Eukaryota > Metazoa > Arthropoda > Malacostraca > Decapoda > Palaemonidae > Palaemon > Palaemon carinicauda. The sequence goes on along the minus strand of NW_027170247.1, from coordinate 105,676 downwards.
AGGTAGGAGGAAACTTGTCAATTGATTGGGACATGCCAACATGTGTCCGCCATGTCTATGGAGACTGTGTATGCCTGCTTGGGCAGTAGGGTCCTTATGTGTTGAAGAGTAAGCATCCTGAACTTGTTGTTCACTATGAACTTGTTGAGTGGTGAAGATTCCAGAATAACTGTGTTTTTCCGAGTCTTTCTTCGGAACACAAAACAGGCTTCCCTGGAACTTGACGGAATTTGCTCTCCTTATGACTCTCTTGTCTAAGAGTTCTTGGACATATTCTTCCAGAATGGGGGTTGAGTGTTGGAAGAATTGAGGGAAAGTCGGTGGACTTGTGTTCCAACTCCAACCTAGTCTGTTTTTTATCAGGCTGTGGGCCCAGGGATCGAAGGTCCAACGATCACGGAAAGAGAAGAGCCTCCCTCCTACCGGAAGCATCTCACTTGGAGTGCTGGTTGGAGGACTTGGTATTCTTGGACATATTCTTCCAGAATGGGGGTTGAGTGTTGGAAGAATTGAGGGAAAGTCGGTGGACTTGTGTTCAAACTCCAACCTAGTCGGTTTTTTATCAGGCTGTGGGCCCAGGGATCGAAGGTCCAACGATCACGGAAAGAGAAGAGCCTCCCTCCTACCGGAAGCATCTCACTTGGAGTGCTGGTTGGAGGACTTGCCTCCTTGGCCACGTCCACCTTTGTTGCCCCTGCCTCTTGAAGGGCGTCTAGAGGAGCCTCAAAAGGAACCTTTAGATTCCGGCCTAAAGTCGTGGATTGCCCGTCAAAGGCCGGGGTAAAGACAGGCAATTGCTTCGCTAGTTGCTGGGGTACCAATTGCTACGTGGTGGGTGGTTGTGCGACCGTCTGGGACACCGTGCCCAAGGGAAGTTGTTGTTGTCTAGGTGGGCGATAGGGCGCTCTTGGCCTCTTAATCTTTCTTTTATGTTGGGGACCCTAATCTGGTGTAGACTTTCTCTTCGTCAACAAGCACCACTTTTGGAGAAGATTTCTATTCTCCGTGGCAGCTTTGTCGACGACCTCTTTGACCACTCTACTTGGAAAGAGGTCTTTACCCCAGATGTTGGAGGATATTAACTACCTTGGTTCGTGTCTCACAGCAGCCAAGGTGAACACGATTCTCTACAAGCCCATCTGGCTTTGATGAAGTTGTACAGGTCCTTCGTCAATTGCCAAGTGACCCTTGGCAAAGACCATGTACATATATGGGGATGGGAAGAAGCTTACCAATCGTCTCCAGTCCGGTTTGAAGAGACATTGAGGCGGCAAGTCTTTCTTTTGTTTCCTGCTCCCGACGCAGGTGAAAGTCTGACAACTTAGGGAGGTCTTCACCGAACTGACGTCCGGCAATGTCGGCCTCCAACTTCCCGACTGAGAAGGTATTAAACACTTCCTTCTAGTCAGCATCTTTTGATGGTAGGACAAGGGAGAACGGCCTACACTCTTTGAGTGTGGGGCAAGGTTTCCTCACATCGACTGCCTTTAAGGCCACCTTAAACCCTTTTTCCATAAAGGTCAAGGCATGGGAAGAAGAAGCAATGAATGATTGGTGCTTCTTACTCAGAGCCGGCACTTTGGAGCTAGTGAAGGCCCTCTCCTTCTGCCTGCTGGTAAACAAGGCCTGAGCTTTGGGGAGGTCAAGGATTATGACCTCTTTCGGCTCTGTCTCCTCTTTCTAAGGAGGTACCGTCCTCAGACGAACGTAGCAGTCTGGGTAGGCCCCTTTACGGGGCCAGAATTCCACGTCTTCGGCTGGGACTATTCCCAGCTGGTCGGAGAGGAAGATCTTACCTCCTGACATGGGCATGTGCTCAGCATGCCTCCATGGGTTGACGTCCGAGAAATGGGGAAGGTCCTTAACGTTTACCTTCTTTGGAGCTACACGAGAAGCTACCGGGTGCATCTCCGACCGTAGCGCAGCTTCTTTCTCGGTTGACTGCTTCTTTAAATCCTGAAACATAGAGAGGATAGAAGTCAACGTTTGACTTATGTCAGCCAATTGAGGGGCAGGGGAGGTTGAGGGGACGGGCTCTGCCACCGGAGTTGATGGAACCGAAACTATTTTGGTTCCTTCGTTGTCGGTCTCAGGAGCCAATACAGATTCATGCTCCTGATCTTCGGCAAGAAGACTACGTTCAGTGTTTTCTGAAACAACTGACATGTTGTCTTCTAACTGGATGTCTTTCACGGCATCCGATACATCAGACTCTATCGGAATCTGGATGAGGCGGATATCTGTATGAGGTTGCGGGATTACTGCATCCGAAGATGCCGTAGGGAAAAGACATGCCCTCATCTTTTCATTAGGAAGGTATGGCCAGGTGGTATTCTTTTGAAAACCCCTGACCCATTTACGCAGCTTCCCTCTTGCTGCATCCCTTGACTCAGTAGACTTTTGGTCATCAAAATTCATAGTAAACAGATTGGAACAAACGTCACATACCTGGGGATCCCAATACTTCAGAGAACCCGACGTCGCTGCGCAGCGCGTGTGCGTCCTGCACAGACCATGGCCGCAGAAGTTCTTGCTGCGGACATTACAGAAATGGTTCCCGCACTTGGGAAGGTCCTCCTGTAAAGAAAGGAAAGACAGATGAGCATTCGGTGAATTATCTCACAAAATTCATTATACAATGTTTTGTATATATTTAGATAAGGATAGGAAAGCTAGAAAGGAAGAATGAAAGACACCTACGTGTGTTTCCTGTTCAGCCAACTGCTAAGACTTCCCTCAAAACTGAATTCCAGGGTATTTCTAAATAGAGAAAATTTATTAGAAGATCTTTATCCTTCAGGATATATTGAGGTTTAACCTAACACTGTCTTCTGGAATTCACTATGTGGGATTGAATGTAGTGATCACTGTAAATTAAAGAAAGAACTCACTTTCTTTATATCAAGTGGCCTCACAGTAGGCTGCCCATGAAACACAGTGTAGGTTTGAAAATGTATGGGCTACCGTACAAACTATACCATGGTTTTCTGATTGCAGTATGATCTATAACGCAATTATACTGGCCACTGTACAGTCATATACTGTGGTACCTGTCGTCATACGCCGACATGTTAGTTCCTGGGTTTAAGTTACAAGGTGTAGTGCCTTTTAGTGGTAATGGGCGGCAGACAGCCTGCTGTTGTAGGTCACTGGCTGCCGGGAGGCCGCCGACATTCAGCGGTCTCCGTCAGCCGGCGGAGAGAGATATGTTGTCAGACAGTCGTTCCACCGGCTGCTGGCAGTCAGCATAGCTTCCGGCAGGTAACCGATGGGTCGCCGGCTATCAGTGGGTCGCCGACTGTCGGCAACCCATACCAGCCGGCGGCAGTACAATTTGTCAGCGGTCTGCAGTCCAGCCAGCTGCCGGCAGTTGGGACCCAGGATACTAGTAGTAAGAAAGAGAGAGAGCATGGATGAGGTGGGGCATGTAAAGGCTCAGCCATACTGCCCTCCATCCGGAATGAGGGTTCAAATTGAAGGGGGAAATGCAACATTCAGGCTTCCATCCAACCACAACCCCACCGATCTCTGCCGGAAGGGTTATGGAAGGCAGACCAAGAGAGGACTGAAGAACACTCGACAGGGGGGTTAGGGTGTCCGCCGGCAGCCGGCACAGCCGAGCAGCCGACAGAGAACCCGAGCCAATCCCACAACCTACCGGCACTAGGGTTGATCGCAGGATGATGGCCAAGGTATGTGAAGGCTAGGCCATCACTAAAGGACAGAGAGAGGAGGGGTGAGGGTCCTGTAGGGTGAGAGAGGAGCTGGCAGTAAAGCCAGTCCTATCTCACCTAACAAGACTCCGTTCCAATACTAGAACTATCCCAAGGGGCCAGGGAATTCGATTCCCTAGCCTAGGGTTAGCCCAATACAAAAAAAGATTGGCAGCACCCACACTGCTGTCTCAGACAGTAGGAACAGAGTCTAGTGTTGGAGTCCCCCAAGCAATAGAAGAATTCTATTCTTCAGCTTAGGTTCTGCCGGCACAGGACTGTCTGCTAGGCCACAGGGAGGAGGCTTCATATCATATAATGCCTTCAGATGAGGCCTAGGGAGGTCTAGCCTCCTGCGTCGGTAGCCTAACCTGACCCGGGAATTCTATTCACCTTGCCAGTCAGCAACCGGCCACAGACGGAATACTCCGATGTTCTGACCAAACCTAAAACTAGAATCTGCGGTTAAGGGAAGGGGCAGAAACACCCTACCTTAGATTCACCTGAATACAATTCAAGGCAAATCTGACTAGGGTTCAGCCTAGGCTTACTCAGAGGGAGAAGAGATTGCTCTTAAATCTCCCAGGGAGATTGGTATCACTTTATAAAAGACTAGGAGGTATCAGTCTCCACTTAAATAAGGCGATACAAGAGCAATCGGGGATATGTATGAAAGTACATTAGACCCCCGGGATACGGCACCCCAAGCTTACGTTTTTTTCATGTTACGGTGTGGAATACGATGTTTTTTCGTCCCCTCGTTACGACATTTTCCCCACCTTACGGCATCGAATTCCAAAATTCAAACTTGGCGGCTTTTACACGTACGACTGTGCAAGTCACTAGCCTACCACGACGCTCATACGTCATTACATATGTCACTATTATTACAAGACATCGTAGCAATACCCTGGAGGAGATGGAACGCCTTTTGTTGATAGGGATAAAGGACAAAGATTGTTGGCAACGATCATTTGTAAGAAGAGCCAGCGTGATGAACAGAAAGAAAGAAAAAAGTGAAGCAAAGAAAACTAAGATAGCATTAACAACCTCTTTTAAAAAAATCCTCTCTCTATTTCTGTTTCTAATCATAGCATTAACATGTTCTTTAAATAATATCTCTCTCTCTCTCTCTCTCTCTCTCTCTCTCTCTCTCTTCGCTGTTAGAGTGTTAGAGACGTCTATTATTTTTTTCCGAGAGAGAGAGAGAGAGAGAGAGAGAGAGAGAGAGAGAGAGAGAGAGAGAGAGAGAGAGAGAGAGATTAAACAAAAATGTTTTTTGAGTACATGTGATTTTTAACACCGTCAACGAGTTGAAAGACAATTAAATGTAACCTAGAAAATAATATCAGCGAATCTGAATTCCTTTATTACTAAAATAAATATTGATACAAACACTCGATGCGTATGCACAAAAACACACACAGGTGTAGAAATTGCTACATAGTAGGAGACAGACGGTCAGGGAGGAGGTAGAGATTGGTGACTAGGATAACGTAGGCTACCATAACTAAGTGATGGAAAAAAAGAGTAAAAAAATATGAAATATATATAAAAAAAAATAAGCTAAGTTAGATTAAAGTTTTCGTGGTGTAAGTTACGGTAAGTTGTCGCAGTCACGATCTCTACCTCCTCGCCGATCGTGTCTCCTCCTGCATAGGAATTCTTACACATTTTTGTGTGTTTGTGTGTGCATATGCACACAAGGGTATATATATATATATATATATATATATATATATATATATATATATATATATATATATATATATATATATATATATATATATATATATATATATATATATATATACTGTATATATATATATTTGTTTTAGTTAATAAAGGAATTTAGATTCGCTGATATTGCTTTTTTATTTACATTTAATTGTCTTTCAACTCGTTGACACCATTAAAAATCATATGTACACAACACATTTTTGTTTAATCTCTCTCTCTCTCTCTCTCTCTCTCTCTCTCTCTCTCTCTCTCTCTCTCTCTCTCTCTCTCAGAAAAAATTAATACATGTCTGTAACACTAACAATGGAGAACCAAAGAGATAGAGAGAGAACTTATTTAAAGAACATGTCAATGCTTTGTTTGAACAGGTCGTCTTATGGAGACTGTTAATGACAAGTGTATGAGTCATTTTAGAAATATGTTGAGGAATCGTCAGAAACAGGCTTCTTTGGATAGATATTTCCCCAAAAGAGGTGTCAAAAAGCAAAGATGATATAAGTTATTCTAATAAAAAAGCTAAATAAGAGTAATTTTTTAAGTTATAAAAAAGATCATGAAAAAAATATCAGAGACAAAAATAATAAAAAACAAGTGAGCAAGTCCTGAACGCGGACATGGTCCTCGTAGAGGACATACCTCCGCCAAGGTGACCTTAATGTGACTTTGACCTTCACATGACCTTGACCTTCACGTGACCTTCAAGTGACCTTGACCTTCACGTGACCTTGACCTTCACATGACCTTGGCTTCAAGTGACCTTGATCTTCAAATGTACTTGACCTTCACGTGACCTTGACCTTCAGGTGACCTTGACCTTCACGTGACCTTGACCTTCACGTGACCTTGACCTTCAAGTGACCTGCTTGACTTTTGACCTTCAAGTGATCTTTGTTCATTTGCCACTGATACTTAATATGACATTGATATAATGCACCAATATGACCTTGACCTTTGACCTTTATAAATTTGAACATCACCCATGGGTTGCGCCTGGACTAGGACTTCCCTGTTGGCTTATGCAAAAGTCAGTGCTTTATTTCTGTCTCTTGATATGGCCACTTATGTCATAGTGACACCAGTGACCCCTGTGACCTTGACCTTGGGGTGACCTTGACCAAAATTTAATCAGTTCTTCCATACACATTGGGGAACTACTTGGCCAAGTTTGAAGTGATTCCGTGTAGAAATGTGGCCTCTACGTTGTCCACAGACAGACAGACAAACAGAGAAACAAACAAACAAACAAACAAACAAACAAACAAACAAACCGAACCGAAAACATAACCTCCTGGCGGAGGTAAAAAAAACATTTTTGATTTTAAGTGTTTATAGTTGTCGGGAATTTCGAACTGATCAATCGAAATTCCCGCCATTTGGCTCCACCTACGTTGCGTTAAATTGGAGGGAGAGGAGAGAACTCGCGGGCGAATGAATGTCTTTCAAAACGAGAATGTTTTAGAACCAAAAGAGAAACTGCCTGGTGGGGGAGGCGCTAAGACTAAAGAAATCAACCACTTGTAATTTAAGACTAAGAAATATAACGTCATTCTATTGTAACATGATAAAAAAATCCAATCTAGAAATTTAGGTTCAGGAAAAAAATGCGGGAAAAAGGTGACGTCAGGGGGTTGCAGAAGCCGGCTCTGCCTCTTTGATCCGACGTCCCCAACCACAGTAAGTTCTTAATTGTTCTCTCTCCCCCCCTAGTGTACCCAGGTTGGTTTCCATATAGGTTTTGCTAGAGTTGTGTAAAATTTGTATCTGTGAATATTTCATGGATCCTTGTGCCAGGGGATCAGAGTTGTTTTGTAAAATACGTAAAAAGGTCTCGGTAAGGCGTTTATTGAGGAAACTTACTAAATGTTTAATTATTTGTGATAAATTTTGAGTCCGGTGCGGACATAGTTTTTTTTCAGTTACGCACATGTTCATTAAGTCAAGTGTCTCTTTGTATGTCAAGTAAAGGTTTGTTTTTTATGTTTCTCTCGTATTAGATGATTATTTTTATAATAAATTTGTTAAAATATAGCCGTATTCTACTTAATTCCCGAATGGTTTTGAGAGGCTAGCCCTTAAGGCCTTGTGACCCGCCCAGCACATCGGGCAATTTAGTAAACTGGTGAAATTTCGCCACATTTGGTCCTTCGAACCGGATCACAAGCGCTTCCCAGAGCCGGACGGGACTAAATTAGAATATGAGCTTTTGAGGGTGGGGGAGAAGTAACAATTAAAGGTCGTCTACGTCCCGATGTGCAATCGCCCACGTGGGTCAGTTTCTTTGAGTCACTTCCTAACGTAAAATTACCTCTCTTTCCTTGCTTTGCCAACCCCCCCCCCCCCCAACATAAAGTAAAGTAGTCAGAATGGCGGTGGCCACGATCGTGCACATCGTGGCGTCGATGGGCCTAGTGAACGACTTACTGAGCGAAACGCAAAGGGCGCTATTAGAGACCTACTCTGAGTCCGTTTACCAGAATTTGGTAATGGAGTTGCAGGCAGAGGTCCGACAGCTAAAAGAGCTATACAAAAGCCAGCGGGTGAAACTAGAATCTAGTATTGAAGCCCGAATCAGGCACACGTTAGGTGAAGCTACACATGCTTCCACCCTACTGTATAATAGGATATATAAAGGGAAAGGCCCTTCAACGGGGAATGTTGCCCTCCCCAGGTTGAAGCCGCTGCCTCTCCCCACGTTTGAAGGGGAAGTGCAAGAGTACGCATCGTACCGTGAACTATTCCTAATCCACGTGGATAGAAGAGCTGATTTAGTCGAAGTGTCTAAATTCACATATTTATTGGGGACGTTGGGCAAAGAGCCACTTAGAATCATCAAATCTCTAAGTGTAACCGCCGCGAACTATAGTGTAGCATTAGACCTATTAGATAAGCAATATGGCAACGTGCACCAGACACTCGTGATTCTGCACTAAACCCAGTAGAACTCAAAAGGTTCCGTTTTGAGTTGACCATCATAATTGAACAAATCAAAAGACTGAGTACCAATGACATAGGCCAGGGCATGGTCATGAGCCTCATTAATCAAAAACTGTCAGAGGGAAAGCTCTACCGCAAAGTGGTCGAGCATTTGAGGAAATGTGACTCTACGTTGGACAAGTTTTTTGAGGCAATAGACTTTATTGTGAGAATGCTAGAAGACGATGCGTTGCAGAGAGGCGACAGTCTTGAGAGTGACAAAAGACCCGACAGAAGTGTTAGACCGAAAACCCATCCCATCCACAATAATTCCTGCCCATTTTGTAGCGAACGGCACCCGCCTCATGGATGTCGCCAAGTGACTGACGTAGCTGCTAGACGTCGCATTTTGCTGAAAAGGGGTCTTTGTTTTAATTGTACAAAATCAGGTCATCGTAACGATAAATGTCCAGTTTCAAATTCCTGTAGAAACTGTAATGCTAAGCACCACACTGCAATTTGTGATGCGGGTAGACCGCAATCAATCCCTAGTCCTAGTAGTAATAGTCAATTAACAACGTCTCGCCCCGTAATAAATGCGGCGCCTACACAGAACGAAACTGCCCCCCGTCCATCAAAAGTTAAAGTAGAATCTAAACAATGCAAAAGTGTAAAGATTGCACAGAAATCTGATGTAGACCTCCCATGTACCCTCTTGCCAACTGCGATTGCAGACATATATCGAAAACAAGGTAACAAGCGAGTCCGCCTATTCCTTGACTCCGGGAGCCAAAGAAGCTTTATATCAGCGAAAGTCGCCAATCAATTAGGCCTACCGGTGGTAGGGCAAGTGTCATTGAGTATAGCTCCATTTGGCTCCGCGGAAATAAGTGGACAGTACAACGTAGTGAGTTGTAGGGTTGAGATGGGAAAAAGAACCGTGAGGATGAAGTTGGTGGCTCACGAACACGTGGACATCCCAATACATAACGCTGGTTATGTAAAGGTCAGACAGCATCTGTTGAGCAAGGGAGTCACGTTAGCCGATCCAGCAAACCAATCAGATATCATGAAAAACGTACACATATTAGGAGGGGCTGATTATTTTAGCTATTTTATTATAGGTGTTGAAAAAATAGATGGCATAAATCTTTTCTTGACGCATAATGGTATGTCCCCGTACGGGAAGGTACCACAGTGGCTGTTCCAAGGGGAAAAGATCGAACAAGTAAGAACGTTGAGAGTGTGCAGAGTCACGAACGAGCCATATCTGTGTGATGTAGACGAGTGGTGGCGATTAGACCGTGTTGGCATCGCCCCATCTGAGCAATACACTGTTCGCGAGGCCGAGGCCGTGCGAAATCGCAAAGCATTGTGAGAAAACCTGAGGGATATCAGGTTAGCCTACCATTCGGGTCGGATGCTAGGCCATAAACAAATTATCGTAACGCTGTGGCGCAGTTAGAGTTGTTGCAGACCAAATTCAGAAAGGATAGGAAATATTTTGAACAATATCAGGGAGTGATAGATAAATATATCGAAGCAGGTTTTATATCTGAGGTGAAAGATCCCATAGTGGAAGGTTATTACATGCCGCACTTTGGAGTTAAGAAAGACAGCCGTACCACCCCCCTTAGAATCGTGTTCAATGCCTCGGCAAAGTCAAAGGGTTGTAGGTCATTGAATGAATGTCTCTTACCTGGGCCCAATTTGGTAGAGGTAGCATATAGTTTGATCATAAGGTTTAGGTTGAACCGATATGCCGTGTTAGCCGACATAAGTAAAGCATTCCATCGTGTTTTGTTAGATCCTCGTGATGCCAAATACACACGATTTCTGTGGCGCGAGGCAGCTGGTCGAGCGCTTACCTTCGCCTTTAGAGTCGTGGTGTTCGGCATCATAGCTAGTCCATTTTTGCTACAACAGATATTAAATTGTCATTTTAAAGAGAAAGGCCGGCCAGATTTGGTAAAATCTTTTTATGTCGATAACTATCTGGCCACATTTGAGGATTTAGAACATATGAGGCAAGAGCATGAGTCTGTTAATAACATCTTAAAAGGGGCGGGTATGCCCTTGGAAGGGTGGGCAAGCAATCACTTGGCCTTCGATAGCGAGAAACAGTGAAGTGAGCCTGTGAGTGTGAACGTGCTCGGGCTGCGATGGGCCCGGGACGTGGACAGATTGTGCGTGAAAGAAAGTAAAAGGATCTGTGAGTTGGGGGAGGGATGGGTGCCTACGAAGCGTAGGGTACTTTCCCTGTTAGTCTCCATTTACGATCCGATAGGTTTGATAAGCCCATTATTTGTAAAGGGAAAACTTTTCCTCCAACAACTATGGGAGGATAATGTAAGTTGGGATGACGTGTTAGGAGAAGAAAAGGCTAAACAGGCAAGTGAATTGTTGAATGATTTGAAAGCGGTGAGCGACATCACCTTTCAAAGATCGATAGGAAAAAGGGGTTTAGAACTCCATGTGTTCACCGATGCCAGCAGTAAGGCATATGGAGCAGTGGCATATACCAGGGACGATTGCAAACGGGTAAGTTTGATTACAAGCAAAATGAGGATCACTCCAAAAGGGATGAGCAAACTGACGATTCCCAAGCTAGAGCTACTGGCCTTGTTGTTAGGCAGCAAACTAGCAAGAACACTCAAGGAACTGATCGAGCCACGGGAAATAGTAATGTGGACTGACAGCAGGGCAACGTTGGCATGGGTAGCATCTCCCGATGCCAGGTCTCATAAAAATGTGTTTGTTTCTAACCGAGTGGCGGAGATTGTTTGTATTCAGCAGGTTTGTAGTTTCAGTCTGAACCGTGTCCCTAGTCATCAGAACCCTGCCGATATCCTATCCAGAGGTGCAACGACTCGACAATTGCAAGTTAACTCCCTGTGGAGGAACGGTCCAGAATTCCTCAGGACCACGGGAAAGCCTGTTCCTTGCAAGGAGGAAGATCCACTACATCAAACTCACGTAGTAGCGGCGGTACAAGAGTTGAGGGAGGAGATGTGTCCTACCCCCCCCCCCCCCCAGGCGAGATTTGGGATATCCTGAAAAGGGAAGTAGGGTTCCAATTCTTGTTGAGAGTAGTCAGACTAATTTTAAAGTTTACAAAGATAGAACGGCATCCGTTCAGTATTGTTGTCCAATTAGAGCAAAAACATTATTTGCCTACCGTTTATGCCTACTTAGAGGGCGGAGTCAGACCCCCTCGTGAAGTTGCTAATTTTGTCAGACAATTGAATCTAGTCTTAGTAGATAATCTCATCTGCACCAGGGGACGAGTGTCCCACGTAGGAGAAACTGATCAGTTAATTCTCTTGCCAGCCAAAGGGCATTTAGTTAGGATGTATTTAACTTATTTACATCAGTTACATTTGCATTGTGGGATGAATACTCTAATAGGTATCTTTCGACAGAAATGTTGGGTGGCGGGTCTACGTTCCATTGCGAAGCGACCGTGCGGTAATGCCCCGAATGCAAGCTAGCCTTCCAACCTCTCACGAAACAGCCACCACCACCCCCTCTGCCAAAGGAAAGGATCACCCTCACAAAACCCTTCACAACAGTCGGAGTGGACCACACAGCAGCCATACAGACCGAAACACGGCCAGGATATATACTCATCATAACCTGCATGGCTAGCAGAGCCGTGTACCTTGACTTTTGTCCCTCTTTGGAAGCAGAAGAATTCGTGTTAGCACTAAGACGGTTTAGTGCCACCCATGGTGCCCCGCAGCTCATCATGTCCGATAACCATCAAACCTTCAAAGCTGCCAGCCACCTCCTTCAGGGACTTTACGAAGAAGATGAAGTCCAGTAGTTCTTGAGAAAAACTGGCATAAAGTGGCGGTTTCAGACGCCCCGTGCACCTTGGAAAGGTGGGTTCTTCGAGCGTTTGATAGGAGTAACGAAACTGACCCCCCAGATAGCCCTCGGAAAGAAGTACCTGCCGGACGCCCACGTGCTAACCCTCGTGAAAGAAGCAGAAGCAGTGGTGAACAATCGGCCGCTATGTACAGCGGTGACGAGTGCGAGGATGAAGTCCTCACCCTCTCCCATTTGCTAAGAGGACACCAAGTCCACCTCATGGCACCAATCTTGCCGGACGACCATCTCAACGCAACCTTCACCTCTCGGAAGCTACGTGATCATTACATAAGACTGACAGATTCATTGAAGGCCTTCCGAGAACGATGGAGAAGGGAATACTTGAGTGCCTTGAGAGCCCGGCACGACTGTCGGTCCGGGGAACCCTCCAAGCTGCACCCCGGAGACATCGTGCTAGTTAAACAAGAAAATAAGAAAAGAGCTACATGGCCTCTTGGACGTGTCGTGGAGACGTATCCTGACGACGACGGAGTCGTGCGTTCGGCTAAAGTGTTGTTCGAGGGTGTCGAGTCGCTGCGAGCTGTCAGCCACCTGGTTCCCCTAGAAATAGCCCCCTCTGAGGATGACGATGGAAGAGGGAGAAGAGGGAGCATACAGTTCGACAGCAGGAATGCCAGGGATAGTAGAGACGTCTGGGGATGACCAGGATATGGCACCAGCCACGACAACTCAACAACCAGCCACAGGAACGGACGACAACGACGAGAAAGGTGAGAACTATGCAGTTAGTGAGAGAAGTGAAAATGAAACTGAATCAGAGCAGACGAACGCACAAGGACGTTCTGCACGCCCATTGAGAAGGGCTGCCGTGAAACAGCGAGAACTGATGGACTGTCTGCTGAAAGGTGACGATATATAAAACGTAGCTGTAAACAATGAGTGAAAAAGGGGAGTGTCCTATCTGGAAGGAAGGGAGGGTGGAGTTTGTGAGGTGTGCATGAATCTGCGGAAGTTGGAAGTGCGTAGGGCGTGGAGAACGGGGACGGGATGGTCTCTCGTGCGTACAGACTGAGCGTTGCACAGAACCAGCCCCTCCTTCTTGTACTCCGTCAAGTAATAGCCTGTATGTAGCAGCGCTATAAAAGTATCGATTAATGTGAGTAAAGGCAGACTGAACTTGGTATTGTGTGAATACGTTTCAATTGCTATTTTTTGTCATTTTCTGATTGTCTTAGGCTCATTGCCTAATTGCCTTTGCATTTGAATTGTTATGTATGCATTTCCATTGCTATTTTTTGCCATTTTCTGATTGTCTTAGGCCCATTGCCTAATTGCCTAATTGCCTTTGCATTTGAATTGTCATGTATGCATTTCCATTGCCTTTTTTTGGTTTTTTTTTAGGCCCACTGCCTACTTGCCTTGCCATTTGAATTCTGTAATATGTAGCCTATGTGTACATTACCGCTGATTTCTAATGTTCCATTTGATTTCTTGTATGTATTATACACGAGTACATTTCAATTGCTAGGCCCATTGCCTAATTTGAACTGTTGTATGGCTACATGTAGATTATTGATTGTGTTTATTGCCCCGGGGTAACATTGCTGTGTATTGTACATTATGCGTACTCTGTTCGAGTCGTCGTGAAGCGCTACGCAGCGAGCCTAACAGAGTCTCGGAGTAAGTCACTCCTCCCACCCCGAGTACAGCCTTGTCCAATTGACCGACGTTTCATCGCTCCTTATTTTGGGGCGTGGAGGATGTCCGGAATTTCGAACTGATCAATCGAAATTCCCGCCATTTGGCTCCACCTACGTTGCGTCAAATTGGAGGGAGAGGAGAGAACTCGCGGGCGAATGAATGTCTTTCAAAACGAGAATGTTTTAGAACCAAAAGAGAAACCGCCTGGTGGGGGAGGCGCTGAGACTAAAGAAATCAATCACTTGTAATTTAAGATTAAGAAATATAACGTCATTCTATTGTAACATGATAAAAAAATCCAATCTAGAAATTTAGGTTCAGGAAAAAAATGCGGGAAAAAGGTGACGTCGGGGGTTGCAGAAGCCGGCTCTGCCTCTTTGATCCGACGTCCCCAACCACAGTAAGTTCTTAATTGTTCTCTCTCCCCCCCTAGTGTACCCAGGTTGGTTTCCATATAGGTTTTGCTAGAGTTGTGTAAAATTTGTATCTGTAAATATTTCATCGATCCTTGTGCCAGGGGATCAGAGTTATTTTGTAAAATACGTAAAAAGGTCTCGGTAAGGCGTTTATCGTGATAACTCTCTAAATTTTTAATTAGTTTTGCTAAAATCTTGAGTCCGATGCGGACATTTTTTTCAGTAACGCACATGTTCATTAAGTCAAGTGTCTCTTTGTATGTCAAGTAAAGGTTTGTTTTTTTATATTTCTCTTGTATTAGATGATTATTTTTATAATAAATTTGTTAAAATATAGCCGTATTCTACTTAATTCCCGAATGGTTTTGAGAGGCTAGCCCTTAAGGCCTTGTGACCCGCCCAGCACATCAGGCAATTTAGTAAACCGGTGAAATTTCGCCACAACAGTAATAGTAAGAATAAATTTATTATTAAGATTACATAACATAATTAGCATTGATACGTTTTTAAATCTACCGTCTCCTCCCACTCTGCCTCCGCCCACTACCATCCCAAGTCATGTCACTCCAAAGGTAAATAAAATTTGATTTTTCCTTTACAGTGCAGAATAAAATTTATATTTATGCCTGTAATGTTTTCTAATTATATACATGTACTGTATAGTACATGTACATTATATATAAGTATACTGTAGTACAGTGCTTACCATACTATTTTGTTACGTACTAATTTTCAATGTTTTTACCTGGGGTTTTGCACATATTAGCTATTCTATTGCCCGCCATACTACATTTTCACCATACGATACCAACTCCGGAACGTATTAATGTCGTATGGCGGGGGTCTACTTACTAAAGCCTCTAGGCTAGTAGCCTAGAAGCGGTGAAAATCGATTAGCTAAAACACCGAAACTCTCTCGTATACTATCTGTGGAAGAGGAAAATTTTTGCAGTGATATCTTATATGTATAAAATATTGCCTAAAGCTTCAATAAATTACCACACTAGGAAAACTATATCATGCAAGAAAGCAAGGGCTAGACGCCTAGGCTAGGAAGCCTAGCGTATATGAGGATCGGGTACCTAAATCGTCGAAACCACGATACTATCGGCATAATATAAAAATTTCCTAGTAATGAAGGCTAAATAGCTAAATTTATTAAAGCGAAATATACCGGGAAGGTCGTTCTGGTTGACTAAATGACACATGCATAGCGAACGCCAGCGTCTATGACGCCTCCGTTTAGGCAACAGCTCTTGTTACGTTAATTAAACCTTGAATCGAGGAAAAAACTGGCAAGAGCTTACATTTATACAAAATAAAGATAATACTCATCTTCCCAGAGGCAGATGAGGTTGGAGAAAGCATCATAACAGAAAATAATCCAAAAAAATAGCGTGAAGGCACTGGGAAACACCGAGTAAGGCTCGCTACAAAAGATGGAATAACAAGATGGCGCCCGGATGTGACGTCATACAGGTACTCAACAGTAGGAGTAGAGCGATGCCTTAATGACGGCTCTCCTCCAATTCTCGCCACTTTCCCCTCTCGAAGCATAAACACTATTAGGGGTGTAGATAGTTATGTAGCATGTCAAGAATACGTCCTCTGATATTATGCGATATCCCTAAAGGCGAAAGCCAGGGATATTCGCGCCAGGGATATATCACTGCAGTTAAATATAACCTAGGAAGCTACTAGGAAGGAACTTCCCTCAGGACGACATGGCCTGAGTCCAAAAAACACATATCTAAAGTATATAAATATGTCCAGGAGTAGAGCATGCCATGTACTACTGTATGTAAAATACATATATTTTTTACTTAAAAATGTGATTCTGCTAAAAAAAAGACTGAAGCGGGAGATATACACAAGAGGAGTGAAGGTGCCGCAAGACATACGCTGAGTGACGGTCAGCGTTTCCATTTCTGATGTAAATTATGCGCTACATGAACTCCCAAAACACATAAGCAAGGAGCTATTTTTTTACGATAAAACAATGATAGACTTGAAATTGTTTTAATAAGTCACCTTGCGAAGAAAGACTCTGGAGGGCAACCTGTCGTGTTCAAGACATGATACTGAATAGTTCTGTTACCATTCATATCAATAAGTAGATGCTACAAATATGGCAGAAAAAATGTTGTTCCTCAATAATTTCAAAATTTATTATTTGAGGATTATTTACATAGAAGTTTTATTTCTATTGAAAACTCGCAAATCAAAAAAACTTCCAACAGTCTGGTCTTCAGAGAAGCATGTGCAGGGGAACTTCAACTCATTTGAAGGAGAGGCAGCTGCTGTGAAACCTTTTCGTTAATGCAGGTAAATTACAGAAGAAGAAGAAGAATAAGAAGAAAACTCCAGGTTCTGAGAAAGGATTTGGAGAATTCATCCTTCTTCCTTCGCTTGATGATCAGAAGAGCCAGGTAAAGTTTGCACATCTGCAAGTCAGAGTGATTGGTTCTACACTAGAAGCGAGTTTGTCTAGTGTTGAAGTAGAGGGCTGGGGTCTGGAAATGCCATTGGCAACCCTCTCCTTGTGTAACAGACCCTTGAATCCTATCTCACTGGAACCTTCCCCTCTTCCTCCACCCCCCCTCCTGTGGTGTTAACAATTCCTCCTCAACAGGTTGTGTAGTGAGCCTAACTACTACACAGACAACTGTCTCGTCCTGGCCTCTGTTACTCGAGTGTTGAATGAGAGGTAAGGTAAAACTTGAGAGATTTCTTAGAGAGAACAGCAAGTTATTGATAAAATCCTATTATTAAATAGATAAAAAAAAATAATAAAAAAAAATATCATCCTAAATAATTATCAAAGTGTATTATTTGTGGAGTACTTACATAGAATTATTAACTTTACTGAAAACCTACCAGTCAAAGGCTAGGAGTCTTCCCAGGAAAAATAATTAAAATTCAATGTCTTTTTTTCTCTCGAAAAAGTTACAGTATCTTTGCAAGGATTTATCCTTAATAAATGTAAAACCTGAAACCTCTGAAAAGTGATTGGTATGACATCTATATTCTACTAAATTGTGTTAGAACTTTTGTTGTGGCCGGTTCAGTTAGCATACAGTGCCAATTATAAGTTGTTAATCTCACTAGAGACAATGAGTCTATAAAAAAAACATTCCTATTCATGATATCTATTGTTTTTTATTCATCAGTTATAATGAATACAATTTATAACATCTATTATTAGTTGAAACCCAACTTTCATCACTAAAATTGTAGATGAGAAGTTATCTCTTTCCTCCTACGATGCCATATCAAATTGTAAGGCTCCTATGATATATGTCGGGCTTGAAAAGGTCGAGGTCAGTGTCATTAAAGGTCACTCAGTCTTGGTGACCTTCTGTAACAACAATGGACCTCACTCTGATTCCCCAACGTCTTCGCCGACAACCGGAGGCACAGGAAATTCTCCATAATGTTCTGAAATATTTCATTTAAAAAAAAAAATAAGGGATTCCTGTTACTGGTGATTTAAACACATCCAAAGTAATGGCAAAGAAGCAAATCATGTGTCTAATGTGTTGTTGTTAAACTGAACATTAGTAAACACCACATTGAATATTGCAGGTACTGAGATAGACAATAAGAGCTTCTTTACCCTAAAGACTGTTTTACTTCATGATTAATTAGACAATATTTTTGGGAATCACTCGCTACCTTCGACCATTGATCATTCAATAATAATTATCTTTCTATGTGAATAATTCTTCAACTAAATGGATTATTGAAGTTGATTCCAATTATGTCAAATGAAGATACATTTCATAAGTGCCTACAGTGCTCCTCATTTGGTAGATATGGAATATGACATTAGCTTGAATTGGGAGGCATTGACTGTAAGCAAGTTAACATCGAGAATTGAATCTCGTTATATGTGAAATTATCATTGGAATTTCTTTCATGCAATTTGGTGGCAAAACCATATTAAATTTACTTAGAAAGATATGAAAGCCAAATTACTCATACCTCATACCCTGGCCGTCGATATACAAAGGCCCCAATACTCATATTTGTTTATGTATTTATTTATATATGATAAAATAAACTTCATTAAGAACGTAATCACCAGTGAAATGGTGATTGGTACAAAGGAACCTGACATTACACCATAACCCAACTTGGGATGCAGAAGAGGAAAGCACTTGTGGGTTTTTAACCCTTTTACCCCCGGGGTACTTGGAAATTTCCGTCCCTTAAGCCCCAAGCGTTTTCAGTTTTGAAAGGCTTTTCGACTTATTTTTTTCAAATCGCGCCCACAGCCTCAATTTTCATCATAGAGAGGTCAGATTAGTCTTATTGTTTTGGAAAATGACTGAAGTTTTTCATGTATTTATCAAAAGTATGAAAAAAGTAATATAAATAGCAGCTATCGTTAGATGAAGTTAGGCGATGACGAAATTTTTTATCTTCTTTCGTATACATTCCGATAAAGCAAAGAGAGGTCTCATTAAGAAAACTTAAAAAACTATCCTATCCTATATAAAATTTATTCAGCTATAAAATGCTATATAATAGTTTATAGTTAGAAGAAAGAAAACATGAAAAGAAATTAGTAAACGTGCAACATTTGTAAACCTAAATTTCCTTAGCGCAAGTAACGAAAATCGGAGATTGCAAAAGTTTATTTCTATCGGTCATAAGTAACCTATATTCAGAGTAATTTTTTTGTTTTTTTTTTTATTTTGAAGATAATTCATTGAACTTTCTTATGAAATGTGTGAAAATAAGGATAAATCAATCTAAATAGTGGCTATCGTTAGGTGAAGTTAGGCAATGATGAAATATTTCATCTTTTATCGTATACATTCCAATACAGGAAAGTGAATTCTCATTAAGAAAACTTACAAACTATCCTATCTTATATAAAATTTATTCAGCTATAAAATGCTATATAATAGTTTGTAGTTAGAAGAAAGAAAACATGAAAAGAAATTAGTAAACGTGCAACAATTGTAAACCTAAATTTCCTTAGCGCAAGTAACGAAAATCGGAGATTGCAAAAGTTTATTTCTATCGGTCATAAGTAACCTATATTCAGAGTAATTTTTTTTCTTTTTTTTTATTTTGAAGAAAATTCATTGAACTTTCTTATGAAATGTATGAAACTAAGATTAATGTAATGTAAATAGTGGCTTTCGTTAAGTGAAGTTAGGCGGTGAGGAACTTTTTTAGCTTTTATCATATAAATTCCGATACAGCAATGTGAATTCTCATCAAGGAAACTTCAAAACTAAACCATCTTATAGAAACTTTATTCAGCTATAAATTGGTATATATAAGTTTGTAGTTAGAAGAAAGGAAACATGGAAAAAAAATAGTAAACGAGCAAAAACTGAAAACCTAAATGTCGTTACTTGCGGTGAAGAAATTTACGTTTACAGTTTTTGCAAGTTTTACTATTTTTTCCATTTTTTCTTTCTTCTAACTACAAACTATTGGATACCATTTTATAGCTGAATAAATAGTTTATAAAAATTGTATATATATATATATATATATATATATATATATATATATATATATATATATATATATATATATATATATATATATATATATATATATATATATATATATATTATATACATATATATACATATATATATATATATATATATATATATATATATATATATATATATATATATATATATATATATATATATATATATATATATATATATATATATATATATATATATATATATATATATACATATATATATATATATAAATATATATATATATATATATATATATATATATATATATATATACATAATATTTATGTATATATATATAAAATATATATATATATATATATATATATATATATATATATATATATATATATATATATATATATATATATATATATATGTATATGTATATATATATATATATATATATATATATATATATATATATATATATATATATATATATATATATATATATATATATATATATATATATATATGTATACATATATATATATATATATATATATATATATATATAATATATATATATATATATATATATATATATATATATATATATATATAATATATATATATATATATATATATATATATATATATATATATATATATATATATATATATATATATATATATATATATATATATATATATATATATCTATATGTGTATATATATATATATATATATATATATATATATATATATATATATATATATATATATATATATATATATATATATATATATATATATATATATATATATATATATATATATATATATATATATACAGGGAGAAGAAACATTCCTATCACCATCCCTCTCAAAATGGGAAAATGCCCCCCCCCCAATAAAAAAAACCCTTACAATGAAGGGTGGAAGCCCCATCAAGGCCCACCCCTGTCCAACCTAGTAAACATGTATTTTACTCTACAGAATTAGGCTTAGAGCCTACTTTTACATAAAAAAATCAATGATTACTAGGCCCCTGCATTTGGCTTCGACCCCCCATTTTTCTACAGAATACCGGAAATAAGATGAAAACATACATACATGCACACACACTATATATATATATATATATATATATATATATATATATATATATATATATATATATATATATATATACACAGGGAGAAGAAACATTCCTATCACCATACCTCTCAAAATGGGAAAATGCCCCAACCCCCCCCCCCCAATAAAAAAAACCCTTCCAATGAAGGGTGGAAGCCCCATCAAGGCCCACCCCTGTCCAACCTAGTAAACATGTATTTTACTCTACGGAATTAGGCTTAGGCCCTACTTTTACATATAAAAATCAATGATTACTAGGCCCCTGCATTTGGCTTCGACCCCCCATTTTTCTACAGAATACCGGAAATAAGATGAAAACATACATACAGGCACACACTATATATATATATATATATATATATATATATATATATATATATATATATATATATATATATATATATATATATATATATATATATATATTTATATATATATATATATATATATATATAAATATATATATATATATATATATATATATATATATATATATATATATATATATATATATATATATATATATATATATATATATACAGGGAGAAGAAACATTCCTATCACCATACCTCTCAAAATGGGAAAATGCCCCAACACCCCCCCCCCCCAAAAAAAAATAAAAGAAACCCTTACAATGAAGGGTGGGAGCCCCATCAAGGCCCACCCCTGTCCAACCTAGTAAACATGTATTTTACTCTACGGAATTAGGCTTAGGCCCTACTTTTACATATAAAAATCAATGATTACTAGGCCCCTGCATTTGGCTTCGACCCCCCATTTTTCTACAGAATACCGGAAATAAGATGAAAACATACATACATGCACATGCACACACACTATATATATATATATATATATATATATATATATATATATATATATATATATATATATATATATATATATATATATATATATATATACACAGGGAGAAGAAACATTCCTATCACCATACCTCTCAAAATGGGAAAATGCCCCAACACCCCCCTAAAAAAAAAAAAAAAAAAACCTTACAATGAAGGGTGGGAGCCCCATCAAGGCCCACCCCTGTCCAACCTAGTAAACATGTATTTTACTCTACGGAATTAGGCTTAGAGCCTACTTTTACATATAAAAATCAATGATTACTAGGCCCCTGCATTTGGCTTCGACCCCCCCATTTTTCTACAGAATACCGGAAATAAGATGAAAACATACATACATGCACACACACTATATATATATATATATATATATATATATTTATATATATATATATATATATATATATATATATATATATATATATATACACACAGGGAGAAGAAACATTCCTATCACCATACCTCTCAAAATGGGAAAATGCCCCAACCCCCCCCCCCCAATAAAAAAAAACCTTCCAATGAAGGGTGGAAGCCCCATCAAGGCCCACCCCTGTCCAACCTAGTAAACATGTATTTTACTTTACAGAATTAGGCTTAGAGCCTACTTTTACATATAAAAATCAATGATTACTAGGCCCCTGCATTTGGCTTCGACCCCCCATTTTTCTACAGAATACCGGAAATAAGATGAAAACATATACATGGAGATAAAAAAAGTCCCATCACCAACCATCTGAAAATGTGAAAATAGCAAAAACAAAATACAATGAAGGCTGGAAGCCCCACCCCTGTCCAACCTAGTAACCATGTATTTTACTTTATGGAATCAGGCTTCGGGCCTACTTTTACTTAGAAAACTCAATGATTACTAGGCCATTCCATTTGGCTTCGACCCCCCATTTTTCTAAAAAAAATAATGAAACTTAGCGTATATCCTGTTAGTTTTGATTCAAGTATCCTCTCCTCCTTTGAAGAATCTCGCAAGTAGGGTCCTCGATGGGGTATTGTAGACTCCGGGTCCTGTAAAGCATAAGAATTTAGCATTACAATAAATCCTAACCATTGCTATACAAGAAAAGAAAAAAAAACATTCCTACCACCCACCCTCTAACATGTGAAATTCGCCAGAAAATGAAGGGTGGAAGCCCGCCAAGGCCCACCCATGTCCAACAGAGTAACCCTGTATTATACTTCATTGATTCAGGCTTAGGGCCTAATTTGATTCTATGTTTTACTTATAAAAATACATGCGGACTAGTCCTTGCCTTTGGCTGTAACCCCCTTTTTCTATGAAATAGC
Source organism: Palaemon carinicauda (assembly GCF_036898095.1). NCBI lineage: Eukaryota > Metazoa > Arthropoda > Malacostraca > Decapoda > Palaemonidae > Palaemon > Palaemon carinicauda. The sequence goes on along the minus strand of NW_027170247.1, from coordinate 82,595 downwards.
TATAACAAAAGGGAATAAAACAAATTCACACTTACCATTTATCCTGATTTTTTGTAGTGTTGTGAGTATCCTATCTCTCCTCCTTGCAAGAAGCC